>NW_006238922.1:6633727-6746794 GCF_000375325.1 Capsella rubella | reverse complement strand
ATATAACTCAGCTGTAATGTACCATAACTCAGCCGCAATGTGTCATAACTCAACCGTAAACGACGTTTCGTATTTCCCTGTTTTTTTGTCGGAAAACGAAAAATCTCCACCCAAGTTGAGAAGAAATGCGACAGCAATGACGACGAGAAAGAGAGACACACCGATTATAGGATAAGCGGACAGAAGAGACGAGAAAAATAAGCGGCGAGAGTTATGGTTCTTCGTCGGCTTCAAGAGAGAAAGAACATTTTTTTTTCTTATTCTTTTTAGTCTTCTGCCTTTTCCTTGGCCTATTCCGATCTGACATAGACACCTTTTTTTGCAACAAATGAAACAATACTCGAGAATGGGATATGAGATTTCGATATAGTGGCAAAATAACAAGACAGTAATGAGATTACGAGTTAGTGTCATAGGTTTACCGTTCACTCTCTTCGTCTTCATTATTGTCATCTTCAAAGCAACTCTCACCATGAACAGAACCACATGTGAGGACCAAGAACTCTTTTCTTTTCTTAGAACGTTGGATGTACGCAATTTGAGAAGAAATACGATAGGAATGACGACAAGAGAGAGACTCGTTGAGAATCGAAGCGGCCAAAAGAGATGAGAGAGAGAGAAGCAGCGAGAATTAGAGTTCTTCGCCGGAATCGCCGAGGTAGAAATATTTTCGCCATAACTCAGCCGTAACTTACAATAAGTCATAATATAACTCAGCCGTAATGTACCATAACTCAGCCGCAATGTGTCATAACTCAGCCGTAATGTACCATAACTCAGCCGTAAACGACGTTTCGTATTTTCCTGTTATTTTTGTCAGAAAACGAAAAGTCTCCATCCAAGTTGAGAAGAAATGCGACAATAATAACGACGAGAAAGAGAGAGACACACTGATAATAGGATAAGCGGCCGGAAGAAACGAGAAAGAAAAGCGGCGAGAGTTAGGGTTCTTCGTTGGCTTCGAGAGAGAAAAAACAGTTTTTTTTTTGTTTGTGAATAGTGACGAAAATCTTCAGTTTCTTCCTCTTTTATCATTAAAGACAGAATAATGATGTGGCAATTTCATATATGACGTGGCATGTCGAATATGACGTGGCAATTTTTAAGTGAAAACAGACCAAGGGTGTTTACTGTAATTACACCCATCTCACTAAATATCTAAGGAATAAAAAAAATTTAGCTGTTTAGGGAATAAACATACAATTGTGGTCTATCTAAGTAATCTCCCTACTATAAATATACAATTATCCGTGCAATTTTTTTTTGTTAGAAAAAATAGATATTAGCTTTGGTTAACTTTTTCTTTTCTTCTCCATCTTCGACCTCAAAGCCAAAACATGAACACGATTCTACTCTTACGCCATTACAGTCCCAAACTCAAACCTCTTTTTCTCTACTCACCTTCCCAAATTCACCACTTAACCCGTGAGAGTGCAATTAAATCGAGTCTCTTTTGTGATTCTACTCAAAACGAGAATGCCCATAAGGTGTTCGACACAATTCCTCAATACCCAAATTGGGTCTCTGTTAAAGACCTTGTCACGTGCCTTGTACGTGACGTCTTCTTCAATACCTTAACTCTTTCCCGCTTCTGCTCTGTTATTCACTCCCCAAGAACCAACCTTTCTCGGTACCAAGAAAACGCAAGATCAGATCTTTGAGAATCGATACTTGCTACTCTCTTCCTAAGCATGGAGCCTCATGTTCTAGGAGATGTTCACTGCGAAAAAATCTTCAAACGCGCCAAAGATTTCTACTGTAAGAATGATTACGTCAAAGCGTTGGAGGTAATTGAAGATTTGTCTTTCGTCCAAGGAGAAGACAGTGTACATGTGAATGGGCTACAAGGTTCTATCTTTAACGAACTAGCGAGAAAAACAAAGAACCCTGATGTGAAAGTTGCATACTTGTTGGGTTCTGTACAATGCTTTTCGATAGCTCCTGATTTATCATCGATGGCTGCAAGTTCACTCTTTGCTTTGGCAGAACAGCTTCGGTCAGTGGTGTATTACAAGAAATCCATGTGCAAAGCAGAGGAATCTTTATATAATCTTACAGTGGATTTGCAGGAGCAGGACCCTGAACTTTTCAAGAGAGAAGAGAAAGCAATGGTGACTATGATCGAGATTGCAAAGTCAAGAATAGCTCAATCAAAGACACGAGTTGCTTCTCCTGTAAAAAACAATGAAGAAAAAGATACAGGGAAGAGTGAGCCTGATTTCATCAAAGGATTGATGTTGTATTGGGCGGGTTTGAACGTTGAGATCAAAAGGAATTTTATGAAAGTTAGCACTGCAGACCTTAGGAGTTACGTTGAGGGATTATATGGTAGTGAAGGACGAGATGCATTGGAGCAAGTTCTCACTTTTGCAAGGGAAGAGGGAAAATGGAGATTCTGGCTGTGTAGGTCTTGTTCGAAGAAGTTCTCGAGTGCTGAAGAATGTAAGAATCATCTTGAACAAGAACATTATGCAAAGTTTACTCCTAATTCGACAGAGCATATGCCACAAAGGATAAGTAAAGTCTGGGCTCGTAAGATATCCGTCGGAGGTTGGAAACCAGTGGATGAATCAGCTGCCATTGAACTGATTAAGAATCGATTCGATGATGTGAAAGCATTTGCATATGAGAATGGATGGTCCCAAGACTGGCCTTTAGCTGTGGATGAAGAGCGCAGTAAGTTACTCAAGGAAATAAAATCGCTCTTTGTGTCGTTTTGGGACTGTAATGTTCTCTCCTGCAGCATTCGAGACTGGGTAATGCATTTTACGGTTAAGCATTTTGAAAATGTTGAAGTTTCCAAGCACACTCTTACTGATTGTCACCTAATGGAAACACCTCAGATTATCTGTTTTTGTGGATGTGGTGAACTCACTCAAATCCTGAAATTTCTAAAATACATCAAGTGTGAGAGGGATGATGGTACAGATGTGGTTTGCAGAGTAGTGGACAGTTTCTGCTGTGCTGCACAAGTTAAAGAAAAGCTCGACTTTGACCCTCAGTTTTCAGTTCTTCTCCTGGATAAGAGACTGCTGCAATGCAAGATTACTCGATTTGATAATGAAGGGACAGTCAATGTCTTTGATCCCAGTGTGCACTATGCCAATGCACATGCTCAGGGATGTTATATCATCTCCTGGTTAGTTGAAAACTCTTCAGGAGATGAGCGTTTTCGATTTCCCACACCTATCAGGATGCACAATCTTGATATATGGGTGGCTGCTCTGAAAGCCATTGAGTTCACATGTATGACTCAGGCAACTAAATATGCAAAGAAGTGGCAGCTCCTAGATTATGATGCAGCTCTTACCGTCGCCAAGAATTTGTGTATTAGCGAAGATGCAAAGAGGAGGAATCTACAAAAAGATCAATGGAACAGTTATGCATCTCTTCTATGCGACACATGTGAAGAGCATTTAAGTAGAGATGCTGGACAATCCCTGGATACAGAAGTATTCTTGTGTGCAGTACAAGATGTTTTCAAAGGAGCTTCATTTCCGACATTTAATTTTCAAAATTGCATGAATGTTATACGTGAGCATAAAGATCTTGCTGATGATATTGTGATGAAGTCTATAGACTTTCTGATATTAGTAATCACCAACAAGGTTCATTTCTTATCTGAATTTTAATTAACAACAGGGATATCATAAAATAGTTTATCTTAAAGTGTCAATTAATTGCAGGTTGTTCTAATAGATTCAAAATTTTTACTGGTTGAAAGTATAAGGATTAATTTGCTGAACAATCTCACCAGACTTTCTGTTTTCGACTATCGCTCTTACATTCTTCGACCAATGAAAGAACTCATCCTGGTTAGTTTGATTTCTACTGAGAGCTTTTATTTTTATTTCTGATAGGGTCTTTCATTTGGTCCTTATATTATATTTTATGTTTCATCGTGTAGGATCGTATTATATCTATGGAAAACAAAGCAAAGTTAGCTGCAGCAGAAGCAGATCTTATATCCGAGGAAAACCAAGAGGAAGAGATGAAATTACCATCGAAGAAAAAGAAAACTAAAAAAAACAAGGTCTTTGAAGTTCTAAAGTTTCTATTTGGTTCGATGACTTTTTGGTTATTTAATTGTAAGAAGGAATGTCTTCATGGTGAAACAGAGAACTTCGACGAGCATGTCTAGTCACCTTGATAAGAGTATTGAACAGTAAGTACCTCACAATCTTTTTTGTTATGATGATATTTTGTTTTCAAATGTTTCTAAACAAATTGTGCACTTACATCTCTAGTGAAAATTCTGTCAACCTTGAACTGGAAAATACATCTCCATCAGTAAAAACGGCAGAAGATGTTTCTTTGGAGCCAGAAGATACTCTTTCAAGTGAAAAGGGTCTATTGGAAATGACATCCAACACTAACAATCAAGAGGAAGTTACTAAAGGTGACCTTGTTGTAAAAGAGCTTCTCAATTGAAGAATATTCTTAAAGCTCTATAGCTTATATTTTCTTGAGATGTATAATTCTTATTTCTTTAGCTTGTCATCTTCAAGATATGCAAAGCATGCACAGAGAAGATTCACCGTCAGAACGCCTGGGCTCAGCACATGACGAAGCTACAACCAGAAATAATTCAATCCTTCACATGGTGCTCAAGGTAAACCAATCACCAACAAAAACAAGATTCTAAACGTAACCTGATTTAGATCATTCTTTATTTTCATGTATTATCTCTTTACTTCCAGATTTTGTTTAAATTTTTTGCTCAAGTGCAGGCCCTCTGTAACATTAAGGTTCTTAAAGAGGATCTGATGCACAATCGGCAACCATTTTCTGACAACCTGGAAGAACAAGTTCCTCGTGCACTACGAGATTTCTTTTCTGCTTTTGTCTCAGAGCAGATAGAATACGAAGGACTCTACAGTTACCTCCTAAGCGAATTACTTGCTTCCCTGGAAGAAGTTCATCATTCCATGGTTTGTGTGGAAGATAGATTCTAAACATTGCATATTTTATTTTACAAACAGCTTGGTTTTGTGTAACTGCCATTCTTACTCTTTCTTTTTTTTTTTTTTTTTTTTTTTTGTCTCCTTTTAGCTAAATGATGCTGCAGAGGTAGTCGTAGCCATCCTTGAGTTTTGGCAATGCTGGAAAAATCCACAAAGAGAAAGCTTGGTAACTCGTCTTTTTACACTGGAAGAATATGAAAGAATGAAATGTAGCAAATGCAGAAAGATGCCAAATTATCCAGAGCAAAGGTCTTATGGCGTTGTTGTGGCTGCAGATTCAATCAGAGACCTGAAGGTAATTTTCATTTATTTCTCTCTTTCTTTCCTACAGAAGTTGGTACTATCCCTGAAGAATTTGTTTTGTGGTTATGTATATATATGCAGTGTGCTTTTGGGAATATAAAGTTTGCAGACATCATTAAAGTGATCCGCTTGGAAGATAAAATGTTATGTAACATTAAAACAAGAGGGTGTGGAAAGGCAAACTTTGTTCGTCGCATTATAAGCAGATCCCCGCCTATCTTTACAATTGGTAACTTTTGAATTGTGATCTTATCTACTCATTTCATTTGTTGTGGTATGATAATATAATGTTGATGTTTTTGTGGGTTTGCAACATTAGTGCTAGAATGGGAGAAGAATGAATCTAAAAAAGAGATATCTGAAACACTAAAGGCTTTAGACTGGGAGATAGATTTCAGCAGGCTATACGAAGGGATAGAATCAAACACTAAGTACCGGCTTGTGTCAATGGTAAAATCTGAAACAGGGTCACAAATGTTTGTGCTACTGTTCTTCTGTGTATCTCTTCTCTGTTACAGTTATAAACTATGGAATGCAGATTGGCTGTGATGAAGAAGGAGAATACATTTGCATGGCTTATAAAAAGAACCGGTGGGTCAGTCTCAGACATGGAACTCTAGCAGAAGAGGTAAGACGAAACAGTTGGCTTTGCGTTTCTTGAGCTGAAGTTTGAAGTTTGATGGGTCAGACTTTATTGATATGTGGTGATGTTATAGGTTGTGGGTAAATGGAAGAGTGTGGTCAGATTCTGTGGAGAATGGAGGGTTCGGCCTGAGATTCTGTTTTATGAAGCTATCGGCCTAACAAGTGACAGAACTATTTCAATATAGGAAGCAAGCGTTGATGTATAAAAACAGTGGCAAGTTAGAAGTTGTATTCATTATGTGAATAGAAGTGATTATTTCAACCTTTGCATGAAAATTCGATTACTCTTTGTCAGTTGTCACATATGATATGGTCAAACTTAGACTTAGATTAAACATAAACTAAAATCAGCTTTTAAAGTTAATGGTTGTATAATGTTTGACATTGTAGTGAAACACATGTCATTTAAGTTAATGGTTGTACAAAATAAAAATCTAGCACAAATAGTAAAACTGACAAATCATATTTTCAATAAATGGAGATAATGATTTTTTTAGACTATGTGGAGTCAATCATTATAATATATTAAATAATTTATTGTTTAAAGCATTTTTTAATATTAATTAATATCAAAACCTGTAAATTTAAAGAAACATTAACTGAAAAGATTTTCTTTTACTTAGTACTGCTTAGTATTTATGGGAATTTGTTTTCTGTAGATATAGATAATAAAGAAAATATATTTTAACTTATTGTATATATATATATATATATATATTAACAAAAAATATATATATATATATATATCTATATATGTGGAAAAAATCAAGATTTGATATTTTAAAGTATTTTTATTTTTAATAAATGGAAAATGATTTTAAACCTGTTTTATAAATTAATTATGTTAATTGTTGGTTGTGTATGCGCGTATGTACATCTCAACATAAACACACAAAATTAGCATAATAAATTTATTAAAAAGTTTACAAATTTTTTTCCATTTATTGAAAATAAAAATACTTTAAAATATCAAATTTTGATTTTTTTCTATATGTATATAAATACTTACAAGTGAAAACTCTATTGTCTCAAAATTTTATATCTCATCTAAAGAAATAATCAAAATGACAAAATCCTCAAACAAACAGATGAAATACTTCTACAATCTTCCTGAAGACCTTGTGGTGCGCGTCTCCTCGTTTCTTCCCATCAAATCACTTTCAAAAAATCGTGTTGTGTCCAAACTATTCAGGCACGCACAAATACGATCTCTCGATCTTGATTTTAGCGGAATATCCTCTGTCACACAGAATCAGTCAGACGCTATTAATATCATCCAAAATGTTTTCAACAAACACGAAGGATCAGAGATTAATCGATTTGTTTTATGTCTCAAAGAAATCGGCGGGGAGGAATCGATAACCTCGTGGATCAACACGTGTATTGGTAAAAACATACAAGAGATAGTGTTAGATTTCTCCAAATCCAAGGATGTTATGGAGATCTCGATCGATTTCTCAGCCATTGAAACGCTAACAGTCTTAAATCTAAGATGGTGTAAATTTGAAATACCAAATAATTCTCCTAAAGGTCTAAAGCTCTTGAGGAGCCTCTCACTTATGCGGACTAATGTGACGAAAGAGATGATCAATGCAATATTCACAAACTGCAATGACCTTGAGTTCCTCGAGCTAATTGACTGTTCTATGTATGGGCTATTGAGCATACCCGCTCAAAATCATAAGAAGTTTAAATCGCTGGTTGTGTCGTCTATGCCATATCTCATGGACATTGTTTCTTGTGCACCTACTCTCGAATACTTCAAGTATGATGGATATGTCACAAACGTTATATTTTTAAGAACCGATGCACTTAAGGAGGCAAATCTCAACTATACAAGGTATCGCCGGATTTACGATTCATCTGAGATAGTGGTTTCTAACATGAAACACTATACAAAAGTGTATGTCCTCACAACGACAAATATCTTTCTTGAGGTAAATTTTTTTATTTAATCTATATTTTAGTAATTTTCTATCTTTTCAATTTTATTAATTTATATGTTATTAATAAATTCTGATTTATAGGAAATGAAAATATTATTTTTGCGCAAAAATTTGTTACGTGGTTATATGTTACATGATATTAGTACATTTCTAATACATTTCTCTTAAGGTATATAAGGTCACTTCAAGATATATTAGACAAACAATAATCATAATCTTATACAAACATAACATTAGGCATAATTCAATTTGTATTGATTAGGTACTTGATGTAGATCACTATATATGATCTTATATATTCCTGTAAACCTTACATAATTATTCTTACATGCATTATTCTTAAAGTAGTTGGTTGTTAGAGGAATTTTCAAAATTGTTTTCATATGATTGTTTATATTTTCTTTTGTTCATAATCAATTCATTTTGACATATATTTATAGGCTCTTACAAAAAGATATGTAGGAGGACGAAGACTCGAAAGAAAGGGTACTTTCAAGTTTGAAAACTTAACAGATTTCAAGATCTTCTTCAAAGCTCCAACATTATGCACTCTTTTTGACATCGTTGAATTTCTCAAAAATTGCCCTAAACTCAAGCGAGTTGTGATCGATGTACCCTTCTCTCTCTCTCCCCCCCCCCTCTTTACCAAATGGCTACCTAAGGTCATTAAAAAGTTTTTCTCTTGGTATGTGCAGATTCAAAATTTCACATTTGCACATCGATTGGAGTTTTGGCAAATTCATCATAAGGAGGAGATTGAAAACAACAACTCCCACTTGATGTTTCTTAATGAAGTTAAGATCATCGGCTATAAAGGCCACTGGCATGAGCTTGATATAGTAGAGTTCTTTGTCAAGAATGCACCATCTCTGGTGAAGTTGGAGTTGCAGATGCCAAAAAACGCAAAAACCAAAGTTCACGCACCAGATTATGGAAGGATAAATTTCATTAAAAGCATATTTCCAGCGATTAAAGTTACGGAGGTTTAAACTCTAGTTGGCCTAAGCATGAGAATGTAATAGCTATTTGATGTGTTTGAAACATCACAACTCTCCCTTTTGTTTATGATATCTTCTTAGATTTAAATTCCATTTTTAATTTTAATATTTAAACTTTTTTTCTATCTTTTTGTGATTTTATGATTTTATTTGTTAGGAATCTAAATAATATGATTTTTTTTTTCTTTTTGTGTCAACATCAATCTTTTAGACTCAAAAGAGCCAAGAACTGGGAACATTGTTTACATATAGATAAATAATATGATTTATTTGGCCACAAATCATAATTTAATAATAATAAAAAAGAGAAATAAATCTACTATTTTATCAAGTTTGAAAATATGTAAATAAAAGTAATAAGAGATTTCTGAAGTTCAAATTAGTGATAATAAAATTTAATAACTAAATTTACCAATAAACATATCTTTTGAAAATACACTCTTGAAATAACTTCTCTTAGCCTTCAGAGTCCTAAGCAAGTATTCACACAAAGGACCTTACTGAGAACATCATCCGAGTTTCCAAATCACCTGCACAGCCAACAAACATCACTCAGTACACTCAACAGTTGTATCGATCTTTATGAGAGCAAACATTGATGGACGGTGCAAGATGTTTGGGACGATTCTTTTTTCACAAGGCATTGATGTTTTCTTTCTTGGTGATTTCATAAAAATCATTATATAGTACCTTAGCTTGCATGCTCTCACATGCTCTACTATTACTGTGTCAAAAATGTAAATTGAGTACAAAATACCACCAAAGAAACTAAACACAAGTGTTTTTACCACTGACCAAACAATACATCAGAAGAAATGCAGAGTGAGTTTGCATAACAAAAGTGTTGAATTTGAAAGAATGGTTTTTAACTATCTTTATCCAATGATCATAACAATCTGTTCACAGTGGTGCAACAACATTCTAAACACTTGTTGTATATACTTAGTCTTCAGATACTTTTGATACCAACTGGTCCCTCTGCATAGCCTGCAATCCAAGTAGGTCGAACTGAAAACATACACATTATAAAAGAAAAGCATAAGCAAGTATTCACTCAAAAGGACCTTACATTTTCAAAAAAGAGAATCTCAGGTCGAATATGCAGGTTCCGAAATTTGCTGAGAACATCATTCCAGTCTCCAATAACCTGGAAACCCAACATACATCACTCAGTCACAGATCAAGTAACTTGCTTGTCTTTTACCAAACAAGTCTAAAGCTTTACCTCTTTCTCAGAACAAAAATGTCTGACCCATCGATTGTTTTCATAAGCTACACAGTTGTATAGATCTCCATGCGAGCAAACCTATATATATTATTAACATTGGAGTTGTACATAGTCTCGAATAGGAAACCCAAATGGAACTGAAACGAACTGGCTCTTACCATTGAGGCAAGACGGTATTTAGTGACTGCACTGTCACCCTTGTATTGGTATATCGTATTAATATCAATCTCAGTCTTCAGAACAGAAGTAGTATCAAATATCTCTCCTTCAGTCTCATTGTTCTCCCACTCAAGTGCTAATCAATACAATAACAAAAAAATGCTAAGTCTACTGCATTATGCTGATATCTAATGACAAGTTTAACTTCAGAGCTTACCAATTGTGAAAACAGTTGGAGGTTTATATATCATACGTTGAACATAGTTTCGTTTCTCACATCCTTCCTTATCACAAGGCATCTTTAAGTCTATTCTGATGACCTGAATGATCTTCTCGAATGTAAACTTCTCGAACATTGCCTGTGATAACCAAAAACTTTTCTAGTCTCACTTTCACATTTTCTTATAAGATTAAGGACAAAAGAAAGTGACTTGCCTTGACTTCTCTGAGTGAACCAGCATTGATGATCATACCATAACAACGTTTAATCGGATACTCCATATCAATCTTGCATCTATTGCAACTCTTCTTTGCCACTTCGTACAGTTCAAAGTACGGGTTCCAAGGAGGAAAATTATCCAAGATGTATACAAACAGGTCAAAGACATTATTTGCTTCCTAACGAATACAAAAAAAGAACATATGAAGCTTGTGAAAGAAGTAACTAAGATACACATATAAGAACATAGTAGTTTAAAGATGAGAGCAGAGCATAGACCAGAGGTTGAGTAAGACTGAGATTGTTGATAAAAGAGAGACGAAGTATATCTTCCTTAAGAAGCGATCCTGTAAAGTCGTGACGTACGTTGTTCTGTCTTGCAAAAACGCTAATTTGCCACAGAGACTGCGAAAACAATCACAATTCTTGAAAATTTGAAAGCAAGAGATCGATAAAGATAGATAGATAGGGTTTTGCAAAACCTTGAGTATCATATTAAGTGAAGAGCCCTCTGCGTCGTAATCTCTGAACAATATAGATAAGAACACAAAAGAGATGATTTTTTACAGAGAGATTTCTATGGGCGGGGGGAACGTATATATATATACATATATACTCAAGAGGATGAGACTTTATTACTTACATATCTATGATCTTGTCCGCAACTTCAGCTTTCTCCATGATTTGGCTGGAAACAAAAGCAAAAGATTCTCTCAATGGCGATTTTTCTTTCTTGATTTTCTCGAGAAAATGAGAAAAAAGAAACAGAGAGAAGAAGACGAATTGGGTAAAGATCTTTTGGGTTAGTTTGTTCACGTGATTTCTATTAAAAATTTAGCGCGGTAAAAAATTGTAACTTATGCTGCAAGAACAAGAAGAACACCTAAAACGTGTACTGTGGACTTTTGTCAAACACTTGGTGTGCATGAATCCATTATTTGCTAAAACACGAACTACAAAGATTTTAGCGGAAAGGTTATATTTTGCTAAAAATGAAGCATTCTTTTGACAAAAAAAATACAAATTAGGGATTAAAGACATGCCCAGCTGTGTTTATCTTTCCATATATATATACAAGTGTTGGACAAAAAAAAATATATATATATATACAAGTGTTGAATTTGATAAAATGGCATTTAAGTACTCTATATAGCCTCAATGATCATAACAATCTAAGTAATTGAGTAATTTATACCTATGAGTTATCATAACAATGCTAAGCAATCTTTTTGTTTCTTTCTAATTTTCGGATATATATATATTTTCGGTTAAATTCGTTTATGTTCGGTTTATTTTGGAGAAAAACCGAAAACCGAACTCGATAGAATTTTGGTTAGTTACAGTTATTTATTCAAATATCCAAACCAAACCCAGCCAAAAGAAAACCAAACCGATCCGAAGCTAAATTGCTAAAGTAACCGAATGTTTATTATATTATCATATCCAAACTAACCGAAACCGAGCATAACCGAATAGTTTTTCTTACAACTAAAATTCTATATATTGTAAATATACATAACACTTGTAGCATATATGTCATTTCCATTAAGTTAAATAAAATATATTTTTCTTATATAAAACTCTCAACATATAATAAATTCTTAATCATTCCATCATCTTTAATTAATTTTATTTCAAGTTTTAGTAGTTAGTTTTATTTTAGTATTTGAAAATTGAGGTTAGTTTTATTGGATTTATTTTCAATATTTAACTTTTGAATTATGTTATTAGATTTATTATAATATTTCATTAAAATTGAATAATTATTGTTATTATATTTATTTGGTATTAGCTCGTGAGCTGAGCCAAGTTGAGCGAGCTAGCTCATCTTAACAGCCCTACTTGTGAGCATACCTATATATTAGTTTCTGTAACATAATCTTCAATAATAAAGTTATATGGAACTGAAGCAAATTTTATATACTTGGCCCCTTACCATTGAGACAAGGTCGGTTAACACCGACCTCCTTGTGAGCAAACCTGGAATATTAAAAAGTGGAGTTGTTTCTGGTAACATTAATCTTCAAAAGTAAACTTCAAAGAAGCAAATTTTTTGATACTTGACCTCTTACCCATTGAGACAAGAGTGTACGTGGTGAATGAACTGTTACCTTTGCTTGGTATATCTATCTCTGTCGCCAGAACAGAAGTTGTATCTAACATTTCTCCTTAAGTCTCGTTCTTTGTCCAATCAAGTGCTATACAAAATAGGAGAAACAAAAAAAACTACAACATTTTGTTGTTGATCTCTACTAACCAATTTAACTTTATAGCTTATCGTCACGTATAGGTTTCTCAGATCCTTCCTTATCACAAGGTTTCTTTAAGTTCATCTTAAAGGATATTCTCAAACTCAAACTGAGATAACTAAACTTATCATGAGACTGTATTAAAGTTTTGCTTAATGTATGAGGTGATAAGAAAGTGACTTGCCTTGACTTTTCTGAGTGAACATCAGATGAAAGAACGCAGAAGCTTTAAGATGTTTAGAAACAGGTCTAAAACACCATTTGCTTCCTGAAATGTACTAATAGACAACATAAACAATTGAAGCGTAAGAAAGAAGTTATTAACAACACAAAAGGTTTTAAAAGATGAGAGCAGAGACCAGAGGATGAGTGAGACTGATTTTCTCGAGTAGGAACTCACAAAGTATGTCTTGTGGAAGAAGAGATTCATCATCTGTGAGGCTTTCAGGTACTTCTTGAACATAATCCATCAAAAAATGGCTTAAGAAAAAGCTAATCTTCCACAGAGACTGCACAAAATCACATTCTTGATAACGTAAATCAAATAAACAAGATCGATAAAAAATAGATGCAGGCTAGTTAAGTTCTGCAAAATTAGACATTGGGTATCATAGCAAGAGCTGAAACAAAACTGGCGTTCAGTATCTTCTCTTCATATTCTTCTATCATAGGAAGAGCTGAAATAAGAGTCTGTGAGATCTCTGAATGATGATAGATAAGCACAAAAGAGACAATTTCTCAGAGAATAAAAAATACACAAAACATAAAAAACAATTTTAATCATCCCATGACTATCTTGGATCCTAAACACATCTGAAAAAAGGGAAATTAAGAGATCGTAAAAGAATTCTTACTTGTGTTTTTCTCATAAGTGCATATAAACGAGCTGATCTTTTTCTTGCTCCAAGATCCATTACATAAGTCACATTTAATCTTCTAGTTTCATCAAGCTTTACCTGTTTAATGGACATACATATGAATCTATAACTCATGAGCAGAACGACATAAGATAATCAACTGACTATACTAAATAACAGAACAACATATATTAAAAGAACAACACATATTACCATGGAGCACCTAATCGACCAAGTCCAAATCAATATCTTCCACCCTGCAAATTTAAAATACAATCATTAGAAACAGACATTATCGTGAGAAGAATCTTAAACTAAGCCGAGGCATTTGAAAAGGCAACACGGGATGTAGTTTCTCATTTATGCACCACCAACAATCTGTTTCTGCGTTAAAGACTCATCGTTAGAAGAGTCTAAAACTGCAACGAGGCATTTGTATAAGTAACACGGGACATAATTTCTTAGCCATGCACCACAACCAATCTGATTCTGAGTTAGAGACTCATCGTTAGAAGAGTCTAAAACTGCGACGAGGCATTTGTATAAGTAACACATGACATAATTTCTTAGCCATGCACCACAACCAATCTGATTCTGAGTTAGAGACTCATCGTTAGAAGAGTCTAAAACCGAGCCGAGGCATTTGAATAGGCAACATGGGACTGTTAAAGAGGTAATTTAGATTACCTCATTTTGTATCCAAAAACTCATCATGAGAAGAGTCTAAAACTGAACCGAGGCATTTGAGAAGGCAACACCGGACGTAGTTTCTCATTTATGCACCACCAAAAATCTGTTTTTGAGTTAAAGACTCATCGCTAGAAGAGTCTAAAACCGAGCCGAGGCATTTGTATAAGTGATACGGGACATCATTTCTCAGCCATGCACCACCAACAATCTGTTTCTGAGTTAGAGACTCATGATTAGAAGAGTCTAAAACCAAGCCGAGGCATTTGAAGACAACACCGGACTGTTAGAGAGGTAATTTAGATTACCTCATTCAATATCCAAAACTCATCATGAGAAGAGTCTAAAACTGAGCCGAGGCATTTGAAAAGGCAACATGGGACGTAGTTTCTCATTCATGCACCACCAACAATCTGTTTCTGAGTTAGAGACTCATCGTTAGAAGAGTCTAAAACCGAGCCAAGGCATTTGAATAGGCAACATGGGACTGTTAAGGAGGTAATTTAGATTACCTCATTTCATAAACAAAAACTCATCATGAGAAGAGTCTAAACTGAGCCGAGGCATTTGAAATGGGCCATAGTTTCTCATTCATCCACCACCAACAGTCTGTTTCTGAGTTAGAGACTCCTCGCTACAAGAGTCTAAAACCGAGCCGAGGCATTTGTATAAGTAACACGGGACATAATTTCTTAGCCATGCAGCACCAAATATCTGTTTCTGAGTTAGAGACTCATCGTTAGAAGAGTCTCAAACCGAGCCGAGGCATTTGAATAGGCAACACGGGACTGTTAAAGAGGTAATTTAGATTACCTCATTTCATAAACAAAAACTCATCATGAGAAGAGTCTAAAACTGAGCCGAGGCATTTGAAAAGGCAACACAAGACATAGTTTCTCATTTATGCACCTCCAACAATCTGTTCTGAGTTAAAGACTCATCGTTAGAAGAGTCTAAAACTGAGACGAGGCATTTGTTTAAGTAACTCGGGACAATTTCTCAGCCATGCACCACCAACAATCTGTTTCTGAGTTAGAGACTCATCATTAGAAGAGTCTAAAACCGAGCCGAGGCATTTGAATAGGCAACACGGGACTGTTAAAGAGGTAATTTAGATTACCTCATTTCGTATTTAAAAACTCATCACAAGAAGAGTCTAAAACTGAGCCGAGGCATTTGAAATTGGCAATAGTTTCTCATTCATCCACCACAAACAATCTGTTTCTGATTTAGAGACTCATCGTTAGAAGAGTCTAAAACCGAGCCGAGGCATTTGAATAGAAACACGGGACTGTTAAAGAGGTAATTTAGATTACCTCATTTCATAAACAGAAACTCATCATGAGAAGAGTCTAAAACTGAGCCGAGGCATTTGAAAAGGCAACACGGGACATAGTTTCTCATTTATGCACCACCAACAATCTGTTCTGAGTTAAAGACTCATCGTTAGAAGAGTCTAAAACGGAGACGAGGCATTTGTTTAAGTAACTCGGGACAGTTTCTCAGCCATGCACCACCAACAAACTGTTTCTGAGTTAGAGACTCATCATTAGAAGAGTCCAAAACCGAGCCGAGGCATTTGAATAGGCAACACGGGACTGTTAAAGAGGTAATTTAGATTACCTCATTTCGTATTTAAAAACTCATCACAAGAAGAGTCTAAAACTGAGCCGAGGCATTTGAAATTGGCAATAGTTTCTCATTCATCCACCACAAACAATCTGTTTCTGATTTAGAGACTCATCGTTAGAAGAGTCTAAAACCGAGCCGAGGCATTTGTATAGGCAACATGGGACATAATTTCTCGGCCATGCACCACCATCAATCTGATTCTGATTTAGAGGCATTTATATTGGCAACAAGGGACTGTTAGAGAGGTAATTTAGATTACCTCGTGTCATCTGTACTGATTTCATATCCAAAATCTCATCACAGTGCCATTTAAATAAGCAACACGGGACAGAACTATATCAAGTTTGGATGAGAGTGGTACTACACAGATAATTCTAGTACAAACAACCCGTTTAGATATCCTTCTTTTTTCAGAAATTCTAAACGAATTGGGATGTTGATGTTTGAATGCTAGAGAAAAGGAATTTTGGATGAATTAAACGTAAATCTAAGCCTCTAAGGTATCTCCTAATTATATTTACCACAAAGCTTCTTTCTTGACTCAAGCACAAAAACGTAAAAGAGCCAGTTCTGAATGTAAAACAATAGAATAAGTATTGGCAGACACAACACCAAATCTAACCTTATCCATTTGCTTAGCTCCACTGGTCACCAATGCAATAGTTTTCTGAATGTTGCAAGGTCCAACAGTAGCCTGTTTACATGTAAAATTCCAAGAGACCATTAGAGCACTGAAAATTAGTTGAATCGACATTGAATTACTACAAGAGAAAGCTTCAGCAATTCGATTAGAAATGGTAATCTTGAAATACTCAAAACAATTCGATGCAAGAGAAATGCAAAAACCGATCAAAGGATGAAGTACCTCAGGAAGATCTTTCTTGATCCCGGTCTCCTCTTGTTCCTGAAATTTTTTTTAAGATGTTTCAGACGAGATATTTCAAAGTTTTTGAGACTAAAAACCAGGAGAGATCTTCTAATCCATACTTTGTTTGCTTTCATGTTAGCTAGAATTCCATCTACAGCTCCAGTCTGAAACAGATTTGAGTTTTGTTGTCAACGGGAAGAGGTTCTCAACAACCTTTCTGTTTTCTAGCAGCTGCAACTTCTATTGGCCTATTGCCTTCCTGAAAAAAAATCACAATTCTGGTAAAATTAGCAAAGTTAGGCAACAATTGTTTCATATCGGATAAAATGAGCAAAAAAAAAAAAGGTAGTTGCTAAACAACTGATTTCCAAGTTGGTTTTACCTCGTCTTTATGATTAGGATCAGCCACGGCTTTAACTAAACAGTTAATTAACTCAAGGTTCCAACATCAGCTGCAATGTTGGAGTTGCACCACCAGCAAAAACGTTAGCTTTGGCACCTGCCTGTGATTACAAAAAGAACATTTTTTCAGTTAGTTCTGATTTAAGATGCTTGGCAACTGAACCAATGCAATACTAGATATGACGACGTCATACCTTGACCAGCAGCTCTAAGCATGCTAGAGAACCCTCTGCCACTGCAGATAACAACAGAGTGATATCATCTTCAGCCTCAGCATTAGGCTACAAAATCACCAAACAAAAAACAATTTATAAGGTTTATTGGAAAGTACGGTTCCAGATGGAGGATCAAATAGAGATAGACAAAAAAAAATTACATTGGCATTGTGTTCTAACTTTGCTAGAAGTTCTGACTTCCACAGCATCTTTTTGGTCGTGGCCAGAAGCCCAGATTCACTTTCAGAATCAACAGGGACACCTCTGGAGAGCAATTCCTTTAGCAACTTGATTTCTCCTAACAAATGTATAGAGAAGACATGTAAGCAAAACTGGACAATGTTGAAATGAAATTAGTAACAGAACAATGATAACCAACCTGTTCTAGCTGCGTGAAGCAATGCTGTGGCTCCTAGTTCACATGCTATATTAATGTCAGCACCATGCTTTAAAAGATACTTTGGCGTTCCAATCTGTCCTTGCTGCGCAGAATGAACAAGCGGAGTATCCCCTGCAAAACCAAAGAATCTCACAGATCAAATTTCAAATTAACGAGTTTAGGAATAGCAAAGTTCTGCAATTGTAAAATACAAGGAAACACGAACCAGCTTCATGTTTTGCATCAGCATTGAGTTTCAGCTCTTCTAAAAGACATCTTCATATTTCAGTTTGTCCTTCTCTTGCAGCAAAGTGAAGCGCTCCACGTTTGTCCCCACGGTTTCTGTCAAGTTGGAGAAGTGATATCAGTAGACAAAAATCAATACTTGAAGAACATTGAGAAACAAAAAGTAAATAAAGAACTCACTCTTATGGAATTCAAGATTCGCTGTACAAGCTGCATTCATGAATTGCTGAAACTTCCTCCCTCGCTAGAGTAGGAATTTCAAAAAGGAAACAAAAACATACAAAATTAGTGCTGAACTTCCTCCATCGCTACAAAACTTATACTCTCCCACAAAGAGGCAGAACACAAAAAAAAAAAAAAAAATGTGTTGTGAAAAAGGCCAACACGTTCTGACATTATAGTCACAAACCAAGGAATCTATGAACACAAGACAACACCGGATCTGTATATTGAATTAATCTCAACTCGTCATCTTTTTGGTAACACACGAAAACCCTAACCAGAATCGAACAGTACGTTAATTAAAAACATCTTAGATGAATCGACTGAGACAAATCAACAGGTAAACCAAGAGATCAGATTACATGTGTTAGTAGAAACTGAACACAGGTAAAACCACAATGTCTGATTCTGATATGAATTGACTAAGACAAAAGAGAAAGAAATAATCAAACACCAAAACCACACAATCGTAGGATTAGGAAAGCAAGAGATCAGATTACCTGTTTTGTAGACAGACTTCATCGATGAACCAAATCAATCTAGAGCGATGTAAGTTGTAAGATGCGGCGGCGTAGAGAACCTCTCCGGGTTGAAACGGCGGCGTAGAGAACCTCTTTGGGTTGAAACGGCGCCAGAAATCTCCATACCCATACCTATGTATCTCTCTCTCTCTCTCAAATTCGTCTGTGGTTCGATCGGAGAAGGATAAGAGGAGAAGAATAGAAAGAAACCCTAATTAGAAAAATTAGATGTTTTATGTTGTTTATAGGAGACAAATTAGAATTCCAAAACGTCGCCGTATTTCTCATCAACGGTTATATTATTAATTTGAAAAACAATTTATGTTTTTATAGGAATTAGGAAACAAAAAAAAAAGAAATACGAGTCTAAAACATGACTTCGTCGTCGTATTGTAACGGCCACAAAACTATGTAATTAACGGTAATAATAATAATTTGAATCTATTGCAATTTGCAAATCTTTTTTTGCTACTTCGACACTTCAAATTGTGAATCCCAGTTAGGCAGAATCTCCAAGATGTTTTTTAAAAAAGGTCAAAAAAACCATTTGCTTCCTAAAGAGTAGAGAACAAGAAAAACACAAAGTCTTGAGAGAGAAGTAATTGTCACATTTAAGACAAAAGATAAGAGCAGAGATCAGAGGATGAATGAGACTTAAATCGTTGAGAAGGAACTCTTGACATTAATATTCACATATAACAGTTGTTCTATGGATCGAGGATCGAGAGGATTCACCCGCGAAGTATCCAACCGACTTTGGTGTTCTATGGATTCGAGGAAAGCGAGAAAGAGGCTGAATGTTGAGTTTTGCTTGAAGGGTCTTTTCTCGACGTGAAGAAACGTCCGGGGAAGATCTTTACTTCCGTGTCATTCCTCTGGATACAAGTAAACTAATTATCAACCTTACCAAATGATTGAGAAAGCATCTCTCTATCTTCTCTTTAGAAGAACTAAAAAACGTTAACCACTGACCAGAGAAATGCAAAGTGAGTTTGTGTAACAAAAGTGATGAATTTGGAAGAACGGTATTTGACTATCTTTATACAATGTTTCATAACAATCAGGATGTTGAATCTGTGAGGAAGAAAACAGTGAAAATATTTGTTCACAATGGTGCAAACAACACCTCCAAAGCATTGTTCTACTAACTCCTATATATTTTTTGACTTAAGACTCGAAACACTTTTCCATTTCCTGTAACATTGAAAAAGCTTTACTTAGTCTTCAGATACTTTTGATCCAACTGGTCCCTCTGCATAGCCTGCAATTCAAGAAGGTGGAACTGAAAACACACACATCATAAAAGAACAACATAAGCAAGTATTCACTCAAAAGGACCTTACATTTTCAAAAAATAAAATCTCAGGTCGAATATGCAGATTCCGAAATTTGCTGAGAACACCATCCCAGTCTCCAATTACCTGGAAAACCAAGATATATCACTCAGTCACAGATCAACTAACTTGCTTGTGTCTTTTACAAAATAAAAATTCTAAGCTTTACCTCTTCCTCAGAACCAACAAGTCTGACCCATCTTTTTTTTTCATAAGCTACACAGTTGTATTGATTTCCATGCGAGCAAACCTGTATATATTATTAACATTGGAGTTGTTTCTGGTAACATAGTCCTTAATAGGAAACCCAAATGGAAGAAACGAACTAGATAACTGGCTCTTACCATTGAGGCAAGACGGTATTTAGTGACTGCACTGTCACCCTTGTATTGATATATCGTATTAATATCAATCTCGGTCTTCAGAACAGAAGTAGTATCGAATATCTCTCCTTCAGTCTCATTGTTCTCCCACTCAAGTGCTAATCAATACAATAACAAAAAAATGCTAAGTCTACTGCATTATACTGATATCTAATGACCATTTTAACTTCAGAGCTTACCAATTGTGAAAACAGTTGGAGGTTTATATATCATACGTTGAACATAGTTTCGTTTCTCACATCCTTCCTTATCACAAGGCATCTTTAAGTCTATTCTGATGACCTGAATGATCTTCTCGAATGTAAACTTCTCGAACATTGCCTGTGATAACCAAAAACTTTTCTAGTCTCACTTTCAAGAAAGATAGCTTTCTCACTGGCATAAAAGATTAAGGACAACAGAAAGCAACTTGCCTTGACTTCTCTGAGTGTACCAGCATTGATGATCAGACCAAAACAACGTTCAGGTGGAAGATCCATACCCATCTTGCATCTATTGCAAATCTTTTTCGCCACTTCGTACACTTCAAAGTCTGAATCCCAGCGAGACATAAGCTCCAAGATGTTTAGAAACAGGTCAAAAACACCATTTGCTTCCTGAAGAGTGATGATAACAAACAACAAAAACATTTGAAGCTTGAGAAAGAAGTAACTAACAACACACATAAGACACAAAAGGCTTTACAAGATGAGAGGAGAGACCAGAGGATGAGTGAGACTGATTTTCTCAAGTAGGAAGTCACAAAGTAAGTCTTGTGGAAGAACAGATTCATCATCTGTGAGGCTTTGAGGTACTTCTTGAATATAATCCATCAAAAAGTGGCTTAAGAAAACACTTATCTTCCGCATAGACTGCACAAATCACATCCTTGAAAACGTAAATCAAATAAACAAAGATCGATAAAGATAGATTCAGGGCTTTGTATAATGAGTTTTGTAAAACCTTGAGAATCATATCAAAAGCTGAAAGAGAAGTGGCGTTCAGTATCTTCTCTTCAGATTCTTCAATGTTTGAGTCTGAGAGATCTCTGAATCATAGATAAGCACCAAAGGAGACGAATTCTCAGAGAAAATCTATCTAAGGGAAGCGAATTAAATCTACTCGGAGGATGAGATCTCAATACTTACGGATCAAGGTTCTGCACTTCTTGAGCCGCTGATGAATCCATCTTCTTGAAAGCAAAACGTTCTTTAGTTGAACCTCAGAGAAAACAACAACAATGGAGCTTTTCTTTCTGAATTTTTCTCGAGAAAAAGAGAGAAAACAACAATGGAGCGTTGAAGAGAAGAAGAAGAAGAAGAAGAAGAAAGTGATCTTTAAGTCAGAGTCAGTTGGGTTTGATCACGTGAGGGTCACGTGATATGTTAAGAATTGAGCGCGAAAACTCTTCCAACAAGTATCGTCGTCGTCGTCGTCGTCTCCTATGGTACTGTGAACTTTTGTCGAACACTTGGTGCGCACTATCCATTTTTTCAACTTTAGGCTTTTTTACCTTTTTATATCGGGTCCGGGAAATTTCAGAATACAGTAATCTCTGACCTCTTATTTACCAAGGCTGTAAACCGGAAATTAAAATCTTCGGAATTGGTATATCTTAACCGGTAGAGCCAACAAAACACAAAAACATTTAAACCAGTTTCCTTTACAAATCTCTCAAAGGCCAAAACTCAGAGCTTCTTTGATCCCAAACATGAAGATACGTTCCCGAATTCGAAAATCAAATCGATATTTTTGGGTTTTTGTCTGCTTATATTGTTCAGTGTTTACGTACGAGAAGGTTAAGCTACAACAATGTAGTCCACACGAGGAATGCTCACAAGGTGTTCGACACAATTCCCCAATGAGTCTCTGTTGTTGTTTTTATGTACAAGCTCTTGTCACGTGTCTCTCACGTGATAAAGTGTGAGTCTTTTGATACATAACCGTCGATGTTTCCCGCGTCTACTACTCTGTTTCCTCTCACAAAAGCAAAAAGAGAGAGATAAAGAAAGCTTGATAATCGTTACTCTTCTCCAAGATGAAGCCTCCTTCTCTGGAAGATTGTGAACTTAGCGAAAGTTACTTTGCTCATGGAGATCACATCAAGGCCATGGAGTTAATTGAAGACTCGTTTTTGGAACAAGGAGATCACATTAAGGTCCAAGATTTGCTTCTTTTTCAGCAAGGTGCCATCTTCAGGGCACAAGCGACAAGAACAGAGAACAGTGACGTGAAGTTCACGTTTTTATTGGGTTCTGTGGAATGTTTTTCAGTAAGTGAAGGGTTCTCATCGTTTTGTGCTGTTTCACTGTTCGAATTGGGCAAACATCTTGGATCGTCATTGTATTACAAGAAATCAGTTGAGAAAGCAAAAGAGTATCTATCTGTTTTGGCTAATTTTCGTGAATTGAGTTTGAAAGAGCAGAAGAGTCGAAAGGATATCGAAAGAATACTCAGAGATGCAGAGTCAAGGATCGCTGGAGCCAAGACTCTAGTTGGTTCAGTCAATAGAAGCGAACCAAAAGCGAGGGAGTCAAAGATAAATCCAGACCCGAAGCTGCGGTCTTGTTGGATGGGTTTGGATGATGAGTTCAAAAGAAACTTTCTGAAAGTAAGCACTGCAAAATTTATAAGTTTCATTGAGGGAATGTATGGGAAAGAGGGAAGAGATGCTTTAGAGCAAGTTCTCACTTCTGCCAGGGAAAACAGAAAATGGAGGTTGTGGATGTGTCGAACCTGTTCGAAGAAGTTTTCTAGTCCTGAAGAGTGTAAGAATCATTTTGGACAAGCACATGCTGCTGAATTTAAACCTTCTTCTGCAAAGGATATGGTCCAGACGATAAGTAAAGTCTGGGCTCGTAAGATATCAGTTGGAGGTTGGGAACCAGTGGATGTTGTAGCTGCCATTGAAATGATTAAGAATCGGCTCCAAGATGTGAAAGCGTTTGCATATGAGAATGGATGGTCTAAAGACTGGCCTTTAGCTGCAGATGACGAGCGCAGTCAGTTACTTAAGGAAATCCAATTGCTCCTTGTGTCATTTTGGGAGCGTAAAATTCTCTCTTGTAGCATTCGAGACTGGATGATACAGTTTGTGGTTAAGCATCTTGCACAATTTGAAGTTTCTGAGCATACTATAATTACCGAGTGTCGCCTAGTCGAAACACCTCAGAGTATCTGCTTTCTGGAATGTAATGAACTCAATCAAATCCTGAACTTTCTAAGAAACATCAAAGGTGAAAGGGGGGGATGGAACAGATCTGGTTTGCAGAGCAGTGGACAGCTTCTGGGATGGCACCCAAGTTAGAGAAAAGATTGACTTTGATCCTCAGTTTTCATTTCTACTTTTGGATAAGAGACTGCTGAAATGCGAGCTGACTCGATTTGATAATGAAGGGACAGTCAATGTTTTTGATCCCAATGATCACTATGCCAAAGCACAGGTTCATAGAGATGATATCTTATATTGGTTAGCAGACTACTCTTCAGGAGATGAGTTTTTTCGATTTCCCAGACCTATGAGGACACATAAAATTGATATTTGGGTGGCTGTTCTGAGAGCTGTTCAATTCACGTGTAGGACTTTGAGAACCAAATATGAAAAGAGATTGAAGATGATATGTTATGATGCAGCTCTTATTGACGCCAAAAACTTATGTGTACGCGAAGATCAAAGAAGAATGAATAATCCGGAAGATAAAAGGAACAGATGCAGATATGCATCTCTTCTACGCAATAAATGTGAAGAGCATATAATGAGAGACGCTGGAGATTCTTTCACTACAAAACTATTCTTGTGTGCAGTACGAGATGTTCTCGACAAAGCAGTGCAGCCGACATATGATTTTGTTGATCTAGTAGATTGCGTGAATTATATATATGGGCAAAAACACATCAGTGATGATTTAGTGTTGAAGTCCATTGATCTTCTGAAATCTGTGGTCACCAACAAGGTTCAGTTGTGATCTGAGTTTTACTTAAGCACATAAATATCACAAATTGTCACCTCAATGTATCCATTGACTTGCAGGTTCCGCTTGTGGATACAAAGATTTTGCTAGTTGAAAACTCGAGGATTAATTTGCTAAACGGCCTTGTCAAACTTTCTGTTTTTGACTACCGCTCTTATATCCTTCAACCGCTGAAACTTTTCCAGCAGGTTGGTTTGGTAACTTTGGCTTTATACAAAGAGCCTTCATCTTCCCTTTGGTTTTCTATTTGACAGTACCTTAATGTTAATGTATGTACCTTCTAGGAAGAGTTAGATGGAATTGCAGACATGGATCCCAAAGCCAAGTTAGCTGCAGCAGTTCCAGAACCTTTATCCGAGAAAAAACAAGAGAAGGAGAAGAAGTCAGGGTCAAAGAAGAAAAAGCATAGAAGCAACAAGGTCGTTGATGGTCTAAATTCTCTATTTGCTTCTCTGACTTTATGATTACTCAGTCGTACAAATGAATGGTCTTCATGGCATAACAGAGTACTTCAACGAGCATGTCTAGTCGTCTTAATCAGAATGTCGAACAGTAAGTATCTCTCTTCTAGATAAACTTTTGTCCTGTTCCCACCTACTTATTCTCTGAGCGTAAAATTAGGATAATTCTTCTAATTTGTAATTATATATTCTAGTAATTATCTTATTTTAGTTAGGATTTTCGAGGATTTTTGGTTTTCTTATTTATAATATAGGGGTTGTTCATTTGATAAGGAGAGTATTCTCAAACCATAGTAAGCTTCTGCTTCATCACACAAAACGTTTTTTGACCTATGTCTAGCGAATCTGATGTCAACCTTAAACCGGGAGTTACTTCACTAAACAGGCCAGAAGAAGATTCTTTGGAACCAGAAGATACTTGTGAAAAGGATCAATCTGAAGCTACTAAAGGTGACTCTGGTTATAAAGACCATCTCAATTGAAGAATATTTTTAATATTTTTTTGTCGATGTATTAATGTATAACTATAATTTCCTTAACTCACCATCTTCCAGATATGCATGGAGAAGATTCACTGTCCAAAAATTCGGAGTCGGTACATGGCAAAGCTGTAACCAGATACAATTCAGCTCTTGACATGATGCTGAAGGTAATTCCAAGCCTAAACTCTTTTCGTCTGATGCCATTCCTAGTTTTCATGTATTATATCTTTGAATTTTTTTACTACTGCAGTCACTCTGTAACATTAAAGTTCTTAAAGAGGATTTGGTGCACAATAGGCAACCATTTTCTGACTTCCAAGTTCCTTCTGCACTACGAAGTTTTTTTTCTGCTTTTGTCTCGGAGCAGATAAATGAAGATGAACTCTATAGTCACTTACTTTCAAACTTGCTTGCTTCCCTGGAAGAAGTTCATTCCCTGGTTTGTGCAGATAAACTTAAACTTATACGTAGTATTATTATTATACTCCATAGGCTTGAATGTTGTCTTTAATCTCATTCCTTTTTTTTAAACTCATTTCAGTCAAGTGATGGTGCTGAGGTACTTGTCGCAATCCTCGAGTTTTGTCATTGGTGGAGAAGTCCAGAAAAAGAAAGCTTCGTCACTCGCCTTTTTACGTTAGAGGTATTTGAAAGAATGAGTTGTAGAAAATGTAGAAGGAAGCCAAATTATCCGGAGCAAAGTTCTTATGGAATAGTTATGGATGCTGATTCTATCAGAGACATAAAGGTATGTTTCATTTATTTCCATATAGTTCTTTTCTACAGAAACTCGAACTAAAAGTCATGCTCTGTGGTTTTTATATATGCAGAGTGCCCTTGGGAATATAAAGTTTGAGGACATCCTTAAAGTGGTCCGCATGGAAGATAAAATGATATGTGATGTTAAAACAGGAGGCTGTGGAGAGACAAACTTTATCCACCGTACTATAAGTAGATGCCCACCTATCTTCACAATTGGTAAGTTTTGACCATGATTGTGTTCTTGTCTACTCGTTTCATTTACTGTGGAATGATTAAACATTGTTGCTGTTTTCGTGGGTTTGCAACATTAGTGTTGGAATGGGAGAAGAATGAAACTGAAAAAGAAATATCTGAAACAACAAAGGCGTTGGAGTGGGAGATAGATCTCAGCAGGCTATTTGAAGGCTTAGAACCAAACACTAAGTACCGGCTTGTGTCAATGGTAAAATCTGAAAAAGGGTCACAAGTGTTTGTGCAATTGTTCTTTTGTATCTCTTCTCTGTTACAGTCTTAGAATATGGGATGCAGGTTGGTTGTGGTGAAGATGAAGAATACATTTGCATGGCTTATAAGAAAAACCGGTGGGCTAGTCTCAGACATGAAGCTTCAACAGAAGAGGTAAGATGAAACAGTGGCCTTTCTCTTTCTTGAGCTGGGTGGTGATCTTTGTTGGGTTATGACATGATTGATATGTGTGGTGATGGCATAGGTTGTTGGTAGCTGGGAGAGTGTTGCCAGATACTGTGCTGAAAGGAAGGTTCGTCCAGAGATTCTGTTTTATGAAGCTGTTCAAAGGCCTAAGAAGGTGAATTGAAGAAGTAGCAGAACTCTTTGGGAACTCAAATTTGCTAGAACAAAACAAGTTTTTTTTCTCTTTATATTGATGTGTTCCAGACCCTTAATGATCTTATGTCGTACAACAAAAGGTGTGATTAGTGCAGTTTAAGTTTGTGTAGTAATAATTATATTTTATGCAGAATTTAGTGTCCATTATTATCCTAATCAATTTTTTAAAGCAATTTGAAGATTCAACAATTTCAAGATTTGTTAATTGAATCCGTAAAATTTCCAATTGGTTTGTAAGATAAGATCTTAACAAATCTTAGCTTAAGATACTTGTTAAGATCCCATCAATAATGTTGGTCTAAGACCATAAAATTTCGCGAGATTTTCATAAAAAAATGTAGTACAGTATTGTTAGAAAAATATTTAAAAGGAAACTGGACCAGTGGAGCAAACTTCTCACTAGGATTTGTTGTATGGGCTAATAGACTTCACACCAGACAATTATCTTGGGCTTGTTTTGGATCCACTAATTGTTTTTTAAGTATGTAACCCTAGAATAGAAATCTTATAAATAGTATCTAACCCTAGAATAGAAGGTTGAGCTTCCAGAACTTTCTAGTCGACGTTAACAATAGTCAAAGTCTCACTCCTTCTCTTTCTCGTCGTCGTCTCTAGCTCTTTGTTTTAGGTAATTCGTCGTAATCTTTGTTAAAGCTTTCAACTTTTTCGTCTCTTAAGAGAATAAAGTGGAGAACTTTGTAATGTAGCTAGCTTCTGGAATCTATAGCTCTGTTGTAACGTCGTTTAAAAAAATCTTGTCTTGTGTAATTTTGTAGAATGGATAAAAGGGATTTTGCTGCAGAAGCTTATGCTCTTATGAGTAACTTTAGAGAGAATCATCCTCCTTCTTCTTCTTTCCCACAGGTTCGTCATGTTTTTTCTCAAAGCTTTCAACTTTTTCTTAGTCTTAAAGAGAATAAAGTTCAAAACTTTATGTAGTTCTGTGTGGTTTCATTAAACCCTCTCTTGTGTTATTGTGTAGAGAGGTTCAAATGCATCAGATTCTGCAGTGTTGAGGAGTTTGAGAGATCATCTTCCTTCTTCTTCGTCTCTTGTCAAACTATCTCAGCTTACCACTGTCAACAACAGATACGAATCCCCTCTCTTCTCGTCTGGTGGATACAGCTGGTATGTGACCTTGTTCTAAACTAAATTTCATACCTTTCATCAGTATAAGTAAGAAAAATGTTGTCTTTTTCTAACCCACCTACGTATGTGATCTTGTTCCGAGCTAAAATTTCATATCTTTCATCATTATAAGTAAGAAAGTTTCTGTTTTTTGTAACCGATCTGTCTCAAAACTATGAAAATCAGGAGGTTGGTTGTATACCCTAAGGGAAACGAAGAAGACAATGGAAGTGGATTTGTGTCAATGTATGTGGAACTTGACAAAAGCTGCCTCTCATCTACAACAACAACACCCAAAGAGGTCTTTGCTTATCTCTCTTTGTTTGTCTTTAACAAGAAAGAGAACAAGTACTTCTCTGTTCAAGGTTCGTAATGCTCATAGCTTATATATCTATCTCTCTCCTATGAATGAATCAGTGATGTGTATAACATCTTAACTATTAACATGTAGATGTGGAAGTAAAGAAATTCAATGCTTCACGAACTGTCTGGGGAGTGTCTCAAGTTCTTCCACTTGAGAAGTTCAATGACCCTGCCAATGGATATATCTTGGATGGTGAAGAACATGAGTTTGGTGCGCATGTGAAGATTGCTTCAGCACCCGTCCCTGTTGATGAGAATCTCCCATTTCACAAATTCACTTGGAGTGTTCGTGATTTCTCTCTTCTGAAACAGGGTGATTACGTATCCAAAACCTTTCAAATGGGAGAGAAGAAGTGGTGAGTCTTTGAAAGTCTTGTTTTTTTATTTCCTGATATAATTGTTGTAACTTTCTAACAAGTGGGACAATCATGTTTTTACAGGACTCTAACAATGTATCCTAAGGGAGACTCTAGCACAGAGGGCGAGTTATCCAAGTACTTTCATTTAGCTGAGGGTGAAAGGTTATTGACAGGTGAGATGATTATGGTGCGAGCAAAGATGCAAGTTCTAGACCCGCGTGGATCCAATCACCTATCAGGAGGATTCCGTAAGTAAAAAAAATGTTACTATTGTTAACTTATGATGTCAAATGTCCTAGTATACTTTTTGAGTAGAAACCAGAAGTTTGATGAAGTATATTAACTAATGTGATTTGCATACTTTTGCTTGTTTTGTAGTTCAATGTTGGGTCATGGCTTCAAACACAGCATGGGGTCTTCCTCAGTCCATCTCTTTAGCTGAAATTGAGGAGAGCTACTTGGATGCTGAAGATACTTTGAATGTAGAGATGGAATGTGAAATCACTAGCACCACCAAGAGCCACCCTTTCTTTTAGGCCACCCTCTCAGTCTGTGATATGACTTACCTACTACTCTATTCTATGTGTGGAGACTGAATGTGAAGTTAACACTCTTATCTATCTAATTAGCTACGATGCATGCATGTGTGACTACTCTGTTCTCTGTTGTATGCGTTTGTTTATTAAGGATCTTAATTATGGTTTGTGTGTTGAGCTTTTGTTTATTCCTTAAATCTGTTTTATTATGGTTTGTCTCCTACTTACCAGTTTAACAATGTTCTATGTGCAATTTGGTAATCTCTTATTGACTTTTCTATTAAGGTTAACATCAAATGCAATAACTGTTAAATTACACAATTTTGTACAATTTTTTTTTGAAGGCCAAAAAATAGGAATATGTTCCAATCAATTTCTCATGAAACTTTTTTTCTTTTTGAACATAAAATTTCTCATCATTTATAATGTAAAATTTGCTTATTATGTTGTCTATGAATTTATGTTGTTAATTATCTAATCTATTCTCATCCCATAAGAGAATACATTCATAAATATCTTATAAAAAAATTCATAATTAAAAAATATTTTTATGTATCCATTTTGTTTACAGTACCAAACAAAACATGACTTATTTAATATTTGCCAGAAAAATATATGAACTTTTTTCATTGCTATAAAATACGTAAATGAATTTATATTTAATAAAAAATACACGAACTATCCTGATTTTCCAATTTCTCACATATTGTAGTTCGATTTTTAACGAAATTAACATAATCATAAACATTGTTCGGCCCTTTTTTGTTTTTTTTTCTAAATATCTAATCATAACAAAAGTTTAACAATGAGAAAATAAAGATTGAAAATAAAGCTAAAATATCGAAAAGAAAGAAATTGTTATGATTATGGCTACAACAAAAGTGAAGCTTTTTCACGAGATTGTAATTGTAACCATTTTTATGACTGCGTTAATTTTATTGAAAATCGTGACTATGATAGGTGGAAAACTGGAAAATCAGAATAGTTCGTATATTGTTGATCAACTATAAATTATTCTACGTAATTTTTTTTTGGCAACGAAAAAAATTTATGTATTTCTCATGACAAATATTAAATAAATCAGGTTTTTAATTGGAATTTCCGCCCCCCCCCCCCTTTAAAATAAAATGAATATAAAATAATGCAACATATATATTCAACATATTATTATTATAACTTTTTTTTTCGAAATTTATATTCAACATACAGTCTCTTAAACACAACATATCTGGGTTACATCCAATTACGATTATCCCATCTTCATCTCTGATCCCAACCTCGAAAATTGCACAATATTTTTGGGTTTTCGTCTGTTAATACACACAATTTCTGGGTTTTTGTCTGTTAATTCCGGGGAAGATGAAATTAAATCGGAAGAGTTGTGTAAAACAGAGAACGCACACAAGCTGTTCGATAAAATTCCCCAATGGGAGTGTTGTTCGAAAACGAAGACATCACCACTTGGGTTTCTCCTGTCACGTGGATCTCACGTGATAAAAGCTTCACCAACTCGTTACGTGGATCACACGTGATAAAAGGTTTCATCTTTGTTGTTGTTATCATCGAGTTTCTATCTGAATCAACAACCCTAGAAGAGTAAAGACCAAGAAATCGCAAGAAAGCTTGAGAAAGGATCGTTCTTTGCTCTTTTCTCTAGACATCACCACTTGGGTTTCTCTTGTCACGTGGATCTCACGTGATAAAAGCTTCATCAACTCGTTACGTGGATCACACGTGATAAAAGCTTCCATATTTTTGTTGTTATCATCGAGTTTCTAGCCGAATCAACAACCCTAGAACAGTAGGGATCAAGAAATCGCAAGAAAGCTTGAGAAAGGATCGTTCTTTGCTCTTTTCTCCATGATGAGTTCTCTTTCTTTTTTACTTGAAGATCCTGAGGAAGCAAAACTCAAGAAGCTTGTTAAAGGTTACTTCGATCAAAGAGATTACATCAAGGCATTAGAGGTGATTGAAGATTCGATTTCGAGTCGTGGGAAAGATAAGGTTCCAACAATGGTTTATTACCTACAAGGTTCTTTCTTTTTTGAACAAGCGACTAAAACAGAGAACAATGGCATGAAATTCCCGTTCTTGTTGGCTTCTGTTGAATGCTTTTCGAAAGATTGTGGTGTACACGCTTACTCTGCAATTGCACTGTTGGAAATGGCTAAACTTCTTGGCTCAGCATCGTTTTGCAAGAAAGCTCTGAACATTGCTAAAGAAGGCTTGTCTTTTCTTGAATCTTTTGGTGGTTTGAGTGTGAGTGAGGGAAATACTAAAATTTCTCTAGAGCATGTAGTCCGAACGGCAGAGTCAATGATCCTCCTTGGTGTTACTGCAGAAAAGTCTGAACCAAAACTTAGGGAGTCAAAAAGGATTCAGGGCAGTGTAAGGAGTGATCTGCATACTGCTGCAGGTAAAAGATTGAGGTCGTATTGGGCGAGTATGGATGTTGAGAGTAAAAGGAACTTCATGAAAGTAAGCACTGCAAAACTTACAGCTTATGTCGAGAGATTATATAGGAAAGAGGGACTAGATGCTTTCGAGCTAGTTCTCGATTCTGCAAGGATAAACAGAAAATGGAAATTCTGGATGTGTCGATCTTGTTCACAGAAATTCTATTATCCTAAAAAGTTTAAGAATCATCTTGAACAAGAACATGGCGCAAAATTTAAACCTTCTACGGTAAAGCATATGGCGCAGAGGGTAGATGATATCTGGGCTGGTATGATATCGGTTGCAGGTTGGGAACCTGTTGATGCAGTAGCTGCTGCCAAAATGATCAAGACTCAGCTTGAATTTGTGAAAGAGTTTGTATATGAGAATGGATGGTCAAAAAACTGGCCTTTAGCTGCAGATGAAGAACGCAGTAAGTTACTCAAAGAAATCCAGATTCTCCTTGTTTCGTTTCAGGAGCGTAAAATTCTCTCTTGTAGCATTCGGGATTGGATGATGCAGTTTACGGTTAAGCATCTTGCACAATTTGAAATTTCTGAGCATACGCTTACCTCTGAGTGCAGCTTAGTGGAAACGCCTCAGAGTATTTGCTTTTTGGAGTGTCCTGAACTCAATCAAATTCTAGACCTTCTCAAACTCATTAAGTATGAAAGGGTTGATGGTACAGAGCTAGTTTCCAACGCAGCAGACAGTTTGTGGGGTCGTTTGCGGGTTAAGGAAAAGATCGAATTTGACCATGATTTTTCATTTATGCTACTGGATAAAAGACTGCTGAGAGGCAAGATTGCTTCATTTGATGATGAAGGGACGATAGGTGTTTGTGATCACTGTGTTCACTACACCAAGACGCATCCTCAGGGTGATGATATCATAACCTGGTTACTAGACTACCCTTTGATAGATGAGAGCTTTGAATTTCCAAGATCTATCAGGGCCCACAATCTTGAAATATGGGTGGCTGTTCTGAGAGCCATTCACTTCACGTGTAGGACTTTGGAAACCAAATATGAAAAGAAGTTACAGATCCTAAACTATGATGCAGCTCTTTTTGACGCCAAAAACTTATGTCTACTCGAAGATGAAAGGAGAAAAAATGTTCCAGAAAATCAATGGAACACATATGCATCTCTTCTATGCGATGAATGTGACGGGCGTCTAAAGATAGACGCTGGAGATTCTCACACTACAAAACTATTCTTATGTGCAGTACGAGATGTTCTTGAAGGAGCATCACATCCAACATTCGATTTCCCCGATCTAGAAGATTGCCTGACTCTTATACTTGGACATAAAAATCTCAATGATGATATAGTGTTGACGTCCATAGACCTACTGAAATCAGTTGTCACCAACAAGGTTCAGTCCTGAGCTGAGTTCTAATTTTACAACAGAATAACATAAATTGTCACCTTAAAGTATATATTCACTTGCAGGTTCCGGTAGCTGATTCAAAGATTTTACTGGTTGAAAATTCGAGGATTAATTTGCTAAACGAGCTCGTCAGGCTTTCTGTTTTTGACTACCGTTCTTATATCCTTCACCTGCTAAAACGTTTCCTGCGGGTTGGTTTGTAACGTTGATTTGTTAAAGGAACTATTGTATTCTCTCTGATTCTCTCCTTGACAGGTACCTAATATTATAATTATGTCTCTTCCTTTAGGATGAGTTGGATGGAATTGCTGATATGGATGCCAAAACCAAGTTAGGAGCAGCACTAGCCGAACAATTATTTGAGGAAAACCAACAGAAGGGGAAGAAGTCAGGGTCAAACAAGAAGAAAAATAAAAGCAACAAGGTTGCTGAATTTCTAAATTCTCTATTTGCTTCCATTACTTTTTGATTACTCTGTTGTTAGAATTAATGTCCTTCATGGTGTGACAGAGAACTTTAGCAAGCAGGTCTAGTATTCTTAATCAGAATGTTGAACAGTAAGTCACGCTCCTCTAGATAAGAACTTTGATTTTCTAAGCTCTTTACATATGTCCAGCGAATCTGAACTTTTTAAAGATCTTTACGTATGTCCAGCGAATCCTCTGTCAAACTTGAACCGGAAGTTACTTCTTTATCACCAAAAACAACGGAAGAAGATTCTATGGAACCAGAAGATACTTTTACAAGTGAAACGGGTCGACTAGAAGTTTCATCCAACACTGAAATTCAAGAGGAAGCTTTTAAAGGTTAGTTCTCAGTTGATGAATATTTTGAACTCTGTTGTTTTTGAGATGCATTATTCTTATTTCATTCATTTGCCATCTTTAAGATATCCCTGGAGAAGGTATACTGTCAGAACATTTTGAGTCAGCACATGAAGAAGCAACTAGATACAATTCAGCTCTTGACATGACGCTGAAGGTAAAGCAGACACCAACAAAGATATGATTCAAAAATCTGAGCTCTCTTTTACCGACTCAGCTCATTCGTTATTTTCATACAATATATCTTTGTTTACTTATTTCCTTTAACAAATTATGATACTGCAGGGACTCTTGAACATTAAGGTTCTTCAAGAGGATTTGGTGCAAAATCGCCAACCATTTCATGGCAACCTGGAAGAACAAGTTCCTTGTGCACTAAAAGATTTATTTTCTGCTGTTGTCTCGGCACAGATAAAAGAAGATGGACTCTACAATTACCTACTGAGCAACTTGCTTGCTTCCCTAGAAGAAGTTCATTCTCTGGTTTGTGCGGATTAATATAAGCTTCTGAAACTTTCTCATTGTTTTCTTAAATGTCATTCTGTTCTTTTTTACACTCTTCAGTCAAGTGATGCTGCTGAGGTAGTTGTCGCTATCCTTGAGTTCTGGCATTGGTGGAAAAGTCCAGAACGAGAAAGCTTGGTAACTCGTCTTTTTACGTTGGAGGAATATGAAAGAATGAGTTGTAGAAGATGCAGAAAGGAGCCAAATTATCCAGAGCAAAGTTCCTATGGAATTGTAATGGCTGCAAATTCTATTAGAAACATAAAGGTATGTTTCATTTATTTCCCTCTGTCTTGCCTACAGAAACTGGTACTACTCCTTAAAAAGCTGTTCTGTGTGTTTATATATCTTTGCAGTGTGCTTTTGAGGCTATGAAGTTTGAGGATATCCTTAGAGTGATCCGGGTGGAAGATGAAATGATATGTGATGTTAAAACAGGGGGCTGTGGAAAGACAAACTTTGTTCGCCACACTATAAGCAAATGCCCGCCTATCTTCACAATTGGTAAAAGTTTTGACGATGATTGTGACCTTTTTTTTGTTTTCTTTTTGTTTTATCAACGAAAATGATTGTGAACTTATCTACTCATTTCATTTATTATGGTATGGTAAGACCGTGTTGCTGTTTTTGTGTGTTTGCAACATTAGTGTTGGAATGGGAGAAGAATGAAACTGAAACAGAAATATCTAAAACAACAAATGCTCTGGACTGGGAGATAGATATCAGCAGGCTATACGAAGGGTTAGAAGAACCAAACACTAAGTATCGGCTTGTGTCAATGGTAAAAATCTGAAATGAGGCCACAAGTATATGTGCTATTGTTCTTCTGTATCTATTCTCTGTTACATCAGTCTCGGTATATGGAAAATGCAGATTGGTTATTGTGAAGAAGGAAAATACATCTGCATGGCTTATAAAAAGAACCGGTGGGTCAGTCTCAAACATGAAACTTTAGCAGAAGAGGTAAGATGAAACAAGTGCCTTTTCTTTTTGTGAGTTGAGTTTTGAATTTAGATAGGTGAGACATTATTGATCTGTGGTGATGCAATTAGGGTGTTGGTAACTGGAAGAATGTGGTCAGAATCTGTGGAGAAAGGAGGGTTCGGCCAGAGATTCTATTCTATGAAGCTGCTTGATCCATGGAATAGATATTGACAAAGTTATATCAATATGGACACCTACCATTCATGTATAAAACAGTCACATGTTCCACTTTAAAAGTAGTTTTGTTTTCATATGATATGTTTGAGAAAGAGCAACACGAACAGAGAGTTTGAACATAGACAATCTAAACATGAGAAGATGACAGTTCATATACATTAGCTGTTGTTTTGAAGGTTGAGATTGATTCATCTTCTAGCTATGAGGCAGCCTCGTATCAGTGAATGTCATGTGGATGCTTCAACCATCATAGCTCATGATTTTCAAAAACTGAACAAAGTAGTGAAATGAGATCGTTCGTTCCAAGAGTTTTCACAAGGAAACGAAACAATCATCATGCTGTTATTACTAGAATCGAACCCGTGCTACAGCACGGAAAAAAGGTATCGGGTTATTATTAATATGTTTTAATTTACTAAGTGATACAAATGTATTTTAAGATTTGTTTCCTTTACAAATATATCATTTTTATATTATGATTTTGCTATTTTTGTAACTTATTTTTCTAATAAGTTTGTAATGAACATTATCCAAAAATAGTAGCGAGTATGGTTAGTGAATGAAGCTGTGTTAAATAAATGTAGTTGATTATGGTGAATCATACATGTCTGATATATGTTTTGAATGACCAATCTGTAACGTAATGCATTCGTAAAAATATTATTGATTACTCGCTCTACTATATAATTGTCAGCTTAACAAAATATTATTGATATTGAAAAGAACTAAGAAAGTGTTACTGATTAATTAATAGCGAATTTATTTAAATCTTACTGATTAATTCAAAAGTGTTATGCAATAAAAATTATTAAACTGGACACCAAAAACACCAAAATCTCTTTCTCGTAATTTATTAGTAAAGAGATTTTGGTTATGGTGATCAGCTTTATAGTAAAAACTTAACAATCATATTGACATTTACATAAACGCTGGGGAGGGTTACCCTTCCAAACAAAAGCGGCAGAGCATTCGCAACGTGCGACTAGATCTTTTGGTGCACCAGGAATTTTTTTAAGGTCGTTTACGCATGAAACCTTCCCATTAGTTCCACACTCTCCAGGAAATGTTCTATTCATGTCGCATCCCCATTTTTTTTTGGATTCCACCTCTATTGTGTTATTATATTATTATTATATATATCAACAACAAATATATTATCAGATTATGAAAATATTAAGAAAAAAAAATTGATGATGAGAAATAAAACTAAAATTACCTCTAACATGGCTGATAACGAGGAATGTGAGAATACAAGAAACCGTAAACAAAACACCATATTTCATGACTCCGAAAATAATAAACCTGTCGTCTTTCTTTACTGTAAAAAAGATTTATAGTTTTTCTTACTATAAAAGAGTTGCTCTTTTTTTTTTCAACAACACTTACAATAAATATGCTCTATACATGATAAAATTAGATGTTGCGATTAATTAGGGGAAAAAATTAAAAGAAAAAGATGGAGTGTACGTAATTGATGGAATCCGTTTTTTTATACTTTGAAAAGTTCTCTTGTAGATAATTTAATGTTGTAATCTGTTTACATCCCCAAAAGTAAAACATACAAAAAAAAAATTAATGTTAAAGAATAGAAATTCCAAAATATCCCACAGTTTCTACATGTATTATATATCAATCTTTTTTACATTACTTAAAAAAAAAAATTATGAATTATAAAGCTTGGTTTCACAAGTTACCTACTCACAAGATCGTGACATGTGTTAAATAAAACATAAGATATCGTCACGAGTCATATCTATTTTGGTAATGATACTATTTTATTATAAATTATAATAAAGTTATAATTTAAATTTTATTTTGAACAAAGGGCAAAAATTTATTCTTTTTAGTTAGTATTTTTGGAATTTACAAATTTTGTTAGAGTTTTTTTTAATAATTATAAGATTACAAACCAAGTTTTATTAAATCAATTTGATTATACATGTCCTATATTGCTATTGTTAAGAAAATAATAAAATGAAAAATTTATCCATATTGAAATATGAGATTAATGATATTTTCATGTTTCTTAGTAATATAGATTCAAACCGTTACATCTTAAAACCCGTCCCATCATATAATCTATTTTTTTGTTAAGCTTAAATATATCAACTATAATACTTTGAACTTCTTAAATTTTGACATTGTCTATATCGAATTAAATGATATACAAACTTTAAAGTTTGGATTTGGGAAAGTAGCAAAAATCAACCCAGACTATTTGCTGGCAGGTTTTTTTATACCCAAACTAAGATACCAAGCAAATAGTAACTTAAACTCACAAAAACATTCAAATTTCGAACCTAAACTATATGAAATCAGCCAAAATCAACATATACAGAAACAATGTTAATTAACGGAAAAATGTCATTAAAATCCTGGAGAGTGCGATTCGTTGATTTAAAGCATGTACTCTCATACTGTTGATTTAATTCCCAAAGTTTTTGTTGACTTTCTCTTTATTATTAAACTTTGGTTGACTTTGCCAATTTAGGGACATCGTTAAATAGACAGACGGAGCAATTAAACGGGGGTTAATCTCTCATTAACGAGATCCATCAACTGCAAAACAAAATCGTTTTAAACCTAACCCAAAACACCCAAATTGAAATCGAAAATCTTAACCCAAAATCCCCAAACCGAAATTGAATCTCATACCCCAAAATCTCTAAATCTTCTCAATTTTTTTTCCATTTGTGTCAGTTTGTCTCTTTTTTGATTAATTTGTCTCGATCTCTAAACCACTCAATTTCCCTCAATTTCGATTCAGATGAGTTCTAGCTCAGAGACATCAATGATAGCTTCGTTCGAACGTGGAGTGCCATCGAAGTGTGTATATGGAGCTGGTGTAATGATCTTCACATCGAGAACTCAAGGAGGGTTCACCAGAGGTTCTATTCTATGAAGATGCTTGATCGATGACATAGATATTGAAAAATTTATGTCAATATGGACACCTACCATTTATGTATAGAGACATATTCTACTTTAAAAACAGTTGTGTTTTTATAAGATATTAGGTTTTAACTCGCGGTACACCGCGGGACGATTTTTGGACTAAATTTTTTATATTTAATTTTTTTTTTTAATTTTGCTTAGTGTTTAAAATTGTGTAACTGTATTTTGATTGTGAATTTTATTACTTATAAGCTCGTTGGATAATTTTTTGTAACTAATATTTTTTTTGAAGTTGTATTTGTTTATTAATTTTTAAGTATTTAAGATTGTACAATGATATTGTGATGGTTAATTATATGATTTAACCTGTGGAATACAACATGACAAATTGTTTTGTTATATATAACCTTAATTTAATCAACTAAATTTAAGTATGTATAATATTTCATTTAACTCATTTTATTTCAGACTAAAATATTTTGTGTGTAAACAGTAAGAAAAAATATAATCATATTTATATAAACTCAAACCCGTTCAATCAAATTTATTTAAACTCAAACCCATTCAATCAAATATAATCATAGTTATAAGCATATTAGTCTTATTTATAATGTTTTTGAACCATTTTCTAAAATTTTCTACCCGATGTGTGACGTTGTACATTTTTTAATTTATGTAATAATATAATTTTTAAAACAAATAAGATCATATAAAGATATTTGAGAGATATTCAATTTATTAGGGAGATATTTTAGGAAAACCGATGTAGTTGTAGATCTTTTACAAATTTAAACCTTATAGTTAGTAAAATTATAGAAACGGCAAGGGTTTATGATTGCAAATAATACAAAATAAAAGATTACTTTCCAAAAGGTACTTCAAAAATGTTAATATAGATGTTTGAGAATTAGCAACTTGAAACAAAGAGCTTGAGCAAAGACAATTTAAACATGAGAAATTTGGTTATGGTGATCATCTTTATAGTAAAAACTTAACAATCATATTGACATTTACATAAACGCTCGGGAGGGTTACCCTTCCAAACAAAAGCGGCCGAGCATTCGCAACGTACGACTAGATCTTTTGGTGCACCAGGCATTTTCTTTAGGTCGCTTTCGCATGTACTCTTCCCATTAGTTCCACACTGTCCAGGAAATTTCCTATTCATGTCGCATCCCCACTTTTTTTTGGATTCCACCTCTATTGTGTTATCAGATTAACAAAACTATTAAGATAAACAAAAGTATTAAGATAAACAATTGATAATGCGAAATAAATCTAAAATTACCTCTAACATGGCTGAGAACGAGGAATGTGAGAATACAAGAAACCGTAAACAAAACACCATATTTCATGACTCCGAAAATAAGAAACCAGTCGTCTCTTTTTATTGAAAAAAATTATAGTTTCTCTTGTATTTTTTATTTGATCTACAACACTTACAATAAATATACTCCATACATGATAAAATTAGATGTTGCGATTAATTAGGAAAAACTAAAATAAATATATGGAGTCAAGTCTACGTAATTCATGGAATCCGTGTTTTATTTTCTTGAAAAGTTCTCCTATAATTTAATTTTCTAATCTATTAACATCTACGAAAAGAAAACACAAAAACATTTATGTAAAAAATAGAAATTCAAAAACATGTCGCAAAGTCTTACATATATTATATATCAATCTTATTTACATTATTGTTCAAAAATAAAATGAATAAGATACTCTGAATCAATGTAAAAACATATATATTATATATATGTGTGTGTGTGTGTGTTTAAGATTTTTCTTTCCATTTTACCTACTCGGAAAAATTAAAGGAATAAAATGTAGGTCTGATAAAATGTAGGTGTGATAAAACTTACATGTAAAATAAAACTATATTGTTTTTTCGTTGCTATAATATTCATTGTTATGACTCTTACATTATGCAATTATATCTATATTAGTATTTTTGCAAGCTTTTTGTGCAACATTTAGTGACCACATATATTGTAATTTTTTTTTAAATTCTTTTCCTAAAAAAATACTATGTTGGAGGTTAGTTTCAAACCCAGAAGTCTAGGCCAGGGCAAAATACCCGAACTCAAAAATCCGATCTGAACCCGATTTGAAAAACCCGATCCGAACCCGAACCCAAAACCTATAAATACCCGAACGGGTTCTATATCTCTAAACCCGAAAATCCGAACCCGAACCGAACCGAAACCCAAACGGATATACGTATACACTTACAATATATATAAAATAATAATTTGTTAATAATGTATATATATTTGTAATAATATAATGTCACAATTAGGTTCTTCTTCTAGGTCACAATTCGTGGTGGATGTTGAGAATGAAGAGAACTGGACTTGGTTTTTACAGAAGTACTCGAGTTGTCTACTCAAAACGACGTCGTTTACTCCTTTTGTTGCCACGTCTGCGCCAACGGGTCGGCTGACTAAGCACCGTCAAAAGCCGAATTCACACTGTTTACGTAGATGTTGGAATCGACAAAATTTGATGTAGTTTAGGCTGGTTATTTAAATTTTAAGATGGTTTAGGTTGTAAAATACAGAGTATTCGAGTTGGGATATGAAAATCCTTTCGCTGAATAGTCTAGGTTGATTTCCCCCGTTTTCCCGGAATGAGTTCTCATTCAATTTACATTTTTTACCGAATTTAATATCAAATGAAAAATTACAAAATACTAAAAACATATATGAAAATTTTCTACGTTATGTTCATAACTTAATTTTAAAATTAAAACATTTACAACAAATTTAATTAAAATAGTAAAAATATTAACGAAATTATTATGGATGGGTACAGCTTTAAACCATTGTGGTCTGATCTTTCAAACTCAACACTTTACTTACAATTTTACAAACCATTTTTAGTTTCATCCCATTCCCATCTTTGATCTTGAAAATGAAGACTTCACACAGTTTCTGCTGTTTATATATTCCTTTACTCAGAGAAGGTACAATAAAATCAACTCACGTTTGTGTAATTTGTTCAAATCAAGGAGTGCCCACAAGGTGTTCGACACAATTCCTCAACGAACTTGCACGTGGATCTCACGTGGTTAAAGCTTCAACATCTTCGTCACGTGGATCACACGTTATAAAAGCTTCGTCTTGTTGTTTCTTCTTTATCTTCTCCCGCTTCGCAAAAAACCCTAGAGAGAGAGAGACCAAGAGAACGCAAGAAAGCTTGAGAGAATCAAAGCATGGAGCTTTCTCCTTCTCGAAGCCTAGGAGACGATGGGTATAAAGAAAGACACGAACTTGCACAACGTTACCATGATCATGGAGATTACATCAAGGCCTTGGAGGTAATTGAAGATTCGATTTTGATGATCCGTGAGAAACACAAGATTCCATCAGATCTACATTTCCTACAAGGTTCTATCTTTTTGGAACTATCGAAGAAAGCAGAGAACAGTGACTTGAGATTTGTGTTCTTGTTGGGTTCTGTTGAATGCTTTTTGGAAGATTACAAGGCACAAGCCTTCGCTGCAATTTCTCTTTTCCATTTGGGTGAACTTCTTGGCTCAGCTTTGTATTACGGGAAATCAGTGAGGGTTGCAAAACAGAGTTTATCTCTCATGGATTTTAATCCATTGGACTCTGTTCAGCAAAATAATAAACGTGAACTTGGAGGTCTAATGGAAAAGGCAGAGTCAAGAATCCGCCATGGTTTTACTGCAAAAAGATCTGAGACAAAACTTAAGGAGTCAAAGAAAATAAGAATCAAGATGAGGAGTGATTCGCATACCGTTGCTATGAAAAGATTGAGGCCGTATTGGGAGGGTATGAATGCTGAGAGTAAAAGGAACTTCTTGAAAGTAAGCACTGCAGAGCTTAGAAGTTATGTCGAGAGATTATATGGCAGAGAAGGAGTGGATGCTTTAGAGGAAGTTTTTGACTCCACAAGGTTAAACAGAAAATGGAAATTCTGGATGTGTGGAGCTTGTTCACAGAAGTTCTTTTATCCTAAAAAGTTTAAGAATCATCTTGAACAAGTTCATGCTACAAAATATAAACCTTTGAAAGAGGATTTGGTTCAGAGGGTAGATGAAGTCTGGACTGGTATGATATCGGTTGGAGACTGGGAACCTCTAGATATAGTAGCTGCCGCTGAAATGATCAAGAACCGGCCTGAAGTGGTGAAAGAGTTTGTATATGTGGGTGGATGGTCTAAAGACTGGCCTTTGGCTGCAGATGAAAAGCGTAGGAAGTTACTAAAGGCAATCCAATTGCTCCTTGTTTCGTTTTTGGAGCATAAAATTCTTTCTTGTAGAATTCGAGACTGGATGATGCAGTTTCCGATGAAGCATCTTGCACAATTTGAAGTTTCTGAGCTCACTTTTGCTACCTTGTGCCGGTTAGTGGAAACACCTCAGTGTATCTGCTTTTTGGAGTGTCGTCAACTCAGTCAAATTCTAGACCTTCTCAAATCCATCAAGTGTGAAAGGGATGATGGTACAGAACTGATTTCAAAGGTAACAGACAGTTTATGGAGTCGTACTAGGGTTAAAGAAAAGATTGATATTGACCATGAATTTTCATTTATGCTTCTGGATAAAAGATTGCTGAGGGGAAAGATTGCTTCATTTGATGATGAAGGGTCAATAGATGTTTGTGATCACAATGTTTACTATGCCAAGACACATCCTCAAGGCGATGATATCATGACCTGGTTACTTGACTACTCTTTCATAGATAAGAGCTTTGAGTTCCCCAGATCTATCAGGACACACAATCTTGATATAAGGGTGGCTGTTCTGAGAGCCATTCATTTCATGCGTAGGACTTTGGTAGCCAGATATGCAAAGAAGTGGCGGATCCTATGTTATGATGAATGTCTTAAATACGTTAAGAGCGTATGTATACAAGAAGATGAACGGAGACTGAATGTTCCTGAAGATCAAAGGAACAATTATGCATCTGTTTTATTCGAGAAATGTAAAGAGCAGTTAAGGATGGAAGTCAAAGATCATCATGTTACAGAAATATTATTCTGTGCAGTACGTGATGTTCTCGAAGGTGCATCACAACCGACATTGTATTTCACTAATGCATTAGATTGGCTGACACTTATATATGGTCATAAAAATCTCAGTGATGATGTTGTGTTAAAGTCCATAGACCTTCTGAGATCAGTGGTCACCAAGAAGGTCCAATCCTGTTCTAAGTTTTAATTTACAACAGATTAACATTTATTGTTTTCGTAAAATATATATTGATTTGCAGGTTCTGCTAGCTGATTCAAAGATTTTGCTGGTTGAAAATACAAGGATAAATTTGCTAGACGATTTTGTCAGGCTTTCTGTTTTTGACTACCGCTCTTATATCCTTCCCCTGCTGAAACGTTTCTTGCGGGTTAGTTTTTGACTTTTGGTTTTGTACATAGAGCTTTCATCTTCCCTCTGATTTTCTCATTGACAGGTACCTTATATTATAATTCATGTCTCTTCTCTAGGAAAAGTTGGATGAAATTGTAGATATGGATGCCAAAGCCAAGTTAGCTGCAGTACAAGCAGAGCTTTTAGCCGAGGAAAAGAAAGAGAAGGCGAAGAAATTAGGACCAAAGAAGAAGAAACATAAAAGCAACAAGGTAGTGAAAGTCTAAATTCTCTATTTTCTTCCATGAATTTTTGATTACTCAGTCGTAAGAATGAATTTGCTTCATGGTGTAACAGAAAACTTCATCGAGCTTGTCTAGTCATCTTGTTCAGGATGTTGAACAGTAAGTATCTCTACTTAGGTAGCGTAGATGAGAAATTTGGTTTCACAAGAATCTTTTTGCAAGTTTATAATTTTTGTAAGGTTTTTTCTGAGCAAAACGTGTTCTTAAATATGTCCAGTGAATCTGCCAATAACCTTGAACCGGGAGTTACATCACTAAAAATGGCGGAAAAAGATTCTATGGAACCAGAAGAAAAGGGTCGACTGGAAAGTTCATCCAACACTAACAATCAAGAGGAAGAAGCTATTAAAGGTTGTAAGAGAGATTTGTAATTTACGTTTTTATTTTATTTTTTATGTTGAGATGTTTGTTTCTTATTTGTTTCATCTGTGATCTTCAAGATTTGCAAAACATGCCTAAGAAAGATTCACTGTTAGATGATGCAACCAGATACCGTTCAGCTCTTGACATGACGCTTAAGGTAAATCAGTCACCATTGAATTTATCCCTTTACCTCTTTATTTGCTTTGACAAACTTTTCTACTGCAGGCCCTTTTAAACATTAAGGTTTTTCAAGAGGAGTTGGTGCACATTCGGCAGCCATTTCATGACAACTTTGAAGAACAAGTTCCTTATGCACTGCAAAATTTATTTTCTGCCTTTGTCTCGGAACAGATAACAGAAGAGGGACTCTATAGTTACCTCCTGAGCAACTTACTTGCTTCCCTAGAAGAAGTCCATTCTATGGTTTGTGTGGATAAATATAAGCTTCTTAGCTTGATTGTTATTCCATGGTTTTACATGTCATTCAGTTTTGTTTACTCTTTTCAGTCAAGTGATGCTGTTGAGGTAGTTGTCTCGATCCTCGAGTTTTGTCATTACTGGAAAAGTTCAGAAAGAGAAAGCTTGGTAACTCGCCTTTTTACGCTGGAGGAATATGAAAGAATCAGTTGTAGAAAATGCAGAAGGATGCCAAACTATCCAGAGCAAAGTTCTTATGGAATTGTTATGGCTGCAAATTCAATCAGAAACCTAAAGGTATGTTTCATTTATATCCATAGTTTTCTTTTCTACAGAACCTGGTACTTAAAGTGCTGCTCTGTGATTATTTGAATATGCAGTGTGCTTTTGGGAATAGAAAGTTTGAGGACATCCTTAAGGCGACCCGCATGAAAGATGGAATAATATGTGATATAAAAACGGGAGGCTGTGGAGAGACAAACTTTGTTCACCATATTATAACTAGATGCCCACCTATTTTCACAGTTGGTAAGTGTTGACCATGATTTTGATCTAGTCTACTCACTTCTTTTTATTGTGGTATGATAAACCCATGTTGCTGTTCTTTTGGGTTTGCAACAACAGTGTTGGAATGGGTGAAGAATGAAACTGAAAAAGATATATTCGAAACAACAAAGGCGTTGGACTGGGAGATAGATATCAGCAGGCTATACGAAGGCTTAGAAGAACCAAACATTAAGTACAGGCTTGTGTCAATGGTAAAATCTGAAACAGGGTCACAAATGTTGGTACTATCGTTTTTTTTTTTTGTATTTCTCTATTACAGTATCAGAATTCTGGAACATTGCAGATTGGCTGTGTGGAAGGAGAATACATTTGCATGGCTTATAAAAAGAACCGGTGGGTCAGTCTCAGACATGAAGCTTCAGCAGAAGAGGTAAGACATAACAAAACAGTTGTCTTTGTCATTTATGAGTTGAGTTTGGTACTTCGATAGGTGAGAGACATGATTGATATGTATGGTGATGTCATAGGTTGTTGGTAACTGGAAGAATGTTATCAGATTCTGTGGAGAAAGAAAGGTTCGGCCAGAGATTCTGTTTTACGAAGCATTTCAATGGCCTAGCAAGTGGCAAAAGTTAATATCAGTATGAAAACCCTACCACATTCATGTAAACAGCAGTGACTTCTTCCCAATTCAAAAGCAGTCGTGTTCTTTGCTCTTATATGAAGCTTGTGAAAGAGTAACACAGACAGACAAAGGAGACCATAGAGTTAGTGTCTTTAAAACCAGCTGGGTCAGCTATGTCAGTGTGAAACTTTTTGTCGATCATTTTTTTAGTGGGCAAAGTCCATTTATAGACTTACGGTGTAACATTTGATTGTATATAATATCATTTGTTGTAATGTTTTTTCGACTAGAACATGCGAATACTTTCATTTTCTTGTCGTCATATATCAAAAAGAGCAGCTTCACATAACATCTTTTATATTATTGAATACTAGTAATTGTGGTTTCAACAAATCAAAAGTATCAAACTATTATAACATGTTAAAAGTGAAAAAGTAAACATACAAATAATGGAGAAGTATGGTTCTATAATATGATTTATCTAAGATGTAAAATTTTTAGGGATTTCAATCAAGTCTCTCGGCTTGTGGAAAACTACATTTGTTCATCTACAAAGAAACCTTATCATGTACACACAACAAGCAACACGATGCCTTCTACAGAGAGCTGCAACTCAAAACAGACAAAAAAACAGCAAATGGTTTAGCTACATTCAAATATTATTATCTTCTTTTGAGCATTAGTGCAACAAGAGAGCCTTTTGCTTCATTCTTGGCTTCTTTATCGGTCTCTGTATAATCATCATTTCTCCTCAAAATCGACATCAATGATTTGGGATTTAGGTGGCTTTTTAGAGTTTCCCTTGCTGTTATTATTGTTGTTACCATCTTTTGAGAAGAAGTCGCCTTGTGGCTGCCACACTATGTTCCCACATCCTTCGCATCTGATGATTTGGCTCTTGTATCCTATGAACTGCCTCTTACATGCTGGGCATTCTCCCTGTGTAGACCCAAACGTGTTATTATAACAGAGCTTTGGAACACATTTTTTCAAGAATTAAGACACTCCATCATACAGGTCATCCATAAGTTAGATATCGGTTTCATATACTAAATCAAAGAATGTAAATCAAAGAATGTAAATCAAGGACCTGGAGATTTAATATCTATACCTTGATGACAAAGTTGTTGGCCACTGCACCAATGAGAAGAGGGCCAGCAATTGGAAGAACCCAAGTCGCAATTATTATTACTCGGAACAGCCATCCAGAGAGGGCAAACCAAAGAAAGAAAATAGTCTGGAAAAGAAACAAAAGCATATCCAATATTAGATATCTAAACTCAGTCAGTACGATTCATTTAAAACCAAGTTTAATCAGACAACTCATCAATTTTGTAAGTTGAAGTGCTCAATGAAACCCATGGAATAAGATTATAAAAACCGGTGTGGTGTTCATATTCCTGATAATAAATCAACATCACAGAAACTAATTTGGGTTTCATAGTCTAAGCCTGTTGCCCTTTATAAGATATTTACAGACAGTAAAACCGCAAAAATGTTCAAAACTCAAAACGTCAGACAGATCATCCTTCACAAGATAACCAGCGAGCTTAAGCGGAAAAGATGCTATTCATATATATGATACTGCCTTAAACAATCCCAACTCCAGCTCAATCATAGTTCAGCAAAAGTAAGAGAAGATATCAGTAGAAGTGTAACACTTACAGCAAAACTTCCACCAAGGGGTGTATTCAAGAATGCACTGAACTGCTTCCTGTACTGTAAAGAAAAAAAACAAAACAAATGGAAAAACTTCAAAACAAAGCAAAGAAAGAGTCATGTATGTATCATTGTTTATTCACATCAACATATAACTCTATAAAACCAAATGATTCAACATTCCAGTGTATACATAAGATGCAAATGCTAATCTGTGAATGTAACTGAATCAAAGTCTCTTTCAAAAGAGCTAGTCCCAATTTTGCTCCATTTGATAATATGACATTAGCAACAATGAAGACTCAAGAATCTACCAAGAGAAGGGCTTAATAGCATAACAAATGAGAATCTAAATCAAATTCAATCAAAGGCATATAACTATGTTCATCTTCTTTCTCAATTCTCATTATATACCTTAGGGAAATTTCTACTAAAATCGGCAGAGAGACTCCTAACACGAGGACTAATCCCAAATTCACGATCAATCTCACGAGCACGGTCACCGGCAGAACTAGCAGCGGAGCTAAACCGGCGAGAAACAGCGTACTGACGATCGATTCTCTCGGCGGTTTTCTTAGCCTCAAAAACAAATTGTTCGAATCCATCGTTAGCGGTTCTCCACGCGTCTCTCCAAGCTTTACCGGACTTAACGTCATCAGCGAAACGGTCGAAGTCACCGCGCTGGAAAGCTTTTACCTGTAAGAAAGGGGCGGCGCGTGATGTATACGTGCGGCGGAGGCGTAAGTGTGTGTGTGGATAAGGTGTGGTGATGGTGAATCTGGGTGATGTGGAAGGCCACATGAAGTTACAAGTCTTCATAGTAAGACCATGAGATTACACAAGAGCTATGTAGGAAGAAGAAGAAGAAGAAGAAGAAGCTTTGGGTTAACTCTTCGCCGTGGAGAAGAAGCTCGAGGAAGACGAAGATGTGCGGTGGTGATAAAGCAAGAAACCTCCAAAAACCAAATCTTAACATTAAAACCAAAAAAAAAAAAAAAGAAACCTCCAAAAACAAAATACAGCTTTTGTACCGGCCCGGTTTAATTAGATGTGGCCAAATTGAAATGTTTCAAATTTTATTTGTGGTTTGGAAGAAAATTTGAGCACCAAAATTCGAAATTTGTACCGGTCGGTTTACTTGGTAGTGGCAAAAATGATTTTTTTTTTCTTTTTTTTTTTGTGGATTGGAAAATTACACTTAAAAAAAAAATAAGAATAGAAAATAAGATGCTAGTTTATTTGAAGTCGGTCGAGTTTGTAGAAACAAAAAAATAAAGTCAAGCGTGAATAAAATGAAAAGATGTAAACTCAAGAATGAGCATAATGTGTTATTGGGTCTTAAAAAAAGGTTTATGAGTCAGTCCCGGTTTGTTTATCTAAAATTGAAAAAATAATTCTCAACTACATACATGTAAATAATATAATTGTTTCGTTAATTACATGAACTATTGTTATTACATAAGGGCATATATAAACAAACATAAGTTATGTATACAATATCATAACCATTTATTTTTGGTGACTTTATCGCTGAAATATGGCGTTGACCAATTTTGATCGGAACTGACCAACGTTAGGTATGACTAAAATTTTATTTTAATCGTATTTCTAACCGTAACCAGACCGTTTTTCAACCGTAACCGTATAAAACGATTAAAAAGCATAACCGTTAACTGTAAAAATATATTGGTCACAGTTATAAAAAATATTAATCGTAACTGTTATCAACCGTAACCGTATAAAACCGTTAGTTAACCGTACGGTTAACCGTAAAATTAAACCTTGAATAAAAATTAGGGGGATTTGCACAAATAACTTTTTTTTAGGTTACCCTTTTAAAAGAATACCTTCTTTTGATGTTCATTTAGAAAATACCCTCTTTCGTGTACAAAATAACTAAATCACCCTCCTTTAATATAACACATGATGAAAATATGAATATTATTTCCAAAATCCAACAAAAAGAATATTTCTTCTGAAAATTTTCCCCCCAAAAATTTCCGACATATTTTTTTCCGCCAAAACATTTTCCCGCCAAGTTTTCAGCCATAATTTTCCGCATTTCCTTAGAAAACGTTGTAAATTAAAGCCCTTGTAAATCTTGTAATAGTCATTCAAAACCTTCAAAAACTTTAGTAAACCTTTTAAAACCTTTGTAAATCATTTTATAACATTTATAAATTTTGGTAGGAAAATATTTGGCGGGAAAAATTTTGGAAGGAATATTCCGTTCAAAGGAAGGAATACTTTTTCAACTAGAGGTAAAATGGTCACTAAAATTTAAGAGAGGGCAAAAATGATTATGACAAAAAAGAGGATAATTTTGCAAAAGGGTATGATAAAAAGGTTATTAGAGATAATTTATCTAAAAATTATCTCATTAAAACAATGTTTTAAATGGTTAAATATGTTGATGAAAAAAAATGGTTAAATATGTCAACTAGTAACCCTAATCCATTCCACTACTCATTTCCATTAATCAAATCAAAAATAATTTAATTTAAATATTTGTAGGTTCATAACCATTAGTTTATATATTTGTAGTTGTCTTTGATTAAACAAAAATCATTTCTTTAACTAATGTACTATAAATATTTGAATCATATAATTACATATATTTCATATTTGTAAATAAACATTATTTGATATGGTAAGAAAATATAAAATTTTGCCTTTAATATTATTTATATCATAAATATCAAATAACCGTAACCGGATATAACCGTAACTGTATATAACCATAACCGTTGTAACCGTATATATAAAAGTTAAGGTTATGGTTAAAAAATATTTATAATCATAACCGGTGGTTAATAAACCGTAACCATCGTCATGCCTAACCGACGATGACCAACAAAAAATTCAAACAAAAAAAATCCATAATTATTTTATTTTTTATTTCAACTATTTTTGATAAATAGGTAAATATATTACATAATTTTACAAAACAAATATCAAAACATATTATAAAAGTAAATTTTTTTTAATCTCACATTAAAAGTCAAAACTGATATACCAAATAAATTTGGGGGATTTCCACAACTAACCTTTTTATGATACCCTTTTCTATAAGTACCCTCTCTAGGTGTCCATTTTCAAAAATACCCTCTTCTATGTACAAAAGGACTAAATTACCCTTTTTATAACATTTATAAACACTTGTAAATCCCTTTAAACCCCTTATAACCGTGATAAATCATTTAATAAAAGCTTTTATAAACTTCTAAATCCCTTTAAAAACCCTTGTAAATCCTTAAAAACCATTTTAAAGAACTTGTAATACATTTAAAAACTTTTGTAAACCCTTTAAAACCCTTTGTAAACTTCTAAAACCCTTTAAAACCCCTTGTAAATCCCTTAAAACTATTTTTAAATCTTTGTATGCCTTTAAATACACTTGTAAATCCTTTTAAAAACACTTGTAAATCCTTTTAAAATTAATATCTTTGTTTTTTGCGGGAATTGTTTTGCGGAAATTTTTTTGGCGGAAAATTTTTTCTCGGAATTTTTTTTGGCAGGAAAATTTTGGCGGGAAAGTTTTTGGCGGGAAATTTTTGGGGGAAAAATTTTAGAAAGGAATATTCCTTCTTTTGGGAAAGAATATTCTTTCAACTAAGGGTAAAATGGCCATTAAAATTTAAGAGAGGGCAAAACTGAAAATTGCAAAAGAGGGTATTTTTAAAAGAGGGTATCATAAAAAAGTTATTGGTATTAGTTTCTCAATAAATTTTGTGAAATATTTGGTTATACAATTTTGGTAATACAAAAAAAAATATACCAAGTAAAGAAAGTATACCACAAAATTTTTACGTGGTAAATTTAGTTATATATATATAGTAATATAACAAAATATTAAAAAATCATTTTTTTCTTTTGTAAAGTCGTAGGTCGGGGTTTTAAATATGTTTTGAGTTTTTATTTATACTAGGTTTTAACCCGCGGTACACCGCGAGACGATTGTTTTGACTAAACAAAATATATATTTAACATATATTTATTAATTTTATTACCTTTTTAGTGTTTAAGATTGTGTAACTGTATTTTTGATTGTTATTTTTATTACTTAAATCGCGGGATATTTTTTTTATAACTCGCGGGACTAAAAACATTATGTTTAAGTTATATTTGTTATTTTTTTTTGTTTTGTTAACCCATAAGATAACTCGTAAGAAAAACATAAAACTCAAACCCGTTAAATCATATTTATGTAAATATAAACCTTGTAAATCTTTTAAAATTCAGAGAGATTTTTGTTTTTGTTTTCCAAAAACTCATTTTTAACCAATCAATATTTTAAAATTTGGATTCCCTAAAATTTAGTAAAACTTTATTTGTTGTAATCTTCCATTCAAGATTTTGGATTTTTAAGTTTCATATTAGTCATATTTATAATGGTTCCGAACCATTATCTAAAATTTTCTACCCGATGTGGGAAGTTATACATATATGTTTTTTTCTTTTATCGATTGAGTAATATTTTTAAATCTTTGTATGCCTTTAAATACACTTGTAAATCCTTTTAAAAACACTTGTAAATCCTTTTTAAAAACCTTGAAAAATCCTTGTAAAATTTTAAAATCCTTTAAAAATCCTTGTAAATCCTTTTAAAACTGTTATAAACTTATAAAAACTTTTAAAAACCATTTTAAATCTTTTAAAAACCATTACAAATCTTATGAAAACCATTTAAAAACTCTTGTAAATCCCTTTAAAACCTTTAAAAGACCCTTTAAAAAACTTGTAAACCCTTTAAAATATATGGCGGGAAAATTTTGTAAAAATATTTTGTTTTTGGGGGAAAAATTTTGCGGACATTTTTTGGCGGGAAATTTTTGGGTGGAAAATTTTTGAAAGGAATATTCCTTCCTTTGGGAAAGAATATTCTTTCAACTAGGGGTAAAATGGCCATTAAAATTTAAGAGAAGGCAAAAATGAAAATTGCAAAAAAGAGGGTATTTTTAAAAGAGGGTATCATAAAAAGGTTATTGGTATCAGTTTCTCAATAAATTTTGTGAAATATTTTGTTATGCAATTTTTGTAATATAAAAAAAAATATACCAAGTAAAGAAAGTATACCACAAAATTTTTACGTGGTAAATTTAGTTATATATATATAGTAATATAACAAAATATTAAAAAATCATTTTTTTCTTTTGTAAAGTCGTAGGCCGGGGTTTTAAATATGTTTTGAATTTTTATTTATACTAGGTTTTAACCCACGGTACACCGCGAGAGGATTGTTTTGACTAAACAAAATATATATTTAAGTTATATTTGTTATTTTTATTACCTTTTTAGTGTTTAAGATTGTGTAACTGTATTTTTGATTGTTATTTTTATTACTTAACTCGCGGGATATTTTTTTCTAACAAGTTATATTTGTTATTTTTTTTTGTTTTGTTAACCCATAAGATAACTCGTAAGAAAAACATATAACTCAAACCCGTTAAATCATATTTATATAAATATAAACCTTGAATAATTTATAGATTTCGAGAGAGATTTTGGTTTTTGTTTTTCAAAAACTCATTTTTAACCAATCAATATTTTAAAATTTTGGATTCCCTAAAATTTAGTAAAACTTTATTTGTTGTAATCTTCCATTCAAGATTTTGGATTTTTAAGTTTCATATTAGTCATATTTGTAATGGTTCCGAACCATTGTCTAAAATTTTCTACCCGATGTGGGACGTTATACATATATGTTTTTTCTTTTATCGATTGAGTAATATACGTCTGTTTTCAAAAATTTAAATTGCTACATAGGCAAAATTTGTTTTGTATTTTTATTATAATTATGTTTTATGTAATAATGTAAATTTTAAAACAAATAAGATCATATAAAGATATTGGAGAGATATTCAATTTATTAGGGAAAATTTTAGGAAATTTTGTTATATGTAATAAATATTAGTTTCTAATTTTTCGACCCTGGTGTAATTTAATTACAAATTTTATCTTAAAATTTTGTTATTTATTTAAATGGCAAGGATTTATTATGCAAATAATACAAAATAAAAGGTTACTTTCCAAACGGTACTTCAAAAATGTTAATATAGATATAAAATTTATGAGATTATGGCATTTCAAATATTTCTATGGCATCGCCAAATATATATTTTTTATAAGCGAAAAAGAAGAAATATAATTAAAATATTATTTACATAAAAGTATATATCTAGAAAATAATAAAACCCCACATTTGAATACAAAGTAAAAATAATTGAAAAAAGAAAAGAAAAAGTATATTTGTTAAGTATATTATTTTTAAAAATATTTCATTTTATAATTTTACTAGAAAATTATATATTCGTTCTTATTTTTTTATAAAAATTATTTTTCTTTTTTATTGTTGGTAAACGTTGGTCAATATCGGTCAACGCCGGATTCCGGCGAAAAATTCATCGGAAATGGATGGTTATGGTGTTGTACATATAATCATGTTTGTTTATTAATGTAGAGGCGTAAGCGGAAATGGTAACAAATGAACAAAAGGATATTGAGAGGCCTCCTCTCTAGCTTGACACAAGCTCTTTGGGCAAAGGTGTGCCTCTTTTGTTTTTTTTTTCTTATAAATATCAAAAACTGACTCAAAACAAAGACGCAACAAAGTTTATAAAGCCCTAAACACCAACTAATAAGATAAAGTCAAATCTAAGAAGGGATTGATATGTTAATATCCTTATTTTAAAACAATGTCAAAATATCAAATGAAATCAAAAGATCAACACCCATTTGGTCGATTGCGTAAAGCCCACAAGAGCAACGAGCAAGCCCGATAAGAAGATGCGCTGCATCAGGTCCCTCCCGGTGGGAAGGATTCGACCACGAATCCAAGCCGTCGTTTTCCCCGTGGAAAGGAGACAGGAACTTGACGTTAAACACATCCGACGTCTTGAGGCGAGGAGGAAGAGCTACTCGATAAGCATTAGCATTTATGCGGGCGACAATTTCGACCGGTCCAATCTTCCGCGACTTCAGCTTATTATACTCCCAAAGAGGCATACGGTCCTTTGTCAAAACAACCCACACAAGATCACCAACTTCAAAAACTACCTCACACAGCTTATGATCAGCAGCAGCCTTGTACTTAGCGATAGACGTCTCCAAATTGTGATGAGCTTGCGTATGGACATCCTTTAAGCTTGCCACAAAATCTTCTGCCTGGCCATGCAAATGAATATCATCCGGTAGAGGAGAAAGGTCCAATGGATAGCAAGGAACAACACCATAAATCACTTGAAAAGGACTCATGCCCACGATGCGGTTGACGGCATGATTATAAGCGAACTCAGCTTGACACAACTTAGCATCCCAACTCTTGATATTATCACAACCTAAACAACGAAGTAAATCGCCCACAGAACGATTAATAACTTCCGTCTAACCATCCGTTTGAGGATGATAGGCAGTGTTCATGTCGAGACTATTACGCAACAACCTCCAAAGAGACCTCCAAAAATGGCTACGAAAACGGGAATCCCGATCAGAAACGATGGACGACGGAAGCCGTGTAGGCGGTAGATCTCACGGAAGAACAAATTAGAGACACTAACTGCATCGGTAGTCTTATTGCAGGGGGTGAAATGGGCCATTTTTGAGAATCGGTCCACCACCATAAGGATAGAATCATGCCCTCGTTGGGGCCAAGGAAGGCCCAAAACAAAGTCCATGCTAACATCTGTAACACCCCCGACCCGTTCTAGGCCAAGAAGGAGCCGAGAGCGTCACGTTAGACGCCCGCAGGCGGCTGAATCAGGCTCCCGAAACGAATTCGTACGCCTAGGCCGTCCAACCGCAGGAGTCGTTCCTCACGATCACGGCCTATGGCTATGAACTCGTACCGCGAACCCGAGTTGTGCTAGTCTGGACAAGACTAATAATATAATGGGAGACACGGTGTTTATAAAAGCATCACTTTATTAGTATCGGGAAAATAGAGTCATATGTATTATACACAAAACTACATCTTACAAAGGCAAGGAAATCTACACCGGTTAGCCTAACGTCCTTTTCCCTTAATGTTTTTCCACTACTGGTTACCTGTAAAACAAATTGGTAGAATCTTGAGTAATCTTAGATTACTCAGTAAGTCCGGGATCTCTAAAATAACCCAACCCAACCCCCAATCACAAGCAATGGCGATCAATAAGCATTATGGCTTAGAAGCCATAAGCAAAAAACCAAAATGCAAGTAATACACCTCATCTCGATCCTACTTTGGGCCCCTACGAATCCATGATATCCCCAAGGCAATGCCCTACACTTCTAGACACAAAGTCTATAGAAGATCTGTCATCCCTTCACTCTACATCGTCATGTAGTGACACAGCCTCGAGCCTTCGTATATAATTACATTACCTAACGTATCATATACAACGAGGATAGCACGATCCGACTATCGCTAGATATCTAATCAAAGCATAACCAACAACCAAATAATATAACAATCCGACAGCATAACGGTTATGCCCATAAATGCTAGCATTACAGTTATCTATCGCGAAGTTATACTATCACACAATCATCAATCAAGAACAGTTCACCATTACCACAAATAATGCCAATATAATAGTCCCTAACCTCATGCTAAAGATTAATTAATAAATAAATAAATAAAGAATTAATTATCTTAAATAAATACTAAAAATAATCCTAGTCGTGTGCTACCTCACACGCTTCGGAACTTACTCGGATACTACCACGGAACTTATCCAAATGTTGATGCTTATCCTAAACTTCATGCTTATCCATTTCTTGTTCTTATCCATAATAGTGCAGTAACTTGCCTACCAACCTACTAGCTTGCGGTGGAAACAAAATGATATGCTTGTGATCGCGTTCGTACTCGAAACTCCTTCGGCCAGAAACTTCATCGTCGTATGAAATATGATTTTCATCGTCTGACTTCCATTTTTCTTCGGTCAAAAGCTTTGTATTCATCAAAGAATACTTTGGCTCAAGCCCAAAAATTAATTTTCCTTTACCTTAATCCATTTTCCTTCGATAGCCATTCTTCGACCATTCCATCCAAATATTAGGCCCGGGTGAGGGACATTACATTCTCCTCCCCTTAAAAAAATCCGTCCTCGAATTTTCTGGAACTGCGACTTACGCTTTACTTTATTCTGTCTCCACTATTGTCTTTGTCTAACTTACTTATTCTCTCGTTTTTCTCGTTGTTGTTGTCTCGAGTATTTGATAATTTCCTTTCATATCAAATAGACTCGGACCTTACACTTCTACTTTTTTACGTGGTACTGAACGACTTTTCTAAGAACCATCTCCTTTGTGATACACCCTTCTAAACATTTTATTAATACCATTCTTCTCAACTCCTTACTCTTCTTGATCTTGATACCACTCTGAATATTCTTCTCTTGTAAAGCACTACTCAGGTAGTCTTCATACTTCTTTCTCGTGTTTCAGTCGATTCTATTTTGACTCTGGGTAGATCTGTATTATCACTTCTCCAGCATACGATCATGTTGTAGGTACTATACTTTGTCCATAAGTAGCATAGTTGTAACACCCGTGTCTGAAATTTTGGTTGTGTCGACCGACACCAACAAAATTGGGTTAGACGTTTTAGCTTTTAAACCGTCGGTTTAATTAGAATTGATTAGAGAAACCCTAGGCACGACTTTAAACTCGTGGAAGAAGCTTTTCTTTCTCACTTTTGGCGTTTGTCGCTTCTTAAAAACAAAAGAGAGAGAGAGGGTTGTGAGTTGGTTGTTCCTAAAGCTTAAGAAGAGGCTTGTGAGGGTTTTTGGAGGTTTCTGTGGCAAGTTCTGGTGAGTTCTAGCAAGGAGAGGGTTGGATTCGTGGCTGATGGTGCAAGGAGGGTCTTGTTCTTTCTTTTCCTCTTTGTTTTGTCCTTCTTTCAATCCATATCAAGGTGAGTGCGTGACTTTTCCTATGTGTGTCTGATTGATTTGGATGGCTGGATTTATTTTGTGTGGCCATGTTTGTGTGTTTTGGTTGCTGTTATTGTATGTTTGAGTGTTAGGGCTCATGGCTGGAGCTTTTGAGGTGTTGGATTCGTTCTCTGGGGAGTTGAGAGGTGATTTCAGAGTTTCTGCGGGATCGGACACCAAATTCTGGACAGTTTTTCTGGACAGCGTGTATTTCGTGTCTTATGCCTGGTTTGTTTGTTTTGGTTAATTTGCATGTTAGATTGGTTTAATATGCTTGTGTGTATAGCCCAGTAGATGGGAGGATCGCTTCACTAAGTATTTGTGATAATACTCACGCATCTCATTGTGTTCGTGGTGCAGGTATAGTGTGATCCATGGAATCATGGCGAGGAGAGGAGGATGATTTAGGGTCTTGGTTGTTATGTTATGAATATGTTAATTGTTGTTGGAACCTGGTTTAGAGGCATGCTAGGTTGCTGGTGTAAATTGTGGTTATTGAATGATTGGTTAATTAATGTTATGATTATTTGATGTTGGTTTAATATGTTTCCGCTGTGCATGATGATTTATTGTTGGGTTAATTCGGTTAGGTTAATTAGTAGGTATGAGACTATTAATTAATGAATTAAAAAAACGGGTCGGGTCTTTTCAATTTGGTATCAGAGCCCTTACGGTTCTGTGGCGGGAGTTAATTGGTGATTTTTAATGTGATATGTGAATTTCGTTGATGAGAAATGATGATGTGGATTGCATGCTGATTGATTTGTGTGTTTAATCAATTGTATGAGCATGGAGACCTAGATCATCCTCTCGAGCCTTCAATGAGATTCCACGGTTAGTTGTGTTTTTTTTGGTGATTTTTGACTTGTTGGTGTCATGTGAAGAGAAATATGTGTGAGGTTCTAAAAATAGAAAGTGTTGGGTTTGACAGTTCTATTTTTAGAAAGTTTTGGGATTGTGGTTAGTATAGCATTGTGATGCTATAGGGGAACCACGAGATATATATCTAATCTAGAGATACGCTCGGGGGCGTTTAGACTTACTTGCTCGGGTGTGATGCGATAGTCTCGGATGAGATGTGATAGTCTCGGATGACGATTCGAGAGCACGCTTAAGGGTGACGACCCGAGAGCGAGTGTGATACTTCCTGGATATCGTAGCTTGAAGGCTTGAGGCCTAATAGTGAGCCGGTATTATTCATGGTTGCGACCTGTGGATGGGGGGAGTGGTTAGACTTCCCGGATACCGTAGCTTGAAGGCTGGTGGCCTAATAGTGAGCCGGTATGACTCGAAGGTTGCGACCTGAGAGCGGGGGGAGTGGTGAGACTTAAACGTGAGTATATTGATTAGATAGGGGCCTCGGGAAGTCAGTGGTGGGCTGACGGATGGTGTTGAAGAATTCGAGGACGAATCCATCTTAGTGGGGGAGAATTGTAATACCCGTGTCTGAAATTTTGGTGGTGTCGACCGACACTAGTGTTGGGTGTCGATCGACACCAACAATATTGGGTTAGACGGTTTAGCTTTTAAACCGTCGGTTTAATTGGAATTGATTAGAGAAACGCTAGGCACGACTTTAAACTCGTGGAAGCAGCTTTTCTTTCTCACCTTTGGCGTTTGTCGCTTCTTAAAAAAAAAGAGAGAGAGAGTGATACACGCTCCGAAGGGCTAACGGACGGACAGAAAGGGTTTATCGAGTTGGCCTTCGCTCTCTCTCGATGGAACCACGAACAAAGAAGAATCGATCGACGGATCGATGGATAGACGTGATTGACTCGCTTAGTCAATGGACGAACAAGAGGGATGAATCACTCAACTTACTCTTAATTCGCAGCTTCAATAGACTATAGTGAATCACACACTTAAATCTAAAGAACAAACAAAACACAAAGTTATTCGGACTTTGTAAAGAAGAAAACGCTTTCTTATTAATTTCAATGATCAAGGGTGCTTTACAATGAATCACGAGCTGAGCTTTTATAGGCTCATTATACAACGGTCCTAGAGTCTAAAACAAGAAAACAAATCGCAAAACATAAATAATATGGCCGTTGGAGCTTTGATGACAAAATCGGCCAAAATAAGGAAAGTCTCTTCTCTTGTATCTTGAAAGCTTGGGGAGGAACGTGTGACTTCTTGGAACATTCTGGGATCTTTTAAGAGTCTTTAAAACGCATCAGCTTTGGTAGAAGTAGAGCCGTTGATGTCTAAACACTCCTAGTGTGAATGCGCCTAGAAATGGAAAGTTGGAGTGAAAGAGGATTCGCCTAATCCTCTGGATGCTGGTGCATATTGAGGCATATTGGAGAGTCTCTAAATGGTATATAAGTTCTCCTTGTCTCCAAAGATAAGACTCCAAGGAACCAAATACGGAAAGTTCCATTTTCGGCGACATATGGTCCTCGGATAAGGCCAAATGAGTAAGTGCAAATCCAAATCGAACCAGGGGTGGTTTGGCTCGATCATAATGCTCAATATGGTTTGTTTTGTGGTGAATAATGAAGCCGAGGTCAAATGCACGAGTGGATTTTCCAAACTGTTGCTTAGCTTGCCGTTGGACATGTCCGAGGAGGCTCTCATTGCCATCTCTCAAAATACCTCGATGATGGACTGATGTTTCTCGATCATTCCTCTTAAAATGTCCATATTGTGGATGGATTTTGAATCTCATCTTGAATAGACGTGTGGTTTGGTCGTTGGTTCCATACGCTTGCTCATGGTACGGTTGAAACGGGTCTTCATGAACCATCTTGATTTCTGGTCGTTCTTCTTTAATTCTGGCTCGATAGATCTTCCTAAAATGTGTGATTTGCTGATGAATCTACAATATAGGTCGAGGAAAGTCTTCATGTGGTCGATGGAATTGAACATGGTACGGTACGGATGTGTCGTCGTGGACAGTCTTCATTCTGGCCCGTTGGTTTATGATTCCTCTTAAACCGTGAGTCTTCTTAGGGTTGATATTATGGTAAATAGTCAATCCTAGGCCATGTGCTTCGTCGGAACTCCATTTGGGCAAGAATCCTTCATTTTTGTCCGGTAGGGTTGGTTTGAGGCTCGAACCGGCTGGTCTGGTATGATCCTCGTAGGATGTGGTTTGAATGTCTTCATCAGAGAGGGTTGTGAGTTGGTTGTTCCTAAAGATTAAGAAGACGATTGTGAGGGGTTTTGGAGGTTTCTGTGGCAAGTTCTAGTAAGTTCTAGCAAGGAGAGAGTTGGATTCGTGGCTGGTGGTGCAAGGAGGGTCTTGTTCTTTCTGTTCCTCTTTTTTTGTCCTTCTTTCAATCCATATCAAAGTGAGTGCGTGACTATGGCTGATCTAAGCATGTTTAACCTTTCTTATGTGTTTTTGATTGATTTGGATGGCTGGATTTGTTTTGCGTGGCCATGTTTGTGTGTTTTGGTTGCTGTTATTGTATGTTTGAGAGTTAGGGCTCATGGCTGGAGCTTTTGAGGTGTTGGATTCGTTCTCTGGGGAGTTGAGAGGTGATTTCAGAGTTTCTGCGGGATCGGTGTCGCTCGACACCAAATTCTGGACAGTTTTTCTGGACAACGTGTATTTCGTGTCTTATGCCTGGTTTGTTTGTTTTGGTTAATTTGACGCATGTTAGATTGGTTTAATATGCTTGTTTGTATAGCCCAGTAGATGGGAGGATCGCTTCACTAAGTATTTGTAATAATACTCACGCATCTCATTGTGTTTGTGGTGCATGTATAGTGTGATCCGTGGAATCATGGCGAGGAGAGGAGGATGATTTAGGGTCTTGGTTGTTATGTTATGAATATGTTAATTGTTGTTGGAACCTGGTTTAGAGGCATGCTAGGTTGTTGGTGTAAATTGTGGTTATTGAATGATTGGTTAATTAATATTAGATTATTTGATGTTGGTTAATATGTTTCCGATGTGCATGATGATTTATTGTTGGGTTAATTCGGTTAGATTAATTAGTAGAAATGAGACTATTAATTAATAAATTAAAAAAAAAAACGGGTCGGGTCTTTTCAATTTGGTATCAGAGCCCTTACGGTTCTGGGGCGGGAGTAAATTGGTGATTTTTAATGTGATATGTGAATTTCGTTGATGAGAAATGATGATGTGGATTGCATGCTGATTGATTTGTGTGTTTAATCAATTGTATGAGCATGGAGACCTAGATCATCCTCTCGAGCCTTCAATGAGATTCCACGGTAAGTTGTGTTTTTTTTGGTGATTTTTGACTTGTTGGTGTCATGTGAAGAGAAATATGTGTGAGTTTCTAAAATTAGAAAGTGTCGGGTTTGACAGTTTTATTTTTAGAAAGTTTTGGGATTGTGGTTAGTATAGCATTGTGATGCTATAGGGGAACCACGAGAGATATATCTAATCTAGAGATATGCTCGGGGGCGTTTAGACTTACTTGCTCGGGTGTGATGCGATAGTCTCGGATGAGATGTGATAGTCTCGGATGACGATTCGAGAGAACGCTTAAGGGTGACAACCCGAGAGCGAGTGTGACACTTCCCGGATACCGTAGCTTGAAGGCTAGAGGCCTAATAGTGAGCCGTTATTATTCATGGGTTGCGACCTGTGGATGGGGGGAGTGGTTAGACTTCTCGGATACCGTAGCTTGAAGGCTGGTGGCCTAATAGTGAGTCGGTATGACTCGAAGGTTGCGACCTGAGAGCGGAGGGAGTGGTGAGACTTCCAAGATAGCGTATTCTAAGGCTGAGGCCTGAGGACGAGCCGGTATGATTCATAGGTTGCGACCTATGGACGGGGGAGGTAGGTGTGTATGAGCAAATAGGGTCTGGAACGTGAGTATATTGATTAGATAGGGGCCTCAGGAAGTCAGTGGTGGGCTGACGGATGGTGTTGAAGGATTCGAGGACAAATCCATGTTAGTGGGGGAGAATTGTAATACATGTGTCTGAAATTTTGGTGGTGTTGACCGACACCTGTGTTGGATGTCGATCGACACCAACAAAATTGGGTTAGACGGTTTAGCTTTTAAACCGTCGGTTTAATTAGAATTGATTAGAGAAACGCTAGGCACGACTTTAAACTCGTGGAAGCAGCTTTTCTTTCTCACCTTTGGCGTTTGTCGCTTCTTAAAAACAAAAGAGAGAGAGAGGGTTGTGAGTTGGTTGTTCCTAAAGATTAAGAAGAGGCTTGTGAGGGTTTTTGGAGGTTTCTGTGGCAAGTTCTGGTGAGTTCTAGCAAAGAGAGGGTTGGATTCGTGGCTGGTGGTGCAAGGAGGGTTTTGTTCTTTCTGTTTCTCTTTGTTTTGTCCTTCCTTCAATCCATATCAAGGTGAGTGCGTGACTATGGCTGATCTAAGCATGTTTAACCTTTCTTATGTGTGTTTGATTGATTTGGATGGCTGGATTTGTTTCGTGTGGCCATGTTTGTGTGTTTTGGTTGTTGTTATTGTATGTTTGAGTGTTAGGGCTCATAGCTGGAGCTTTTGAGGTGTTGGATTCGTTCTCTGGGGAGTTGAGAGGCGATTTCAGAGTTCTGCGGGATCGCTGTCGCTCGACACCAGTCTGGTATCGCTCGACCCCAAATTTTTGGACAGTTTTTCTGGACAGCGTGTATTTCGTGTCTTTTTATGCCTGGTTTGTTTGTTTTGGTTAATTTGACGCATGTTAGATTGGTTTAATATGCTTGTGTGTATAGCCCAGTAGATGGGAGGATCGCTTCACTGAGTATTTGTGATAATACTCACGCATCTCATTGTGTTTGTGGTGCAGGTATAGTGTGATCCGTGGAATCATAGCGAGGAGAGGAGGATGATTTAGGGTCTCGGTTGTTATGTTATGAATATGTTAATTGTTGTTGGAACCTGGTTAAGAGGCATGCTAGGTTGCTGGTGTAAATTGTGGTTATTGAATGATTGGTTAATTAATATTATGATTATTTGATGTTGGTTTAATATGTTTTCGCTGTGCATGATGATTTATTGTTGGGTTAATTCGGTTAGGTTAATTAGTAGGTATGAGACTATTAATTAATAAATTTAAAAAAAAAAAACGGGTCGGGTCTTTTCAATAGTACTCCATTATTTTTTTGCAACCTCTTTGGACTTTTCAACAGTTCTTCTTCTTTTCTTGGCTCTTAGTCCAACATCTTGATTTCCTTGTTCACCTATTCTTTATCATTGCACTTCTTCACTAGCCTTTTTCGATGTACAACTCTCCTCCCCTTTGGCTTATTGTACGGCTCAATTCTTGTCTTCATCTTCTTCCTAAAATATGGTGTAACCATTTTCTTTGGTTCACACCTTCCACTCCTCTTTGATTTCCTGGTCTTTGTCTGCATCTTCATCTTTAACTTTCTTCCTTTTTGATGTCTTCTTTGATATTAACTTATCGTCTCACTTCCAAGATTTTGTGAGAATCAACACTTCCTCTGATTTTTCAATTATGGCCTAGGCTTTTAACACATTCCATTGTGTAATCTCTTTCTTCCTTAACTTCTTTCTAAGTTCTGATTCTCATCTTCTTAGCCATACGTTCCCTCTTGCGCCTTGTGAATATATCTACCCTTCGACTTAACTTGACTATATGTAAAGTACGTCTTTCGAATTACACCCTTCATCGGCAAGTACACCAAACTTCTCCATTCTCTTTGCTCTAGCTATCTTTGTCTTTAGATATAGTCTTTTTAACCTCACGATTTTCATCTCATGGGGTTAATCTTGCTGTCCTCTTTTTCACTTCTTTTATTGTCCCGTAATTTTCTCTTTTCGTTTCTCCACTATACTTGACTCCATTTTGTCACTCTCTTCTTCTAATTATCCTTTCCATTAGATGATTCTTCTTGGGTCCTTCAATGAATCCATCTTCTCTGCTCTCTGCTTGGTGCCACCATTACTCCATATGTGGAACCGTTCCTCTATCAAGCATGATAAGTGGTCCTCTCTAACCAGTTCATTGCTTGATAGCTGCTTCATTGGGTCGTCATGACCCTTCAAAATCCCATTCGCACTTGATTATATCCTCATGATTTACTTCTTTCGAACCTTAAAATCTACTCATGAGTTTTCTTCTTTTGTGAGTAGAATGAATACTCCTTTTTGGTCCTCGCAAAATTTCTTCGCCTTGTCGTTACAGAATACTCTGCACTCGCTTCTTCCTCTCAATCCTTCATACTACTATCAACTTTTCCATTTTCTAGTGAAGGTTCCTTCCTTCATGGCTATTGGCATCACAACCATACTAGGGACTCCTCTATTTATCAATCTTCATTTTTCCTTTTGTTACTATTACCTGACAGCTTACCTATCTCCACATGCCTTACTTCCACACCACAAGTCACCACCAAAAGGTAAAGGGTGGTTTCTACTAGAAAACTATGGTTTCCTAAATTCTAGATTTCTCACTCTTAGGATTCATAGTCTTTGGGGTTACACAAAGACTAAAATCCTAACTCTGGACACATATGGGGTTGCCATTCCCCTAATATACTACACCTAACTAGACCAACACTTACTTGAAATAAAACAAACAATCAACACACAAAACACGATAAAAAGGACAAAGATAGAACCCATACTTACCTGTTATGATACCTAATGGGAAGGGTAATATAATCCTAAGGTTTATCTTCTTCATTGGCATTCACCTTACGTCTTGCCGAATTTCTTGCTTGATGAGTAACCAATGGGGAAGGAATGTACTCTACCCCATGGTATTCATCTCTCCACCTTCTGGCAAGACATCTGCATCCAACATTCAAGGGTAAAATCCTATCCCATCTACCTAATTGCAGAAGGACGTACTGGTTCCCTAATTTCCTTTGTGACTATATTTACTCGATAAATTTTTTTTTTTGAAAACGTGCGTCCCGTAAGCACAGTGAACAATGCTCTGATACCAAACTTGTAACACCCCCGACCCGTTATAGGCCAAGAAGGAGCCAAGAGCGTCACGTTAGACGCCCGTAGGCGGCCGACTCAAGCTCCCGAAACGAATTCGTACGCCTAGGCCATCCAACCGCAGGAGTCGTTCTTCAAGATCACGGCCTATGGCTTTGCAACCCGTACCACGAACACGAGTTGTGTTAATCTGGACAAGACTAATAACATCATGGGAGACACGGTGTTTATAAACGCATCGCTTTATTAATATCGGGAAAATAGAGTCATATGTATTATACACAAAACTACATGATATCCTCAAGGCAACACCTACACTTCTAGACACAAAGTCTATAGAAGATCTGTCATCCCTTCACTCTACATCGTCATGTAGCTGCCCGATCTGTCGCGGCCCAGCCCCGAGCCTCCGTATATAATCACTTTACCTAATGTATCATATACGACGAGGATAGCACGATCCGACTAGTGCTAGATATCTAACCAAAGCATAACCAACAACCAAATAATATAACAATCCGACAGCATAATGGTTATGCAATTAAATGCTAGCATAACAGTTATCTATCGCGATGTTATACTATCACATAATCATCAATCAAGAACAGTTCACCATTACCACAAATAATGCCAATATACCCCTAACCTCATGCTAAATATTAATAAATAAATAAATACTTTAAATAATCCTAGTCGTGTGCTACCTCACACGCTTTGGGACTCTTGGCGATCCTACTCGGATACTACCACGGACCAGCTCGAACACTTACTCACTTGGGAAAGTTTTTGTTGGTTTTTGGTGTGACGAACAAATGAAAAGGAGAGGGGGTATTTATAGGACGTGGTTACTTGGGGAGGAAGCTATGGAAGCACGATGTCATGGCCCATTTACTTGAACACACATACGGGCCGAACTATGGAGAAAGCCCACCGAACACTTAGCACTTTTGAGCCTTTTTCGTTGAAGAGCTTCGAAGCCACTTAAGGAAAGACTTGGAGAGGATTCTCGGAAGACTTTGTCACCAAGCCAAATCCTTGTATTTATGATGATATCTTCAATATCGGCCATTAGATCGCTTTAGTCTCTACCGTCCATTAAGGAGGTGTTTTATATAAATAGGGGTGAGATCCCTCATTTGTAATCATCCAGCATTTTTATCAATACTAGAGCAATTCAGTAATCACTTGTCTTTTCTCGTTCTTTTGGTTCTTTCCGGGTTCTTTTCTCACAAAGGGTAGGAAATCTTGGGAGAGTTAGGCTACCTAGTCCATTTGTTCGAGAAAAAGAGGGTCTAGGGCCGCACGGTTTGATCACCAAAGATCAAGTCCGTGACACGTGGTATCAGAGCCAGGTTCGTTCGAAGACAAGGAAGTTACTGAAAGATGGTGGGTCGTGATGAAAACATCATTGTTGACGGAGAGGACATAAACCTGGTGACGGAGACTGCTGATGTCCATGCTCCGAGGAAGGCGAGTAAGCGCGAGAAGAGCAGGGTTCGCGATGAGTTCGGGTCTCTGGTTGTTGTGGTGAACGAGTTGGGGGAGAGGGTCGAGCGTGTCAAGTACTTGGCCTCCAAACTCAAAAAATTGTGTTCTCCGAGCTCAGTGGAGTCAAGGAGAACGTGGGGGGAATTGAGAGTCAATTCGTCCAACTGGAAGAGAAGATGATGGGGGTGGTTCAAGCATTGCAGGTGAGCATCGAGGCGATGCAAGAAAACCTTACCTTGTGCAAGAAGGTTGTTGCCAGTGGGGGGACTAGCAACGCAATTTTGGGTAGAATGGATTACCCGAGACCATCCCGATTTGATGGGGGTACAAGATGCCAAAGAAGTTGAGAATTTCTTGTGGCAAATGGAGCGGTACTTTGACAATCTCGGGCTCGGAGACGAGACTGCAAAGATAAAATCTGCCACGTTGTACCTTACCGATACGGCAATGTTATGGTGGCGGAGGCGTCATGCGGACATTGAGCGGGGAACATGTCGGGTAGACACTTGGGAGGAGTTTAAGAAGGAGCTCAAGCGCCAATTCTTCCTTGAAAATGTGGTGTATGAGGCACGGAGGAAGCTAAGAGAGCTTCGCCAAAGGGGTGTGATGCGGGACTATGTGAAGGAGTTCACTACCCTCATGTTGCAAATCCCAAACTTGTCCGATCAAGACTTGGTGTTCCATTTCATTGATGGACTGCAAGGATGGGCGAAGCAAGAGTTGCAATGGCGGAATGTAAGCACCGTGGATGAGGCAATTCCTGCAGCTGAGTCGCTTTCCAATTTTGTCACCCAAAATCAACCTGATTCCTACAAGAAGAAGGAGAAAGTAGCGCCTAGGGGTAATGGAGATAGGCGAGACCAGCCGGCATCGTCTTATACTCGGAACCCGGGGAAGAGTTTAGGACAAGAAGAGTATGAGGCAAAGAAGCATTCTTTTGTCCCTAGGAGCAGTTGTTACGTGTGCAAAGGGCCACATCCTGCGAGGGATTGCCCAAAACTGGGGTCATTGTCCGCTCTCCTTGAAAAAACGGAAGCCGATGGTCAAGAAGAGACTGGAATGATCGGGTCGTTGCAGTAACTCAACGCCCTCAAGACTACGTCCAAGGCGAAAAGTAGAGGATTGATGTACGTGGATATCCATTTCAACGGATGAGCCACACAAGCAATGGTGGACACGGGTGCAACCCACAATTTTGTATCCAAGGGAGATGTGAAAAGGCTCGGTCTCACATGGAAAAAGGGTGAATGATGGTTGAAATCAGTGAACGCCAAAGCTCAACCACTTCACGGGATCGCACATGGGGTGGAGCTTAGTATCGGGGCTTGGAAGGGGAGCGTGAATTTCTCGGTGGTATCCATGGACGACTTCAAGGTCGTGCTTGGCCTCGAATTCCAAAGGCAAGTATCGGCGATACCTATGCCCGCCCTTACTACAATGTGCATCCTTGAGGAGAATTCACCATGTATGGTGCCTACCGTAGAAGCTCGAAAGAATGGTGAAGTTCGGCAACTTTTGGCGATGCAATTCTCGAAGGGAGTGAAGAAGGAGACCCAACGTATCTCGCTTTCTTGAAGTTGGATGACGAGTTTGGAGAAGCGCTTGTTATCCCACCGGTGATCGAGAAAGTCTTGGAGCAGAGAAATTACCACCTAGGAGAGTGGTGGACCATCGGATCGAGGTAGAAGTTGGAGCGAAACCGCTGGCCATGGCATCGTATCGCATGGCTCCATCCGAATTGGCCGAACTACGAAAGCAACTCGACGAGTTGCTCTCAACCAGAATACTGAGACCATCGAAGGCTCCTTACGGCGCACCGGTTTTGTTTCAGAACAAGCACGATGGCTCACTCCGGATGTGCGTGCACTATCGGGCACTTAACATGGTAACCATCAAAAATTGTTACCCGATTCCGTTAATTGCCGACTTGTTCGATAGGCTGGGATGTGCGAAGGTGTACACCAAGATGGATTTACAAAAGGGTTACTACCAAGTTCGGATAGCCAAGGGGGATGAACCCAAGACCGCGTGTGTTACTCGGTACGGTTCATTCGAATGGTTAGTGATGCCTTTTGGCCTCACAAATGCGCCGGCCACGTTCTGCACACTCATGAACCAGATCCTTCAGCCCTATTTGGATCGGTTTGTGGTAGCATATCTCGATGATATCGTCATTTACTCCAACTCCAAGGAGGAGCACGTTGAGCATTTGAAGATAGTATTCCAAGTTCTACGAGAGAACGAGTTATACGTGAAGCGGGAGAAATGCACATTTGCCACCGAAGAAGTGCAGTTCTTGGGGCATATCATTGGGAGAGGGAAGCTGAGAATGGAGAATGCCAAAGTTTCAGCGATTACGAGTTAGGAAGCTCCAAATAAGATACATGAACTACGGTTTTTTCTCGATCTTGTTAATTATTACCAGCATTTCATCGAGGGGTACTCCATGAGGGCGGCCTCGTTGACCGATATCCTCAAAAATGATAAGTCATGGGAGTGGTCCGATAAGTGTAAGAAGGCATTCGAGGAGCTTAAGTTGGCGGTCAGCCGGGAACCAGTACTTGCCCTTCCGGATTTCAGTCAACCATTTGAGGTACAAACCGATGCTTCTGATTTTGCCATCGGTGGTGTTCTTATGCAGGAAGGACACCCAATAGCCTTTGAGAGCCGCAAGCTGAATGACACTGAGAGGCGGTATACGGTTCAAGAGAAAGAGATGACGGCCGTTGTGCATTGCTTGCGTGTTTGGTGCCATTATCTAATGGGTTCCCATTTCTCCATTAAGACGGACAACGTGGCAACAACTTACTTTCAGACTCAGAAGAAGTTGTCACCGAAGCAAGCTCGTTGGCAAGATTTTCTAGCTGAGTTTGACTTCACGTTGGAGTATAAGCCGAGGGAGGCTAATGTTGTGGCTGATGCGTTGAGTCAGAAGGCCGAACTCGCAAACATTAGTCAAGCCGAGGGGAAAATCTTGAGTCGTGTTCGGGAGAGTCTCGAGCATGATCAGATAGCCAGGGAGTTGATGAGATTGGCGTCGAAGGGGAAGACTGTTCGCTTTTGGGTAGAGGATGGGTTACTCTACACCAAGGGTCGACGCTTATATGTCCCAAATGTGGGGAGCCTACAACGAGAGATCATTCGAGAGTATCATGATACTCAGTGGGCGGGGCATCCGGGACAAAAACGTACGATGGCCTTGGTCGAAGCAGTATACTATTGGCCACGGATGAGGGACACCGTGGAGCTTTATGTGAAGACTTGTTTGGTGTGCTACCAAGACAAGTCCGAAAACCGACAACCAGCAGGATTGTTGGAGCCATTACCAATACCAGAGGAATATCATGAGCGATCGGGATCCTCGATTTACAGGGAAGCTTTGGACGGAGTTGTTCAAGAATCTCGGAACAAAGCTAAGTTTTTCAACAAGCTTTCATCCTCAAACCGACGGTAAAAAAGAACAGGCGAATTTGTTGTTGGAGTGCTACCTATGACACAACTTAATTGCAAACCAAAAATATTGGGCAAATTTGCTCGATATTGCCCAATTCTCCTATAATTTACAACGGAGCGAAGCGACAGGGAAGAGTCCCTTCGAACTGGCGACCGGGCAGCAACCGATGACTCCCCATTCCATGGTCATACTGAACAACGAGACACGAAGTCCGGGAGTGCAGAATATGGCAAAAACATGGGAAGATCATGCGGACTTTGCCCGGGTATGCTTCGAAAAATCCCGCAAGCGTATGAAGAAGTGGGCTGACGAGAAACGACGACCATTGGATTTCAAAGTAAGCGATCGAGTCTTGGTGAAAATTCTTCCCCAACAATTTAAGGTTTTCGGGAGCATGCACAAGGGGCTTCTCCGGACCATTTGAAGTAATAGCCAAGATAGGGAAGGTTTCATACAAACTTGATCTACCCGACATTTTGAAGATCCATTCGGTTTTCCATGTGAGTATGCTCAAGACCTATCACGGAGATGTTGAGGACGAACATCATGGAGAGTCATCTCGAGCTCCACCCATTATGATGAAGTCTTACGATAAGGAGATCGAGGAAGTACTCTCGTCAAAGGTAGTTCGGAAACGTGGTGTTCCTCGACGAACACATTTCCTCATCAAATGGAAGGGTTTACCAAAAGCGGGGGCTTCATGGGAACCAGAAGAAGAGCTATGGCAATTCAGAGAGGAACTCAAGGCATTCACAACGACGAGGACGTCGCCGAATTAGATGGGGGAGGATGTCACGGCCCATTTACTTGAACACACATACGGGCCGGACTATGGAGAAAGCCCACCAAACACTTAGCATTTTCCAGCCTTTTTCGTTGAAGAGCTTCGAAGCCACTTAAGGAAAGACTTGGAGAGGATTCTCGGAAGACTTTGTCACCAAGCCAAATCCTTGTATTTATGACGATATCTTAAATATCGGCCATTATATCGCTTTAATCTCTACCGTCCACTAAGGCGGTGTTTTGTATAAATAGGGGTGAGATCCCTCATTTGTAATCATCCAGCATTTTTATCAATACTAGAGCAATTCAGTAATCACTTGTCTTTTCACGTTCTTTTCGTTCTTTCTGGGTTCTTTTCTCACAAAGGGTCGGAAATATTGGGAGAGTTAGGCTACCTAGTCCATTTGTTCGAGACAGAGAGCGTCTAGGGCTGCACAGTTTGATCACCAAAGATCAAGTCCGTGACAACGAGGTGGCATTGATAGGCTTGATTTAGCTTATTTTTATTTCTATCCTTATCCAAATGTTGATGCTTATCCTAAACTTCATGCTTATCCATTTATTGTTCTTATCCATAATAGTGCAGTAGCTTGCCTACCAACCTACTAGCTTGCGGATGCAAACGAAATGATATGCTTGTGATCGCGTTCGTACTCAAAACTCCTTCGGCCAGAAACTTCATCGTCATATGAAATATGGCTCAAGCCCAAAAATTAATTCTCCTTTTCCTTGATCCATTTTCCTTTGATCCATTCTTTGACCATTCCATCTGAATATTAGGCCTCGGTTAGGAACATTACAACATCGGTCCACGGCTGGGTGGGAACAGGCAACGATATGTACAAACCAGAGTTCGACGCCTAACCCTTTCCTTGTTGGCAAACTCGACACCTCTCCACAAACCGTTCAACATCCCTACGAAGAGTAGGCCAAAAATACGATGCCATGACAACCTTCATTGTATAATTCTTCAATAATCTTGACCCGCAAGCTACAAACTGGAACACACAACCGAGCACCATAGAAGATAAAATCGTCGTGCATAGTGAATTTAGAATGTAGGCCTTGGCGAATGTCAGCGAGATGAGGAGCAAAGTACGGATCAGTTCCATACAAGTCAGCAAATTTGGAGAACCCGGTTACCAACGTGTGCATCGTAGTGAGTAAGGTGTGGCGACAACTTAATGCATAAGCTACACGGTTTGTTTTGCCTGATTGGTATCGTATAGAGAAGGTAAATTGCTGAAGAAATGCAATCCATGAGGCGTGACGGGAAGACACCTTTGCTTGGCTATCTAAATGGCGTAGAGCATCATGGTCTGTAAACAAGACAAACTCCCGGTGAACCAAGTTATGTCGCCAATGTTTGATAGCTTGCACCACCGCATAAAACTCTGCATCGTAAATACTGTAACGGCCTCGCTCTCCGGCTAACTTCTCACTAAAATATGTGATTGAACGGCCTTGTTGGCTCAAAACCGCGCCAATACCCAGCTTTGATGCATCACAATGTAGCTCAAATGGAAGAGAAAAATCCGGCAGTACCAATATAGGAGCGGACGTGAGCAAGAACAAGACGTGTGACGCCGAACTCGCATTTGTGTTTAGCCGCAAAGAGTTCTTTACGCCGGAAAACACACAACACCTCACGCAATGGGAAGAATGGGCAGCGGCGGAGGAACGAAAGATCAGAATATCGTCGAAGTATACCACTACAAACTTCATGATGAACAGCCGTAATGCTTGATTCTTGATACGCATAAAGGTACTAGGCGCGTTGGAAAGCCTGAACGGCATGACCAACCATTCGAAAAGTCCTTCTCTTGTCTTGAACGCCGTTTTCCATTCATCCCCGGGGCGGATACGGATTTGAAGGTAGCCACTCTTAAGATCAATCTTCGAAAAATTAGAGGCCATTCCAATTTGATCCAACAAGTCGTCAAGGCGGGGAATAGGAAACCGGTAGCGGACTGTGATATTTTTAATTTCCCAGCTATCCACACACATTCGCCACAAACCATCTTTTTGGAATTAACAAGGCTGGGACGGTGCAAGGACTAAGACTCTCGTGAATGTGCCCTTTGCGCAGCAAGTCTTCAACTTGATGTCGGAGCTCCTCGGGTTCTTGAGGGCTCATTCTGTAGTGAGCACGGTTCAGTAGAGCTGCACCTGGAGTCAAGTCAATTTGATGCTGAATATCCAGAGGGGAGGGAGACCCGGTGGTAGCTCTTCTGGAAAGATGTCGGTGAACTCGCGCAGCACGGAGCATATGATGAAATGGTTTGGACGGACGTCGCCTACAGCGGTGAAGCAAAACAGCAAAGGCGATCCCCTCTTTTTTGAACTCATCGTCAAAGGTAGCTACGGAACATAACAGTGTCGAAGATGCTGCCTGTGGTGGAGGCGTCACGGGTAGAGGAGTCTCCAGAGTTGGCAGCAAAACAATGCGATATGTCTCCCAGTAGAAGCTGTAAGTATTCTTGGCTCCGTCATGGAAAATCATTCGGTCAAATTCCCGAGGTCAACCCAAAATTAGGTGACTCACATCAATAGGAGCAACATCAAAATAGAAACGGTCCTTGTAGTGATGACCAATAGTAAAAGCGACCAAGGCTCAATTAGTGATGCGAATATCGACGCCATCTTGCATCCAACCAAGCGAGTAAGGAGTAGGTGTGGTTCAGCCAGGATGTTCAAATTCTGCACAACATACTCCGCCATAATATTCCTTGAACTACCCAAATCGATAATGAACGTGCACACACGGTCTTGGATTATACACGATGAGCGAATGATGTTGTGTCTCAGCCAAGAATCTGTCCGGCTAGGTGGTTCTATACAGAGCCGCCGTGCTACTAACAACCTTCCCGTGTCGCCAGTTGTGTGAAGACCTTCCACGTTGTCCTCGTCTCTTCCATCTTCTTCTTAATCGAAAACTGGTGGTGAGTTATCTTGTCCGTCATCCATGAGCAGTCCACGACGTGTTTGGTTTGGACATATCGTTTGACGATGTCCCGCCTAACCACAAGAGTAACATCGAAGAGCATTGGGTCGAGTGGAACGGCGTAGCGGCTGTTCCTCCCGAGCTGCTCTGTTTGTCACTTCATTAGCGGTTCCAAGTTCTTTTATCGCGGCCGATGTGGTGGTTGTGCTCTGGTCGTATGGTCGTGTCTTGGCCGAAGGAGTAGAGCACGATGGTGAGCGAAATTGGAGCTCAAAGGATGCAACTCGACGGTGCGCTTCTGAAACCGAGGTAGGATCGAATTGCGACATCGCATTTTGTAGTTGTACTCTTAAGACACCAATGAAACGAGACACTAACTGGATGGGACTGTCGAAAATATCATTGTGAGTGACCAACAAATAAAATTCTTCGACGTATTCGTCTACGGATCGACTCCCCTGTTTCAAGTTCTGTAGCTTGTTGTAGATGGTGCGATCATAATTGTGTGGTAGGAACGTGGCTCGTAGTTTCTTCTTCAGTTTTTCCCATGAATGTATATAATCCTTCACCGTACGGCTGCGTGTGGCCTTGGTATGTTGCCACCATGATGCGGCGTGTCCGGGAAACCGTGCCGTAGCTAAGGCAACCTTGCGATCGTCTGGTACTTTCTTAAACTCGAGAATTTCCTCTACAACCACTAACCAATCAAGGAGAGAGTCGCCGCGAATCCCACCATGGAACTCTGGAATCTCCACTCGAAAGCTAGCTTTCCACCGTGTATCTTGAGCATGGTTGTCTTGTTGCCGGAAATTCACTAACTCCCCACGATGTGCTCCCTCATGAGCAAACGGATTGTCCATGGCCCAAAAATTTTCTCCCCCTCGTCGATGATGGCGATCTCCGAGACTGTGAACAAGCGTGTCTGTTAAATTTCGCATAGCATCTAGGAGATATGCTTGTAGGTTGTGTTTTGATGTCAACAGAGCATCACGAAACTCAGCCCAATCAGTCGTTGTCATCGTGTGGCGGCCGTCGTCTCCCTCACCTTTCTTGTTGGCTGGAGGCATGGCTACACGTTGACACAAATTCTCTCTAAGAACGAGATGAATCTGATACCAAATAATGTAGAGGCATAAGCGGAAATGGTAACAAAAGAACAGAAGGATATTGAGAGTCCTCCTCTCTAGCTTGACACAAGCTCTTTGGGCAAAGGTTTGCCTCTTTTTGGTTTTTTTCTTATAAATATCAAAAACTGACTCGAAACAAAGACGCAACAAAGTTTATAAAGCCCTAAACACCAACTAATAAGATAAAGCCAAATCTAAGAAGGGATGGATATGTTAACATCCTTATTTTAAAACAATGTCAAAATATCAAATGAAATTAAAAGATCAACACCCATTTGGTCGATTGCGTAAAGCCCACAATAGCAACGACCAAGCCCGGTAAGAAGATGCGTTGCATCATTTATGCATGTCCTTATGTGATGGTAATACTTCATGTAGTTAACGAGACAATTATATTGTTTACATGTGTAACAATGTGTTGGCGGATACTTCATGTAGCTGAGAATCATTTTTCCTTAGAAAATTCGACTCTAAATAAGAATTATTTTTCTCTAAATAAGCATTACTCCGTTTTAACCCCTAGATTGCATTCTATATAGTTCTAGTTTTTTTTAAACTCTTGAATTATTGATTATTGAAAATTATGAGAATTATTAAAATAAAGATTCTACTATAGATTATTCTCCCCGATCCTAATAGATTCATCACAAATTACTCTTTTTCCTCAGACGAACGACACTTCATTCACCATGCGTAGAATCACGGTGAACAGTTCTAATTGTACATCGTGTTAGATCTCTAGAAAGCTTGTCTCATTCTTCTGCAAATTAATTAATAAATCACATTATCTGGACGTCGAACCCGAGACCTCTATATGTAGAACTATTTATTATTATTTTTTCTTTGATCAAAATTTTTTCAATTAAATATAAATATGAATTGGTTGCCAAAAATATTCTATCTCAATAATAGATTTACTACTTTATCCTTTTTTTAAAATTCATATTCATAATTAATTTAAATATATAGAAATAAAACAATTTCAATTATAATAATGTAGAAAGAAGACCCAAAATTCCATAGAAATCAAGCTTGGAATCTCCCAAACACACCAAAAAAAATTAAAGACATTAGAGGATAATAAACAGTTAACGGCTGGTATAAGCTTAATACTGATGGAGCTTCAAGTGGCAATCTAGGGCTGGCAGCTGGTGGTGGTGTTCTACGTGATGGAGAGGGAAACTGGTGTGAATGATTTGCACTCAATATTGGTCGATGTTCCGCACCTCTAGCAGAGTTTTGGGTTGTCTACTATAGACTTGTTATTGCCAGGGAGAAACAAGTTTTAAGAGTGGAACCGGAGATCAATTCTAAAATGGTGGTGGTGTTTCTCAAGAAGGGTATCTGCAAGTCCTACCCATCATCATCCCTAGTATATTTGTGTTATGGCTTTTTATCGAGAAACTGGATTGTCCGGGTTCCTCACATGTATAGAAAAGCTAATCACCTTGCGGATAGATTAACAAACTATGCCTTACTTTGCTTTTAGGTTTATTTACTTTTGATTTTGTTCCTGATGTATTGGAGACTATTTGGAGGGACGATGTGGATGGTCTTTCAAGGCCTAGACATGTCGTTTGTGGTCGGTTTAGTTCTTTTAAATACACAACTGTGTGTATGAAAGCAACAAAAATGCAAGAGTGATAATAATTCACTCTCTTTCCTCTTCGTCACTTTCTCTCCCTTTTAACCAATAACAAATATAATATATATACTAGATTTTAACCCGCGGTACACCGCGTAACGACATTTTAAAATATATTCTTTTTATTATTTTTGTTTGGTATATAAGAGTGTACTACTATATATTGATTGTTAAGTTTATGATTTAACCCGTAGAATATTATATGATAATTTTTTTTTATGTAATCGTAATTTGATTAAATTAATTAAATAGTATAATATTTAAAATAATGAAATGATACTGACATAATATTCGTTTACATAATATAATTTCATATTAAAATATTTTTGTGAGTTATACTATAGTAAACAACCCGTAAAAATATCTATAATCATAATTATGTAAATTATAACCCGTTCCATCACATGACCCGTTCTACACAATTATCAATAATACTTTAGCACATACATTTTTGTATCGTTTGAGTAATATACATCCGTTTCTAAAAATTCAAATTGCAACATATGCAAAAAAAAATTATATTTTTATTTTTATTATATATATGTTTATGTAATAATATAAATTTAAAAACAAATAAGATCATATAAAGATGTTGGAGAAATCTTTGATTTATTAGGGAGAGATTTTAGGAAATTTTGTTTAAATGCAATAAATATTGATTTCTAATTTTGCAAAATTATTATGATTTAATTACAAAATTTATGTTAAACTTTTTCTATTTAATCAAATGGTAAGGATTTAATTATGCAAATATTACAAAATAAAAGGGTAGAACACAAAAGGTACTTCGAAAATGTTAATATATATATATATATATACTAATATAAAACAAACACTTATATAATTACTTTCCTCACACCTATATATAAAATAATAATTTCATAACAAAAGAAAAATATTTCTGCAAAAAAAAAAAGAATAGATAAAGAGAAAGATAGACAAAAAAGTATGTGGTTAAGAACACCATGAGTTGTCGATAGTTGAAAAGTCTGAGAAACAAAATATCAGAAAGAAGGGAAATTAAGTCTTGAAAACATAAAGGTAGTTCTTCCTCAGGATGAGCTAAAGAGCTAGAATCTCTCTTCTTCAAAAGGTTAGTCATTTTTCTTTTAATGTTATCAATCTGTTTTCTTTTGTTCATGGCAACAAATTTTGTTTACGGTGAATGAAATCTCTATATATCTTTCAAGTTTTGATACTAAAACCTTGTCTATATCCATATAAATTTCTGGCAGTTTGATTGGATCTTACAGGTTACTCACTAGTTTATATAGGCTTTAATGGAATTATGAAAATCTTATATTGCTTTGTTATACCTCTTACGGAACTTGTGATATTTGGCTCTTGTGAATCTGGTGTGATTATAAATGTTCGTCAAATACTAAGTAACTTGGTTGTTATTTTCATACTATTTAAGCAGGAGGCACTATGGCTACGGAGCTTCTGTCATTTGGAATACAAAAGCTTTGGGACCTACTGAGCCATGAACACAAACAATTTCAGGGAGTTGAAGATCAAGTTGATGAACTAAAAACTGATCTAGGCAGGTTAAAGTCATTTATGGAAGACGCAGAGGCTAAAAAGCATACAAGTGCGAGGGTGAGGAACTGTGTGGAAGTGATCAAGGAAATCATTTTTGACGCGGAAGATATACTTGAAACTTTTATCCTAAAAGACCAACTCCAAAAAAGTGGTGGCATCAAGGAACATATGAGAAGACTTGCTTGCATCATTCCTGAACGCAGGGAAATCGCTTTAGAAATTGGAAGCTTAAGTAATAGGATCTCTAAGGTGATTCGTGATATGGAAACTAAAGGAGTACAAAAGATTATTGGCGACATGAGGGATCCAGAACCTCTTCCTGAAAGAAAAGAATTCGCTAGACAGGAAAAAAGCAATCTTGTGGGGCTGGAAGAAAACGTAGAGAAGTTGGTTGGATATTTGGTGGAGGAAGATGATGATCCAATTGTACTAATGACCGGGATAGGTGGTCTTGGGAAAACCACCCTTGCTAGACAAGCTTTTCATCACGACAAGGTTACGGAGAAGTTTGATAGACTTGCGTGGGTATGTGTTTCACAAGTTTGTGATCGGAAGATTGTGTGGCAAAATATCTTGCAAAGTTTCAGAACCAAAGCAGAAGAAAACGAAATCATGCAGATGAAAGAAGAAAGACTCCAAGATGAACTCTCTAGATTGTTGGAAACATCAAAATCATTAATTGTCATTGATGACATATGGAAAGAAGAAGATTGGAACCTAATCAAGCCAATATTTCCACACAATAAAGGTGATGATGAAAGAAAGATAAAATTCCAGTTCACACAATCACACTCATTATGCTCTCTGTGTTATATTAATTTTTAAGTTGTACAGGTTGGAAAGTGCTACTTACTTCACGAAATGAAAGAGTCGCTGGACGTGAAGAACCATTTATCAACTTCAAACCAGAATGCCTATCTGATGAAGACAGTTGGACACTTTTCCAAAGAATAGCGATACCAATGAAAGATGCATCTGGTAAGCATTCAAATGAAGGATATATATATATATATATATATATATTTCTTATAGACTTTGATCACATAAATATGAATGGATCTGGTAAGCATTCAAGAAGGGATGATCGCAAGACATAGCTTTTTTTTTTTTGAATTGAATGTAAAATTTTATTCAATTAAAAACCATGTGTACAAAGAATGTTTCAGTTGGTTTGAAAAATTAGAAAGTATTTGGAAAATAAAACAGAATTTAAAAAGTTATAGGTGAATATTAGCGGGTGGAGAACCAGAGACGGAGACCATCGTCATAACGAGGATTACCTATGTCTCGGAAGACATAGCTTTAAAATAGCTTATTGTAGTATATCATTATTACATCATACTGAACTGAAATTCTTTTCATGGTATAAATGATGTATTTTTTATTTGTTTGATGATGTTGTGTAGAACCGAAGAAAGTTGCTAAGGAAATGGAAGAGATGGGTAGACGAATGCTTAAACATTGTGGGGGATTGCCTTTGGCTGTCAGGGTGTTAGGAGGATTGTTGGCTGAAAATTACACAGAACTCTACTGGGAACGAGTATCTAAGAATATTGAATCTCATCTCGTTGGAAGAGCCAATGATGGCAACAACAATTTATTGAACCGTGTATTGTCTCTGAGCTTTGAAGAGCTGCCTGGTCATTTAAAGTATTGCTTCCTCTACTTGGCCCATTTTCCAGAAGATTACGAAATAAGTATAAAAAATTTGTACTATTACTGGGCTGCAGAAGGAATAATCAAGTATACCAATGGAGAGAGCATTAGAGATGTTGGAGATAGCTACATAGAAGAATTGGTAAAGAGAAATATGGTTATATCTGAAAGAGTCAGTACCACTTGGAGATTTGAGAAATGCCGTATGCATGACTTGATGAGAGATCTTTGTTTGTCAAAAGCAGAAGAAGAGAACTTCCTACAAATTGTCGGTAACAGCTCCCCGTCTGAAAGTACATCTCGGAGATTTGTCTCACATGAACCATCTGCATTACATGTTGAGAGAGAGATAAATAATTCAAAGGTTCGATCTCTCATTGTTCTCAAGAAGTATGTGACGGAAAATTATTGTGAAGTTTCATGTGTAAGCTTTACAAGGTTACAAGTGCTGAGAGTATTACATCTCCCTAGAGTCACTTTCAAAGGAAGGAAGTTACCTTCTAGCATTGGAAAGCTCATCCACTTAAGATATCTGAGCTTAAAAGGTGCGGACATATCTTATCTACCATCTTCTCTAGGAAATCTAAAGTTGCTGATCTATCTAAATTTATATGTGGATGGAGAGTTTATATTCGTGCCTAATGTCTTGAAGGGGATGAAAGAATTGAGATACCTTAGATTACCATATGATATGCATATGGAGACAAAGTTGGAATTGAGCCATCTAGTAAACTTGGAGATCTTGATTAATTTCTCAACAGAGAATTGCAGTTTAGAGGATCTTTGTGGTATGACCATGTTGAGGACTCTTGAAATCAGATTAACTGGTGAGATCAGTTTAGAAACCCTATCTGCATCGATAGGTGGAGCTAGACACCTGGAAACTCTTGATATAACACTTAACGGGGCTGCTAAGGGGACGAAAGAATGGAGAAGTCTATTCGAATTCATTAATCTCCAACAGCTGAATTTGGATATAAATATTCCATTGTTATCTAATGAATTGCAGTTTCCTTCAAGTCTTACAAAGCTGGTTCTAGAGGAGTGTCGTTTGGAGGAGGATCCGATGCCCATTCTAGAGAAGTTTGGTCAATTGAAAGATGTTTTTTTAATTCGAAATTCTTTCTGTGGGAGGAGAATGGTTTGCTCTAGGGGTGGGTTTCCTCAATTGCAGTCACTAAGTTTTCATGAATTAGATGAGTGGGAAGAATGGATAGTAGAAGAAGGCTCCATGCCACTTCTCAATTCTCTTCTTATTTCGAATTGCAAGAAACTAAAGGAGATTCCTGATGATGTGCTGCGATCCTTAAAAGAACTGACTTTTTTTGATATGGGAGAGGATTGGAAGAATAGATGGTCGGAAGGAGGAGCAGATTATTACAAAGTCAAACACATCCATCCTGTTTACATTGATGAATTCGGGAACTAGCAGGTAAACTAGTAGGTAAATTATGATTTTTCAGCTATTTGTGTGGGAGGAGAATAGTTTACGTAAGAGCATATAGAACTCTATTTTTTATTCTTTTTATAGAGAAACTGTATTTTTCTCTATGTATAGAGGAATACATTGGAGATAGCCTAAACTACACTTTTAGTTAGTTTCATCGGAACTCGTTTGATGCTATGTGACTATGTGTTGCAGATTATGATGGTTTTCAATTTCATCAACTGGATGAAGCCCTTGAAGGTATTCGACGAAACGTCTAGAAACTCTTTAGCCTCTCTAATAAAACTTTTTTTTTTTCTGAAAGAGAAATGAAGTGTTTGTTGGCAAAATAGATTCTAAAAACAATTTACCCATATATATACCGTGTCACATTTTTTCTAACAGAGACGAACATTTCTTCTGAATCTCATTGACTTTTTCTTTTTGGTTCTTATGTTTTTGTAGCCGACCATGATCTGAACTGAATCTCTTACCAACTTGGGCACCAGCGAATCAACCGAATAATAAACGAGACTGTGTTATGCTTTTGTGGTTTGTATCAAATTTCTTTTTTTTTTTTTTTTTTTTTTAAGTTTTATGTTTGCTGGTTTGAGTATTGAATGATACACTTATTTAAACCTTGTGTGTTGCTGTATAATGAAATTAGTTTTCACCAGCAAGTCTTGCTTTATCCAAGATCCCCCTTGTATAATGAAATTTAACCAAATTTCCAGTTCATTACAGTTGGTTAAAACCTATGCTTAATCAACCAATTCAATCACTTCTGTTTTACTTGCAAGTCTCTGCTTCTTTTTTTTTTTTTTAATAATGAAAGAGATTCTGGGCCGAAACTCATACATCCCCCAGACCCGAAACCAGAGCATGTTATATGGTTTCGTCCCAAGCGCTACTCGAACCGGTGACTTTTGAGCTTTTGCCAAATATCTTTACCAGTTGAGCTATTAGAGCATGGGCATCAGTAGGACTCAGAAAAAAGTTTTTTTTTTAATAGATTTTTTAGAAAAAAAAAAACAGGTAACCAATCGCGGGCCGCCACATGTCAGTGGGGCCCGCGAATAGTGAAACACAAAGCAGAGAACGGTCCCGTTTGGAGGTACGTCCCTTTTATATATTTTATTTTTTGATTTTTTTTTATCTTTTTGGGTGTGGGACTGGACATGGACTGCCAATGCCCATGCCTTTAGCACTTGGTAGTCTCTGCTTCTTCTTTTATTCATTAAAAAAGAAGTAGCTTGCAACAGCCAGTCTACTATCGAGTGGGATGTTTTCAAGGGAATGATTCACATAAAAAGCATATACATGTGTAGACTATCTAATTGATACAACTTATCTAGAGTGCATTAAATTCATAGCAATGTATGTACAAGGCCTATCTGATTACTGACAGCTGATCAGCTGCGGACGCTTTACTGCATAGTCCAACTTCTCAGTGACTTCTTTGGTCAAGTTAAGAAACTCGATCGAAACCCAGCTCTGCTCCCAATCTTGCAACAATTACAATAAAAAACCAAATATTTTGAGCTCAAAGATTTGGATTTTGCTTTATCCATTATAAAGTTTTTAAGACTTACTTAGGATCCAATACCAGTTTTTGAACCTCTTTGATAGCTGAACTTGCTGCGTATAGCGACAACTTTCCAATCTAAAACCCAAAAACTTCAACAGTTTAGCAATAAGGCATTTGAGGGTTAATGTTATAAAAGGAATCAAGAATAGTTTTGTTTTGGTACCTCTACAATCTGATGTTTTTGCCTCATTGTCGTTAGGTAAACATCGAATCTCTTCAGCTAGTCTCACGCCCTCCCTAACGCTTTCAGGAAACTAGAAGTCGAATGCTATCTGAACGTTCGACTATGTTTATACATACATGTGCAAGAATCAGTTATTATGTAAACAAACGAGAAAAGAAAGTGTTTCCTTCTTTTCCTTTTCATCGTTAGATTCTTAACTTGGAAGGTAGAACCAGTCGGAATAAAAATGGCTTCACCACGACGCTGCTCAAATGAAAATGGCTCAACTCCTGAAACGTATAAAGAAGATTAAGTGTCTCGTTCTTTCAACTTTTCCACGGGATACACAAAACGTTTGATTTGCTTACCAAACTCTTGTTATTAGTTATCTCTTGTGGTATTCGTTTAGGTAATGTCCTTCATATAACTAGCATGATGCCTAAAACACACAGAAAAACACTCAGAAACGAAACGCAACGGTTAATTAGATGCAACAACTGAATGATTTTAGATGATAACACTCAAAAAGTCATCTGTACAATACTTAGGAGGGTTCTGAAATATTCTCGTTTTCCTTTTCAGATACTTAGCGAGCTTTGCATTGTCTTGACACCTGAAGATATCCCATCGAGCTCCGCTACAGTCCGTGGGAGAAGATTCCAACTTGTGATCTTGGTTCAGAGCTTTCCTCTCTTTTGTTGCATCTACCATTCCTTTAGATGTATGCACTAACAGGTAAACCATGTCACACATGTTGTAGTGAAGATGAGTAACTGAATCGCCTTGACCAAGTTCTTGATAGATCCCACAAGAAATGTGGATCTTTGGACCTGAATCAACTTGCTTGCAACATTCAGAACACCCAACCGTGGATGAATGTACTCAAGAAGCGGCAATCTACTGATGAACTCAGGTCTCTGGTAAAAAACAAACTCCTCTGAAGCACTCGGGCTTGGCCAGTCAACTTACATAATAGAGGGAGACCGTTCTAACAACTTCTTCTTTCTCTATATACGTTCATGGATTAGAAACTTGTGAGAAGTCACCATGTAGCTTATTTTTGTGTTCATGCCCTGATAAATTCAGAGTCGATTAATAGAGAATGTTTTCTGTGTTTTATTAGAATGCTTAGGTGAAGCTGGAGCATGGAGGTTTAAAATGCCCAGCTTTGACCAGAACATGCTGAACTCAATCTCTCCCAAAGATTTTGTGAGAATATCAGCTAGCTGGATCTTTGTAGAGACATGTGCTGTTGCAATGCTCCCGGATTTAATCTCATTGCGTATAAAGTGACAATCCTTCTCAATATGTTTGGTTCGTTCATGAAAAATCGGATTAGCATTAATATGCAAGGCAGCGGTGTTGTCACAGAACAATCGCATAGGTTGCTTCAAAATAACTCCGAGATCAAGAAATAATGCCTTTAGCCATATCAACTCCTTTCTCGTCCAAGCCATTGCTCTATATCAGCTTCAGCAGAAGACATACTAACCACTTGTTGTTTCTTTGTCTTCCAAGAGATAGGAGATGCACCAAGTTGTATTAACCAGCCGGCCGTAGATCGTCGAGTCAATGGACAATCAGCATATGAGGAGTCACACCATGCTAAAATTTGGAGATCAGAATCGGACCGGAGCAAGATTCCTTGACTTGGGGTGCCTTTTAAATATCGAACGACCCGTAGTGCTGCTGTTCAATGATCTGCACAAGGAGCTTTCATGAATTGGGACAAAACGTTCACGGAGTAAGCCAAGTCGGGTCGAGTGACGTTGATATAGATCAACTTCCCAACCAATCGTCGATATGGTTTGGGATCGGGTAGAAGAGAACCTTTCGCCAGGCCAAGTTGAAGATGTTGTTCAAGAGGAAATGCAGCAGGTTGTGCCTAGTAGTCTAGTTTCTCATAAGATATCAAGTGTATATTTTCTCTCGAGGAGTTCGCTCCGCCGCGCAAGATCCTCGAACCTACCATGACTCAAATATATACCTTCTGAATTTCTAGCTACCTCAATTCCCAAAAAAATATTTCAACACACCAAGGTCTTTCATGTGGAAGCATGTGCTGAGATATAATTTGAAAGCTTCGATTACTTCAACATTATTTCCCGTAACAACCGGATCATCCACATAAACAAGAACTCTTATTTCAGTCGTCGCTTTCTTGAACACAAAACCAAGATTGTTGAAACCCATATTTTTCCAAAGACGTCAAAAGGTTAGCAAACCAACATCTTGGCGCTTGCTTAAACCGTATAAAGACTTTCTTAAACGACATACCTTCCCATCAGTTGGCTTAGAGAAACCCGGAGGAAGCTTTATGTACACTTCTTCTTCCAAATCACCGTGTAGAAAAGCGTTATGGACGTCCATCTGATGTACTTCCTAGTTTCGTACGGAGACCACGGCAAGAAAAGAACGTAGTGTTGTCATTTCAATAACTGGAGCAATTGTCTCACCATAGTCAACACCCTCAACTTGTCTATTTCCCAAAACGTCTAATCTTGCTTTGAAACGTTCGATGGAGCCATCATCACGGTGTTTAATACGAAAGACCCATTGACAACCAATGGCCTTTTTCCCGTCAGGTAAGTCTTCAAGCGTCCACGTATTATTCAGTTCGAGAGAGGTAATTTCATTTCCAACTGCATCTTTCCAGTGAGCATCTTGCATCGCTTCAGAGAAATTTTTCGGTTCGCTTGCAATGGTGATAGCAGCCAAGAACACTTTGTGACTTGCAGAGAAGCGTTCGTTAGACAACACATCAGATAGAGGATATAAACTAGTAGCTAGATCCAGTACACACAAGTGTAGTATCATAGTCAGCGAGATACCCCGGTGGACGTCGTTGGCGAGCTTCTTTGCGAACAGCAATTGGAGCATTATCCATATCAAGGTCTACTTCAATTTCGTAGTCAACGTGCTCTTTTCCATTTTCAGAGTTACTTGTCACTCATCATCGTTAGAGCTGTCGTCCGCTGAAGATGCACTTGAAGTCGTCGTGTCTGCAGCTGGAATTACAGTTGCCGGTGTATCTTCCACGAGAGACGGGTGAGAGACTAGAGTTTCACCGAGACAGGTTTGTGGTTGCAACGATGGATGCTCATCGACCAAACCAATGTCTTGTGTATCGTTCTTTTGGTATGGAAAAGTGTCTTCTTGGAAATAACGTCATGGGAGACACAATAAATTCCTTTTCTAAATCGAAGACTCTTCATCCTTTCTTCCCATGAGGATAACCCACAAATACACATTTGCGACTTCTGCTTGCAAATTTATCCCCGTGATGGTCTTGATTATGAATATAACATACACAACCCACAACACAAAGATGATCATAAGAAGGCTTAACTCCATACAAAATTTCTTAAGGAGTTTTACCTTGTAAATCACAGATGGTGTCCGATTGATGAGGTACATTGCAGCTAGAGCACACTTTCCCCAAAATTTAATAGGCAAATGACCTTAAAAACGAATAGCTCTAGCAACATTCAGCAAATGACGGTGTTTACGTTCAACGCAGCCGTTTTGCTGCGGTGTTCCCACACACGAGGTCTCATGATGTATGCCGTGTTCCAAAAAATATGTCGTTAGTGATAAAAATTCACTACCATTATCACGACGTAACGATCGAATTTGCTTTCCAAACTGTCCTTCTACGAGAGAAAAAAAAAATTGAAGCTTTGTCGGTGTCTCGCTCTTTGCATTCATGTGATATATCCAAGTTCCACGCGAAAAATCACCAACAATGGTGAGAAAGTATCTAGCCCCAGAGAAAGACGGGGTTACCATATATCGCAATGAATCATTTCAAACATCTCTGAAGTCTTATTAATGCTCAACGGAAAAGAACAACGAGTTTGTTTAGCGTGAGTACATATGTCACACACTTTATTCATAGAAGTACGACTACTACTAAAACTGAAATCAGAAAGCATCTCCACTATTTTTGGTGATGGATGTCCCAAGTCACGATGCCACAGCTCCACGGACTGATTCGTGAGACCCTTCGAAGCTGCGACAACCTCGGTGTTCCAAAAATAGACCAAACCCCCAGCCGGCTCACCTATTCCAATCAGCGTCCTCGTAATACGGTCCTTAAGAACACAAAATGGAACAGCCAATTGCATCACACAATTATTTTCTTCCATTAGTTGTGTTACCGAGATCAAATCAAAGCCCATATTCTTAATGTAGAAAACCTCAATGAAACTAAGATGCAAATTTAACACAACTGTACCAACTGTTTCACTTGTAACAACTCTACCATTTGCTAGCATAGGTTCGACCCTCTGTACCCAAAACAGATTCGCTGCGCTACCCAGCGCGTAACCTTGTCCCCCTATCCCTCTTCTGCTTATGCCATTACCAATCGCGGGTAACCCCCGGACCGGCCGCCCCTAACGCTGGTGATGCCCTTCCTGATTAAATGATATATCCCTAGTCTTCCACCGCCCGGTAAAAGAAGTGAGTTGAATTAGGTTGTTGATTTTCCGATGAAAGGAACCTTTTCTTTTTTAGTTGGGAAAGCGATTTTTCTCTCTAGGGAGAGAACTTAAGTAAACCGGGAATATCTCTGTTTTCGCCGGATTTGGGAGAATATTTTCTGTTTTAATCACTTTTGTTACAAAATCTTTGGAGATCTTTTATATATTTAACCTATTTCGTCGTGTTCTTGAGAGCCGTCGTCGAACCTACTAGTGTTAAAGCTCAAAACCCTTGTTTGATACGTTAATTACGTGCAGTCATAGAGTATGAGTTGGATAAAGCTTTGCAGGAGATGTCGATTGAAGATGATAAACTGATTGTGCTGCAAAACCTTCCGCAGTTCAGCTCTTTCTTGCGAAACAAGAGTAGTATCACTGGTCGTCTTTTGTACCCAGAGAACTAGAAGATGTCTGATTTGATTCATGAAATGCCTCACTTATGGCGAGTGTACAACAGAGCTAGAGGAATAGCTCTTTCTAATGAACAGTTTCACTTCTTCTTTGATTCAGAGTCTGAGTTAACTACGGTCTTAGAAATCAGTGCTTGGACCTTAAATGACTGGAGTATTACGCTGGAGCGATGGGTGGAGAAACCGCCAACTGATTACTTGAAAGTGCTGCCAATATGGATCCGTCTTCGCAATATTCCGGTAACTTTAACACAGCTGATACCATTAAGGAAATTGCAGCGCATATTGGACAGTTATTGTTGCTTTTGATCCCTTGAAACCACTAAGCAAGGGATATGTCAGAGTTAGAGTTCTATTTGATGTAAACAAACCCTTGAAGAATTCTAGAGAACTCTAGATCCCATATGGAGAGAAGATTAACATTGGGATGGAGTATGAGAGAATCTAGCGCCGATGCAATCAGTGTCAAAGGCTAACTCATGACAAGGAACGCTGCCCATTTAATCCCTCAAACCGGCAAACTGTTGCTACGGGGGAATTGAATCGATCATTCCAAGTTGTCTGGTTCCAAAAACTAGTAAGGATGATCCTTTGTTTGGATTTTTGACTGATGATGACGATGGCATTGATTCGGTGTCTGGTAAACCGAAAATTGCTAGTATTGGTAATAAATTTCATGGGCTGGGGAACACAATCAAGTTTGGGTGCAATGTAAGCTTGATAGAGCTCTTGGTAATGCAGCTTGGTTTCATCTTTTTCCAAGGGTGCAAACTAAGTATTTGGAAAGGATTGGCTCTGATCATCGCCCTATCATCACAAGGTTTGTGAATGAAAACATGTCACAACGAGGCCGGTTTATGTTTCAGAACAGGTGGGTTTCGAAACCGGATTTCTCTGAGGTAGTGAGAGAGGGTTGGAATAAAGGTTTTGCTTTGGATAACTATTCCTTAATGAGCCATATTGCGGATTGTAGAAGGTGTATATCTCTCTGGAATCAATCTAATAACCAGAACTCTCAGGAGAATATTTCGAGGCTGTTCTATGAACTTGAAATTGAGGGAGCTAAACTAATACCAGATTTTTAGTTTTGGGAGACTCTACTGTGGAAATTAGTTGAAGCTTATCATGAGGAAGAACTCTTTTGGAAGCAGCAGAGCAAAGAAAAATGGATGTGTGATGGGGATCAGAACACTCTAGCGCATCCAGTTTCAGGCGAGGAGATTAAGGTGGCAATATTCAGTATTAGAGGTGACAGTACCCCAAGAGCTGATGGCTTGTCGGGGTGTTTTTATCAATTTTTTTGAGACATTTTTGGGCCTCAAGTTATATCTGAGGAACAACAGTTCTTTGAATCTGGTTCCTTACCGCCTATGTGGAACTTCACACATATTTGTTTGATCCCAAAGAATTTAAAGCCATCAAAGATGACTGATCTCCAACCAATTAGTCTTTGTTCGGTACTATAGAAAATTGTTTCTAAGGTTATGTGCTATCGATTAAAATGCATTTTACCTTCTATTGTCTCAGATAATCGGGGAGCTTTCGTTTCCGGCCGGTTGATATTAGACAATATTTTACTTGCACATGAACTCGTTCATGCCTTGAAGACAAATACTAGTTGTGATGAAGATTTCATGGCTATTAAGCCGATATGTCTAAAGCTTATGATCGAGTTGAGTAGTCTTTTTTAGAAGAGCTACTTAGTCGGCTAGGTTTTGATATCATGTGGGTGAAATGGATAATGAGTTTTTTTACCTTGGTCTCATATTCTATTCTTATTAATGGAGCTTCATATGGATATATTCAACCACAAAGAGGACTACGGCATGGTAATCTGTTATCGCCTTTTGTCTTCATTCTTTGTGCTGAAGCTTTGGTGCACATCATGAATAAAGCTGAGCTTGACGGAAGATTAACATGAATGAAACCTTCACGTTCCTGTCCATCGATTCAACATCTGCTCTTTGTGGATGATAGTCTTTTCCTTTGTCAAGCAAGCCTTAAAGAGTGTACTGAAATTTTGAAATGCCTTGAGCTGTATGGAAAGGCTTTGGGGCTGGAGATTAACTTCTAGAAATCTGCTATTACTTTTGGGAAGAAGCTAGACCCTTACATGCGACAAATGCTAGGGCTGTTTTTTGGTATTGAACAAGAGGGTGGTGATAGCAAGTACCTGAGACTTCCTGAGTGTTTTAGTGGATCAAAGTGCGACCTCCTTAATTTTATCACAGATAGATTGAAGTCAAGAATAAGTGGCTGGTTTGAGAAGACACTCTCTTTGGACAGGAAGAAAGTTTTGTTAAAATCTAAAGCAATGACCCTTCCTGTTTATGCAATGTCCTGTTTTAAGCTGACTAAACATCAATGCAAGCAAATTACAAGTGCCATGATGTAGTTCTGGTGCAGTGCTCATGAGGATAAAAACAAGATGCATTGGGTTGCTCGGAAGAAAGTTTGTAGATCAAAGGACATATGAGGATTGGGATTTCGTGATATTGGTAGGTTTAATCAAGCTTTGCTTGCAAAACAGTCATGGAGGCTTCTAAAATCTCCTTCATCTCTACTAGCCAGGGTTTATAAAGTAGTACATTATCCAAACATGCTTTTCTTGGAGACTAAAATGGGTTATCGACCCTCATATGCGTGGCGTAGTGTAACGCCCCAACCTCCACCTCTCTAGTGGGCCCCATGTTCATCACCAGCCCATGGGCCCACCTCTCTTAATGGGCCTCATGTCCTCTCACTAGGCCCGTGAGTCACCAATATCTGACGATCGGTTTGCTACGCCCGGGAGGCTTAAATACTTGTTTACTGAAACAGGTATTTTTGTACCCTTGGAATTCAATTCCCCAATGCGATGTAGCATAAGAGGTTATCGATCCAAATGGATGTATTGTAAGCAATCAAGATATAGCAGATCTAATCAAGTCAAGCCAAGTAATTTAAGGTTAGCTTTTTCTTGAGCAGCCTTCTTCTCTTGAATCCTTTCAATTAGTACCTCTCTCAGGATCACGTTGTAGGAAGGAATATTGGCAAAAGCATCTAACAAAGCCTTTGTTAGCTCATCCCCTTTTAATGTATTGAGTATTCCTCTATACTCCTCCTTGATTTCTTTCTTAAATCTTCCAGGGAATGGTAATGGAGACTTGTAGGTTGGAGGGATGTAGTGTGGTTCCTTCTGCTTTCCATCAGTAGTTTGCTGTATTGTTGATCGCTGTCGGTTTGACTTTGTAGGATTTTGTTGACAACTGCCTGGACGTCACTTGCTTGGGATTGTTGTTGAGGTTGAATAGCTTGTTGAGGTGCAAACTCCTTGGCTTCTAAATACATGATCCTGTTGCTTAAAGCGTCAAACTTTTGGGACAGATCATTGAATGAGGAAGTTATATAGTTGGAGAACTCATCGAACATCCTAGTCATTTCCAATTGATCATCAGCTTGCAGCTGTAGAAGTTGCTGCAACATGTTCTTCAACTGAAAATCTTTAGCAGGGGCTATCCTAGGTGCTGGATGTTGAAAATCATGTTGTGGAGCGAAAGATTGATGATAGACATCTTGAAATTGATAAGAAGGTGAAGTGACTTGCATTGGGTGGTGCTTGTAGTGAAAATTCATCATGAACTGGTCCATCGGATTCATGAGAAGAGGTGAGACACGGTCGAGCTGAGAGCAGACATGATCGGGTTTGGTGTAACTCGATCGGGTTGGGTGGTCGGGCTCGAGTAGTCGTGTACCTGAAATGCAAATCAGACAAGCAGCAAATAGAAATCAGTAATGAAATAGAAAGGAAATAAAAAGAACTTGATCTAGATAGAACTGGGATCCTAAATGGAACAAATAACATCCAAATGGCAGCGGCGCCAAATTAAAACAAGTATTTTTGTACCCTTGGAGTTTAATTCCCCAATGCGATGTAGCATAAGAGGTTATCGATCCAAATGGATGTATTGTAAGCAATCAAGATATAGCAGATCTAATCAAGTCAAGCCAAGTAATTTAAGGTTTGGTTTAAAGAACTCTAATGCATAAAAGAAAACTAAAGAAAGCAATATTAAAAGCAATAAGTAAAAGCATGTAATCAATCAGATAGGAAAGGGTCTTAAGGATGGGCTAATGGGGTGATGAATCCTCTTAGTATGTTTGGGATGCTTAACATGCTCAGATAGATCTAATCCTAGACAATGAACCACTTAACCTAATCAGTCCAATCTCTTGGCAAAGATTATCAGATCTATAACACTTCCTAATCTCAACTTTCATTGATGAAACATACTATAAATAGGCATAAAGAACAAGCTCATTAATGTCAATCTACTCCTTAACAACCAATCTCTTGGGTAAGTAAACAGATCTCTGGCATTAGTTGATCAGACATTCTATTTGAACACTTTTTTGAGTGCTGGAATATCTAAGATCTAATCCCACATGGTTAATATAGCATTAAGATCTCCTAATCCAGAAGGTATCTATCTAATTCTATACTTAAGCAACCCTAGAAACTAAGATTCCTCATCACCTAACCCATCCTCTAAACCCTAGAAAAACTACTCAGATCTGGAGTTCATCATGAAGAACACAAACCCAGAAATCTTTGAATCTTGCATAACCAGATAGATAATGATCTAAGGAGCAAGATATTGTAAGGAAACAACTCCAAATTCTCAATAGATTAAAAGATATAAAGATGACAAGTTTCTGGAAATGTTTGGTGGCTACAAAGAAAACCCTAATGAAAACTCGTCTTTAGCTTAATGACCCAAGGGGTCTATTTATACTAAAGGCAGGAAGCCCTAAAACAGAAAAAGACGAATTACAAAGTCGGTTTGAGGTGAGCTCGGTCGGGTGCATGTTGGGCTCGTTCGGGTCCATCCAAGACTCGGTCGGGTCCATTGCTTAGTTGAAAATCTGGTAATTCACTCCATCCGATCGGGTCAGATAGTGGCTTGGTCGGGTCAGCTTCAGTTTTCAATCTGGATGTATATACCTTCACTAAAATAGTGATAACTCTTGAACCGCAACTCGGATCGGCTTCAAATCACCGGAAATGGAAAGATAACTTAATTTCCAACAAGTTTGATGAAGACCTCAAAAGCTAAAACCCAACTCAAGATCTTCATTCGAGTCGATCTTTGAGGGACGTATACTGCATCCGATCGGATGATTGTTGACGCGGTCGAGTTGGTTGGCGAATGCCTCATTTTTTCATTTTTTATGCTTCCAATTCTCTTGTTTAGTCTCAAAAATGAAAATAACACCTTCCTTCTCTTTTAGAGCTCCAAAACACCTAATAATGCTCGAACTTCACAAAATATGCAATGCTAATGCAAAAACCACCTAAGAGTGCAAAATGAAGGAAAAGAGACTCTAATGCATATGAAACAAGACTCAAACTATGAAAAACATGCAATAAAAGTATGCCTAAATTGGGTAAAATATGGGGTTATCATTTACTGACCCTAAAAATCACCACATGATCTTCCTCTGTGTTTTGGCCTCACTCACACAGTTCCGACAACCACTTCCCGGAAGGCCACCCATCCTTTGACTACTCCAGAATTCCTTCCGGGAAGTGATTGTAAAAACTGTGTGAGTGAGGCCAAAACACAGGGAAAGATCATGTGTTGATTTGTAGGGTTGGTAAGCAAGTCTTTAACCCTCCCAGACGTAGCAAACTGGCTGTCGGATAATGGTGGGATCATGGGCCTAGTGAGAGGACGAGATGCCCATTAAGAGAGATGGGCCCATGGGCTGATGGTGAACATGGGACCCACTATAGAGGTGGCGGTCACGGCGTTAAAACCGAGAATTGTTGGTAAAAGGAGTAGTGTGAAAGAACCCATCCCGTTTTTTTTTTTTTTTGAAAACATGCAGACCGGATTAACCCAACTAATTGTAAACCAACTAAACCAGCCTGATCAATTTAGATCAATTAAATCACATATAACATAACCAGCAGAAGACTTAAACACAATCCATGAAATTAATTCCATTAAACCAACAAGTTCAACCAAACATTATTCCAGAAACATGAGCACCATAACATGCTTCTAAATTCCGTTCTAACACCCTAACAAATCTAACAATAATCTAAAACACCTATGAGCGCGGAGATCATCCTCCTCTCCTCGCCATGTTTCCACGGATTACACTTTGCTTTTACCTGCATCAAAGAAATAGATGCATAAGTATTTCATTAATACTTAGTGGGGCAATCATCCCACCACTGGCTATACACACAAGCACATTCAACCATTATCCAAAGAAAAGAACCAACCAACCAACAAATTTTGGCCATTTTAATCCTCGATTTCCACTGTGGCAATTAAAATCATAGACTTTTCGTTGACATTATTTTTAAATCACCATCTTCTGTTGCCTGAGCTAGATTGAACATGTCGTCAAATCAAATCCTCTAACAGAGTCTAACAGAGGAGTTAACAGCCGTTTAGGATCGTTAATCGATCTCTGTTAAGTCGAAAAATGAGAATCACAAGTACAAACGACGTCGTGTTGCCTTAAACGAAATGCCTAAAAGGTTTAGTCAAATTTTGAAAGGTTTTGGATGACTTTTAAAAGATTTACAAGGGGTTTTAAAGGATTTTAAAAGATTCAAAAATATTTACAAGGTGTTTAAAATGGTTTTTAAGGAATTGCGGAAAAAGTTTTGGCGGGAAATTTTTTATCGGAAATGTTTTGGCGGGAAAACTTTTTTGGGGGGAAATTTTTGGCGGGAAATTTTTCAGAGGGAATATTCTTTTTGTTGGAAAGAATATTCTTTTCTTCATCATGGGTTATCATAAATGAGGGTAATTTAGTCATTTTGTACTTTGAAGAGGGTATTTTTGAAAATTGATACCTAAAGTGGGTACTTATAGAAAATGATATCATAAAAAGGTTACTTGTGAAAATCTCCCAAAAAATATTAGGAAATCTTATAATTAGTTATGGAAATAATACAATCCTAAAATTAGATATGGGAAGTATCCGATGTATGTATCCAAACCCAATTTAATATCCAATTTTGAAGTATCCAATTGTTTAAAGGGACAATTTTAAAAATACCCCTTTTAGGGAGAAATTTTTTAAAAATACCCCACAAGGAAGACCATTTTTAAAAATACCCCCATTTTTGGTCAAAAAGACAATTCTACCCTTCAAAAACTAACTTAATTTCTTTTGTTTTGGAATTTCTCTTGCCTCTCGCCGTCAAACTCTCTTGCTCGATCTCGTCTTCGTCGGTGTGTCGTCATCGTCTCGTCTTTGTCGGTGTGTCGTCGTCGTCTCATCTTTGTCGGTGTGCCGTCGTCGTCTTCATCATCATGTCGTCATCGTCATCGTCATCGTCGCTGTTGTTGTCGTTCTGATCTCGTCGTCTATCTAAACGAATCTCAACTTCATTGCGATTCGATCTCGAACTAGCTTTCGCTTCTCAAAATAGCAGCGGAGGTAGTGGAGTTCTCTGTCACAACCTTATTTGACATTTTGTATCCCCTCTCGTCATCATTAATTTAGTTCTATTGATTTTCATAGATGGAAATCTTGTTTGGTCAATTGAGCATATGGGGTGTCAGGAATGCCATGATTTTGAACCAAGTCTAAGGTGATACCTAAATCGACTAATGGATATTGATCTGAAGGTTTGGTCTCATAATTTGATTAGTTGTAATGTTTATATATCGTAAAGAATGACATTTATTTGCTTTTAGCTACTTGTGTTTTTCATTCTTACGTGCATTTGTTTTATATGTGTTGTCTTTTATGCTACTTAGGTAGAAAATCTCATTTTGGATTGTCTTTGTACATAGAAGAAGAGATGATGTAAATGTATAGTGATTGGTGCGTCTTTGTTGGAGCACCTGAGACTATAGACAAAGGAGGATGGAGGAGAGATGCCCAATATTCACAATCTCTTTCACCCCCAAGAGATCTTGACTTGCATTGAGGTAATAATACATTCTCTTTTAAAATTATGAATGTTGCAGAGAACACAAATCCATCAGTTTTTGTATAATGTTGAATCCAAGCGAGGAATGTTGTTTAATGATCTGGCTCAAGTTGCTCTTGTTGAAGGTGGGACATACAACATGCAACACAATTAGGAGCTCATGCTTATGTGGATTTAGTGTGAAAGGATCAAACAATAAGAAACATGGCTCGGACTGGTTTTATATTGCAGGAGAGCTTATATTGTATATGAAACACGACATGTTACATTGTTTAACTTTTCTGCAATTCTTATTTGTATTTTTGATTATACAAGTAGTACATCAGTTATAGAATATTAAGGATTCATAATATATCTTTAAAGTTGCATTGTCTGTCAATGAAAATATTCGAATATTTGTTATAGACATAAATGCACACACACCCTTTAACTTTGTTAATTTTTTTAAAACCTTTTAAAATCTTTATACAATCTTATAAAATCTTTTTAAACCCTTGTAAAGTTTTTAAATCATCATACACCCTTTTAAAAACCTTGTAAAATCATGTTAAAAGCTTTATAAAAGCCTTGTAAAACCTTATTAAAGCTTTATAAGAGCTTTATAAACGCGTTGTTTGCCTTGTAAAAGTTTTTAAATAGTTTTGAAAACTTTAATATACATTTAAACACGTTATAAAACCTTTTAACAACCTTATAAATGTCTTATAAAATCTTTATAAAAATCTTATAAAATCTTTTAAGAGCTTAAAAACATTATAAAATCTTTATAAAAGTCTTATAAAAGCTTTAAAACATTATAAAACCTTATAAAATCTTTATAAAAGTCTTATAAAACCTTATAAAAACCTTGTAAAATTTTTCAAATAGTTTTTAAAACCTTAACATACATTTAAACACCTCAAAAACCTATTTAAAAACCGTATAAATTTCTTATAAATTCCTTAAAACTTTTAAAAACATTGTAAAAAATTGTAAAACCTTTTAAAATCCCTATACAACCTTTTAAATATTTTTTTTAAACATGTCAACAATTTCTTTCTTTTTAAAATCCATTCTTTTTTTATCAACAGTTTTATAAGGTGTTTAAATGTATATTGAGGTTTTTAAAACTATTATAAAGCTTTTATAAATTTTTACAAGGCTTTTATAAAGATTTTATAAGGTTTTTAAATGGTTTAAGAACTATATTCTTGGACGTTGAGGGGTGATTATATATCGAGTCAACTCGAGGATCCTTGTTAGATCAATAAAAACCTTTTAAAGCATTTTACAAGGGGTCTAAAAGTTTTTATAAGGTGTTTAAATGTATATTAAGGCTTTCAAAACTATTTAAAAAAATTACAAGGCTTTTTTAAAAAATGTTTTACAAAGTATTTAAAAGGTTTTATAAGGTTTTTAATTGTATATTAAGGTCTTAAAAACTATGTTTTTATAAGGTTTTTATAAAGCTTTTATAAGGCTTTTATAAGGTTTTTAAAAAATTTTTTACGAAGTATTTAAATAGTTTTACAATGTTTGTATAAGGTTTTTTATAAAGCTTTTATAAGGCTTTTATAAGGTTTTTAAAAAATGTTTTAAAAAGTATTTAAAAGGTTTTATAAAGTGTTTAAATGTATATTAAGGTCTTAAAAACTATTTAAAAAGTTTTACAATGTTTTTGTAAGATTCTATAAAGCTTTTATAAGGTTCTTATAAGGCTTTTATAAGGTTTTTATAAGGCTTTTTTAAAGGTTTTTTAAAAATATTTTACAAAGTATTTAAAATGATTACTAGGTTTTATAAGGCGTTTAAATGTATATTAAGGCTTTCAAAACTATTTAAATAAATTTTATAAGGTTTTTATAAGGCTTTACAAAGCTTTTATAAAGATTTTATAAGGCTTTTATAAGGTTTTAAAAGGTTTCTATAAAGTATCTAAAAAGTTTTTACAACATATTTAGAAGGTTTTACAAAGTCTTACGAAGCAATTCATAAAAAGCTAATACAATCAATTATTATATAAAAAGCTCTTCACTCTCATGGTTTCATAATGGTTAAAGAACTTTCTTCCCAATCTTCAACTAAAAGTAACCTTTGTCGACCTAATATGCTCCCCTTCAGTTCTTTATAAGCCAAGACAACACAGTCTTCATCAAATAATCAAATCATCAAATCCATAACCAACCGCCAAAACAAAAGTTTTTTTCATAAGTCTGTTAGTCATGCCTTGTCCTAGATCATGCCTTGTCCTAGATCATGTTGAGATTACGTAGTCAAGACACACCATCGTAAAGTAACGAACTGTATAAGGTTTAAATACAAGCCATAATTTTTTTTATACAACGTGATCTTGTGGGTGTTCTTATTCCCCTGCATAATTCTATCCACTCTCATCATATGGTACAACTGCAGAAATACTTTATCCCCAACGTTGCTCCATTCCTAAAATATACCAATTCAAGCAAATCAAAATCAAGCTCTCATAAGCAGACCTCTTTGAAGAGAAGATGCAGGGAAAATTCAATATCAAGTAAATCCTCAAGACAATCAATAAAATAAGAATAACGTTCATGTCCCTACCGTTCATGTCCATGTAACTAGAATAAATATCAAAGGGTCCTCTACAAATCATCAATACCAAATATAAAATGACGGCATCAACAAGAAAAATTAAAAGGAATGTCAAGCTTTCTTTGAGTGAGTTCATTCTTGTTGGATCTAAACCTTCAACTATGATTTATCATTTCCTCATAAACCAAAAGCATCTCTCAAACCCATACTCTAACTTTGAAAGTAACGTACATACAATTAAAATCCATATTGTTGTGATTCTTTCAGCCATGAACATAATTTGGGATTTGACTCTAGAACTCATTTTCACCACGAGCAACATGGTCAAACACCATAATAAGAACCAACTTGGTCATTTTTTCCATGACTACATCTCCTGATGTTGGGCTGAAACCTATCATCCAAATCAAATGAACGAAACCCATTAATTAACATCGATCTGGAATGATTTCACTATCTCCTTGGAACACTAAGCACCATCAAAACCCCTTAATTAGCTTACAAAATGCTAACTCTAATCATCACCATCACCATCTATTTCACAATCATATGAACAATTCCCGATTCAAAACCATCAGCTAATCATCCAAAATACAAAAAAAAATGCAGACATCAATACTATGATTAGTTACATAAAAAAATGCAGACATCAATTTTGAACAACATAAAATGCTAATTTCATATCCCGATTTTGTCTCTTCAGATCTAAGAAACCATATTTTAGAACAGAGAAGAACAGAATCTACGATAACAAGAGAGAGAGAGAGAGAGCGAGATAGAGAGCGAGATAGAGAGAGAGATGAGAGTGATGAGAGAGAGATAGAGAGAGAGAGAGAGAGAGAGATTGACAATGATGGGATCACACATCGACGACGAAGACTGAACGGTAGCAACTCCGCCGTCGGCAGCAACTTCGCCGTCGGTAGCAACTCCACCGTCGGCAGCAACTCCGCCGTCGGCAGCAATTCCGACGTCGGCAGCAACTCCGCCGCCCTCAGGCTTATCTTTTTCGCAATTTAGTCGTCATCGGAGATCTGAGAAATTAAGACAGATCAAATGAAGGGTAAAATAGGCAAATTAGAATTAAGAAGGGTAAGATTAAAAATGCCAAGAAAATGGGGTATTTTTAAAAATTGGTATCCCAAAAGGGGTATTTCTAACAAATTCTCTTGTTTAAATCGGGTAATTTTTTATTATTTTGATCTGACCCGTATTCCATTTTGTACTTCTCTTTTACTAATATAGGGATAAGAATTGCTGGATATTTGCTAATTTAACGATATTTGTTTATTGGATTGGTTTTTGGTTTATTTCTTCTGTTGGTTTAGTTGGTTAATTTTAAATGAATTTATTTGGCCACCTATGTCACCAAATTGCAATTATTTTTCTGTCAAAGGTCCTGAGAGAACTCAAGATGATTTGTAGTAGTCAAAGGATGGATGAGCTCATGGGCCTAGTGAGAGGACGTGAGACCCATTTAGAGAGGTGGGCACATGGGATGAGAGTGAACATGTGGCCCACTAGAGGGGTGACGGTTGGGGTGTTACACTTAGCTACGCTTTGTATAGCTTTGTGGGAAGATAATAAGATAATAATTTAAGCCTCGTATAGCCGATCTACAACTTATATTTGTTCCAAGGTGAATGGACTCGAAAAAGTCATCACCTAGAGAGGGGGTAATACTGGTCTCACATATTTGATTTAAGATGTAAATACACATGAACAAAAGTGGTATGTTGTTGATCCTAAAGTGGGACTCAGTCTGAGATGAATGTACTCCAAGAGTTATCATCTCGAGGAGGAGAATTAAAGAATCCCACATTGACACTAAGTCGATAAACTTTGGTGAATTTGACACCCAGAGCGAAATAAATTTGGTGAAATCATATCCCATATTTTATCGATTATATATGTTGAAGTGATAATGTGAAACATCCATGATGTCCACCCTAAAAATGAGCTTTAATGAATTGTTCATAGTGCAATACAAGAGATTGCAAAACGATTCATAGGTGATTAAACGTGAAATTTTCCATGTAGTAATGATTATACATGAGGAAAACAATTTGTAAGAAATCTTTCTCCCGTGTTATGTATTCATTATTGGAGATAAAATATTTCTAGTTTGAAATTATATGGGTGTGTGATATATGTTGTAAATGCTTCCCCACACCGCATAAAATATATCATCTAAGAAAGATGAAATATATAGAGGGGAAAGATGAGTTGATGCTTAATAAATGGTGGCATAAGGATGATGAGGTGTTGGCGAAGATTCCTACAGATCTTCTGCCCAACATGACCCTGGAGACGATACCAGTGAGGGTTCTCGAGAGGAGGGTTAAGGAACTTTGGCGTAAGAAGATTCCTTTGATGAGAGTGGCAGATGAGATGATTAGTTCTCATAGGGTATGATTAGTTCCCCGGATACTAGGAGTGCTTGAGGGTGACGACCCAAAAGTGAGATGGTATGACTTAAAGACTAAGGTCTAAGTGTGAGAGCGGTATGGCTCTAGGTTGCGACCTGAGAGCGAGGAGTTGTGAGCATGTGAGGTATATTACGCGGAGGCCATGCATAGAGACTAGTTTTCATGTTTTAGTAAAAGTTTTTGAAAAAAATCGTCAAACTAGTACGTTTTTCAAAAATAAGTTATAATAGCATATTTTTATATGTTTGTTCATAAGATCATTTTTTAGTCTTTTCCTATCCCAATTTTACAGTGGGTTAAACAAACATTCCCCACTTTTGTTATAACAAAATCCCGTCTGAATTTTTTGTCAGCCCAACCATAATCCTGGGTTTTAAAATACAATTGTAGAAAAATGTAATGTTTTGGATAAGATCTCATGAAATGTTTTAAATGAAACATATATATTCATTTTGCCTTATATGTTTTACCATAGTAGAAAACTTTGGCCTTAACTTTTAATATTATACCAATTAAAAGAGGATTTGATGTGGTGTAAACACTTATTTACAAATATGCACACCATTAAAATCAATAATCACAAAAACCTAATATGTATCTGAAACAAAAGAAACCTTAAGCTTTACTTTGTTCATCCATAAATAGGCGTTTGTGATTACTAATTAAAATGTTTACTGACATATGTCAGTTACTTAGTAGGATAAATTATGTTTTTTTGTCAGTATAATAAATATAAGTTGTATTAACATTACAACTTGATTTACAACTCATCATTTACAACTCATCAAATCAACTTTTTAATTGGTTTAATGTAAGAAACCAAAAAAGAGTTCAAGTTTTTTTTACATGTGTATATGGGGACATTAATAGGCAAATAATACCTCTGTTTTTTTTAGGTTGACTAAATCAACCAACAAAAGACGCATAGTAGTCAAACGAGTTTACAATAAATTATTAAAACTTGAAAAGATAATTGGGGGATTTGCACAAATAACCTTTTTATGATATCATTTTCTACAAATACCCTGTCTAGATGTCCATTTTCAAAAATACCATCTTTAATGTACAAAATGACAAAATTACTATCCTTTAGTATAACCCACGTTGAAGAACAGAATATTCTTTCCAACAAAAGAATATTCATTTCGAAAAATTTTCCGTCAAAAATTTATGACATTAACTTTCCCGCCAAAAATTTCCGACAAAAATTTTCCCGCCAAAAGTTTTCAGCCATAATTTTCCGCAATTCCTTAAAAACCTAGTAAATATTTTTAAAATCCTTGTAAATCTTTTTAAAATCATCCAAAACCTTTCAAAACTTAAGTAAACCTTTTACAACCTATGTAAATCATTTTATAACATTTATAAACACTTGTAAATCCCTTTAAACCCCTTATAACTGTGGTAAATCCTTTAATAAAATCTTTTGTAAACTTCTAAAACCTTTTAAAAACCCTTGTAAATCCTTAAAAAAACCATTTTAAAGTCCTTGTAATGCCTATAAAACCCTTTGTAATCCCTTTAAAAACATTCGTAAACTTCTAAAACCCTTTAAAACCCCTTGTAAATCCTTTAAGCTATTTTAAAATCTTTGTAAATACCATTAAAAATGCTTGTAAATCCTTTTAAAACAATTTTTAAACCCTTAAATCCTTGTAAATGCATTTAGAAACACTTGTAATTCTTTTTAAAAACACTTGTTAATTCTTTTAAAAACCTTTTAAAATTCCTTGTAAATTTTTAAAAACCATTTGAAAATCTTTTAAAAATCCTTGTAAATCCTTTAAAAACTGTTATAAACTTATAAAAACTTTTAAAAATCATTGTCCTTTAAAAACCATTCAAAAACCTTTATAAACTTCTAAAGCCCTTTAAAAACTATTACAAATCTTTTAAAAACCATTTAAAAACTTTTCTAAATTCCTTTAAAAACCCTTGTAAATCCTTTAAAAGACCCTTTAAAACTTCTTGTAAACCCTTAAAAAAACATTTGGCGGGAAAATTTTGTAAAAAAAAATTTTTCTGCAGGAAAAGTTTATCGAAAATTTTTTTATCGGGAATATTTTTTGGAAATAATATTTCATCCAAAGAAAGGAATATTCTTTCAACTAGGGGTAAAATGACCATTAAAATTTAAGAGCGGGCAAAAATGAAAATGGCAAACAAAAAGGGTAGTTTTGCAAGAGGGTATCATAAAAAGGTTATTAGTAAGAATTTCTCAAGATAATAATGCACATGAATAAATTAAACTATTTGAAAATTCATTCATTCATTCATCCTAACAGTTGTTTAATACCCAAACTTTGATACTATGAAAATACCAACCTAAAGTCACAAAAAAATTCAAGTTGTCAACCTCAAGTATATGCAATTAGCCAAGTTCAACATCTCTCGAAACAACGACCATGAGTCAAATGACAGGGTGGCAATGACGAGACGTCAAGGGTGAGTAAAATAAATTTTGTTAACCTGCAAACAACAAAAAGATTTCTTTTTAAAGGGCTATTATTAAGGAGAAAATAGTTATGATATGTCCTCAAAATCAATTCACACTCCAATATATCTATTATATGAGAGCCAATAGAAATGCAAAGAATTATATCTATGTGAGTCTATAATGTTACTTTTATACAATATGAACTTATTAAATGGATACATACAGAGAGCTATTTAATTTGATAATTCATAATAGTTTGTGAGGGTTACAACAATTTAATTAAGGCTTCTGAAATATTACTTTTTCGCCAAATCAAGTATATTATATTATAAAGAGTTTTACATGATACATGAACCATTCATAAACAACCATTGACATAAATAAAGGAAATTGAATACAGTTTTGATAAAGAAGTAGACATGACCTTGCTTTTCGATTGGAAGCCTTACAGGCAAACAGATAAAATATGTTACGTCCCCCCTTCACATACTCATAATTGGCTATCATCTTATAGAAGAAACTCCAAAATTCTTTTCGCATTACTTTTGTTGAGATAAAAAACAGAAATGTTGTTTGAAATGATTCTGATTCTTGCTGTCTGAAACTCAAAAAAATATGCACGAAACGCCTATCGTATCGTTGCCGTTGAAAGAACCCATCCCATTTTTTTTTTTTTAACATGCGAACAATCCGGATTAACCCATTTAAAGCAAACCAGACAATCTCACTAACACAACCAATTCAACGTAACCAGCGGAAGACTTAAACAAAAATCCAATCAAACAATTCCTTTAATCCAACAAGTTCAACTATCATTATTCCAGAAAACGAATTCATCCTAACATGCTTCTAAATTCCATCCTAGCACTCTAACAAATCCTACAAACATCTAAACACCAATGAGCACCTAGATCATCCTCCTCTCCTCGCCATGATTCCACGGATCACACTTTGCTTTTACCTGCATCAAAGAAAGAGATGCATAAGTATTTCATAATTACTTAGTGAGACAATCATCCCACCACTGGCTATACACACAAACAGAAATGAACACATTCAAGTATAACTCAAACAACCACCAATACAACGCAAAACAACACATCATGACCCGTTCTGACGAGCAGTGTCGATCGACACCATCCGCTGGTGTCGCTCGACACTCGCGACCATCCTTGCGAGAAAGAAAGTTGGTGTCGATCGACACCCTCCCTTGGTGTCGAGCGACACCGAAACCCTAACATCGCTCCAGCCGCTTCTCATCGACGAATCCACCAACTCCAGGACTCCAGGCCTGATCTATCTCCTTCTCAGACTCGTACCAAGACACCATATCACATAGACAAGCATGCAAACACAGAAATCAAAGATCAATCAGAAGAAACACTCAAAATATGTATCAAAACTGCTTAGATCAGCCTAGTCATGCACTCACCTTTCAAAAGGACAGAAACAAGGACGAACAGATCACAACAACAGCAACCAAGGACTCTTCTAACACCACAGCTACGAGATCTATCTTCCCAAGGACAGAAACACCAAGAACAAGCCTCAGAACACTTCTCAAACCTCACAAACCTCTCTAGAGAACTTAGAAACCTTTTAAAAGAATAAAAGCGGCCACCTCACGACCTTTATTCTTTTAAACGAGACCTAGGGTTAAACCCTAACCAAAACCTCAATTGAACCGACGATTTAAAACTTAAACCGTCAAACCAAAATTACTAGTGTCGATCGACACCCGACCACAGTGTCGATCGACACCACCCGGATTTCCAGACACGGGCGTTACAGCCGTTTAGTGGCCATACTTTTCCTTTCAATAGAAACAGAAATTTCCGGCCAAGGTAAATAGAGAGCAACGCCATCACAGTCACTCACCGCCATTGTCCTTTCCATAACGTATGTCACTTGTTTCAGATTATACCTGATTCGATCTCTGATGATGATTCCATCGAGTCCATTGATGCCTCCATTAATTCCAGGATCAAACACCCAAGTCAAACCTCCATACCCTCGGATAAGAGGACAATCACCGGTTATTAACCGAAAGAAACACCGGCAACGAGTGAAAGCACCGGAAACAAACCTTCTACAAAGAAGGACATCACTATTCCATCGAAATGACATAATAGCGGAGGAACTACATTGTAAAAGAAATGATTTTGTCATATCTACTGAAAGCCTCTGGTCAATTTGATCCAAAAACCAAACCAGAGATGGATCCCATAGAGATATCGGACTCTTACGTAGAAAAGACACACTCAATACTTTACACAACATCATCGCATAGCATAGAGCGTACTGTTGATACTCATGATTTGCCGTTATATTCATTCAAAACCTAAGATTAAGAAGGGAATTAGAGAAATTCAAACAATGGAAAATAGAAATGACGATGGCCGGCAAGAGTGACAAAAACGAACGACTTGTTTTTCTCGTTGATATCGCCCATGAGAGAAAAGCAGTTATGCTTTGTGTTTTTGTAAAATCAGGTTGTACCATCTACTATTGAGCCTAATTTACAGTTAAACAAATAACAATAACATTTCAAATATTAAACTAATATAAACTTAAAAAAAATCATATGAAAAATAGAATAACAAAACCAACAAAATAAACGTTGCAAAAATAAATTAAAAATAAAAATATAAAAAAATTATAACCCGCGCACAATAAAATAAATTTCTGTAAAATTAAAATTTTCAATTTTATTGCTGCCTATATATTGAGTTGGACTAAATATTGTGTTTAGATAATATATAATAACAAAATTAAATAGCTACCGTTGAGAGTAAACTATCATTCATGAATCCAATTTAATTAGGTTTTCAAGACATATTTTTATTAATTTATATATGAAATATTTATCGAATTCACTACAGACGATTGTCACCGTTATTTTTGGCACCAACAAAAGTTCTTCCTATAAATCACGGATTAAATCGTATGTAGTTCATATATAAAAAAAAAAAATTTGAATTATTGTAGAAGATAATAAATAAGTTTTTTTCTTGATAAGAAATAAGATATATGATTTTCTATAATATAGAAAGTATATCGTTGACTGAAAAAATAGAAATAAATTAAAATAGCAAACATATAAGGGATAGAATCTTCATAAATATAAAACAAATTTGGTAATAAATCGAATATATCACTCATGGTATCCATTCTATTAAATCTATGAAAAATTACACAACACAAAGGCCAACGAGATTGATACAATTCTCCTAGTCCTTCTTAAGAATGCAAAGCATAAATCATAGAACATAAATGTCAACACCATTAATCCAAACATCGTAATCGGAAAGAATTATAAAAACGATGAGATTAAATTAGATAATAAGATAATAAATTTTTTATAAGACTAATCTCTCATGATGATGGGGGCTCCTGCTTCCACAGCCTTGATTCTCTCTTGGATGAGTTTGAGCTTCTTGTCAACCACTTTGGCTGCTTTCACCAGTTCCTCTGAACAATCTGATTCGGTGGTTAGATCATTGGTTGAAGCCATTATCCCAAGATTCATAGCACGAGTATGCATCTTCTCCTTCTCCAACTTCTTCTCTGCGTCCTGAATCATTTTCTCCATGAGATCCTTTTGGTCCATCATGTATTTGATTTGTTTCTCAACTGGAAGCTTGCTTAACCTGTCAAGAAGAGAACGAACCTCGTTAACGTTTGGCCAGAGCTCAGGACCATCCTTGTACTCGTTGTAAATGATAGCACAAGCTGGTAAACCACAAAGGATGGTTAATTCATTGATCTTTTTCAGTAAACCAGCTTTGCGTTTTTGAAATGTAACTCGGCGAGTGGTGTTGTCGGTGATCAATTGGTGTGTAACTTTTCTCCTACCCATGGTGAAAAAAAAGTTTGAAGAAGAAGGATAGGAGGATTTGTGTGGTTTCAGATACTAATGGGTAAAATGTTATATAGATGACTTCTAGCTTTGATATTTTTCTACTAGGTCCACAAAAGATGTTTCAACACATTGAAATAGGTAGTTTTTAATATAAATAAAAATATAGAAAGGTTGTTACAGAAAAATAGAAATTAAAATTTTAAAAAATAATAGCTATATGTGAAAGCTTTCTATATAAGAAGACTTATATCAAAAGAAGTTTTATTTATTTATTATGTGTCTTTTGTTGGTTAGTCTAGTCAACCTCAAAAGAAGGGAGGTAATATTTTTCTATTAATGTCCCCATATACACATGTAAAAAGGTTTGAACTCTTTTTTGGTTTCTTACACTAGACCAATTAGAAAGTTGATTTGATAAGTTGTAGTGATGAGTTGCAAATCAAGCTGTAATGTGAATACAAATTTATTATACTAACAACAAAAAATAATTTATCATACAGTAGGGCAAATGACATAATCAGTAAACATTTTAATTGGTAATCACGAAAGCCTATGTGTGGACAAAGTAAAGCTTATCGTTTCTATTCTTTCAAAATTATATTAGGCTGTAGTGACTATGGATATAAAAGGTATTCATATTTGTAAATACCTACTTATAACGCCCGAGTTTATGGGTCTTTTCAGGATTGTTGAGCGGGTTAGTGTCGATCCCTAATTGTAACACCCCTGTCTGAAATTTTGTTAGTGTCGATCAACACCAACAAATTTCGGTTTGACATGTTTGTTTTAAATTGAAAAATTAATTTGGGATGGTATCGCTAAACCCTAAACCTCATTTTAAAGAGAAAACTCGGCGCCTTGAAGGGTTATCAACCGCTTTTATTCTTTCAGAAGAGTGGAAAAAGTTCCTAAGTTTTCCTGTGAAGTTCTATGGGCTTTTAGAGAGATTTAGGTGATGTTCTTGAGAGTTTTGACTAAAGGGAAGGAAGATTTTGTGGCTGTGGTGTTAAGAGAGTCTTGTGCTGCCTCTGATTGTGTTGTTTTCTTCATTGTTAGTTCTTTATCAAAGTGAGTTCGTGACCACGGCTTATCTAAGCATTAAGATTGTGTGTTTTGTGTTTATTTGATGTGTGGAATGATTTTCCTTGTTGTATTATGTGTTTCTGGTGTTTATGTGGCCTTCTGTAGCTGTTCCTTGGTTGTGTCGGCGTGGGAGATGATGTGGTGATGATTTTAGGTCCTCTAGTTTATCAGATCAAAATTGGATGTGTTCTAGGGTGTGAGTGTTGATTGACACCAGGAGGGTGTCGATCGACATTAGACTGTTGTTCGCAGTGCATTATCGTGGTGGTGTCGACCGAAACCAGTTGAGGGTGTCGACCGACACTAGTTGATGGTGTCAATCGACAGTGTTCTGTGAGCGCAATTTTTGTTTTTAATTGACTGGTTTGGATGTTTTTGGTACTATTAATATGTGATCATGATCTTAATTGCTTACTTGTATATCTCTATATTAGTAAAAGCGAAGTACAAAAAACTCTTTCGGGTCGGGTTAAATAGAAAAAATATCCGGAAATTGAAATTGGATCTTTTTAATCGGATATTTCTATGGGTTCGGGTTAGATCCATTTCCTAATTTTTTCTTAATACATCGCCGAATGTTATGCTATGCTATATCAACGCTAATTCTGTCATTAATTATTAAATTGTAACATTTATGGCAACGCTAATTAATATATTAGACTAACATATTCCTAATTTTATGTTTTACATTTGTTACGGAATTTTATGTTTACAAAATATCAAATTACGGGATTATAAGTTGAAAGAATATACAATAATTTGATTACAATCTTCAAACATTTGTTAAAAAAATTTAATTAATTTTGTCAACAGCGTCGAGAAAGCTAAACTATCCATATATACGTAGATCAAATCATAAAATTATTGTAATTAACTTTCCCAGTTAATCACGTATAATTATTTAAAGAATATTGCCTGAATATTCTTTACCAAACTAAACCTAAATTAACGCAGTAACCCTTCTCCTATATAACGATTGTAGTCGAAAGTCTTTATTCGACATTCAAGAAAACCATTCTTCTCCATCTTAATTATTTCCCTATGACAATGGCTACTGATTCACAAGTTTTTCCATTTTTGCTTTCTCATGCATTACGTCTTCTAACAACACTTTAATTTCTATCCTTTCTAAGGTACTTGGACAATGGAGTATCATTGAGAATTTCATGTTGACTAAGGCAATGAAAAAATTCAGGGCAACCAATCATGTTTATCGCATGTGTCTTATGAACATATCTTCTATTGTTCCATGTATAGATTCAAAGCAAACATCGAATAAGATTTACTTTTTTCAAAAATACAATTCTTCTGAAAACCGTGTAAACATTATTCACTAAAGTTTAAAAATGAAAGTTTCGAGATATCATGGAAACGATTTTTGGAAAAAACCATGGAAGGAAATCGGTTGTTCATCTAGATTTAGGAAAATTAAGAACATTCACTGTGTATGCGTTGATTACTTTGTTTCTTTTGTGAGATAATTAATTTTACCTACGTGTATTGCTGGTAAGACATTTAAAATGGACTCTTTAGTTGGGGCCTTTTTGTTTGGATTTCGAAATATTATTAACAACACTTAAACAATACTTACACCATCCTCATGGATTCTTATCCTTAAGATTTGTGAAGAAAAATCATTATATTTCATTAGAAGTCCGTTTACTAAGTTCAAATTAAAAAAATTAGTAAATATTATTTCATTAATCTAACATATATTATTACCCAATATTACTACACAAACTTAAAAAAGCACGATTCATATCTATACTATTAAAAGGGAAGCATTTTTTAAAGGTGTAGCCAAATAGATTAAATAGAAAAAATGAAATAAAATGTAATCCTAAACCTATAGCCAAACAAAATTAATAACAGATTTTCAAATAAAAAAATATGCTTTAAAATAAATAGAAAAATCAAAACTAATAACTAACCAATATTTATGAAAATCATGATAAATTTGTTACCATAAAATAAGGCCTATTAAATTCGAAATTTTATATTTTTAAACATATTTTAGATTTTTCTAATAAATTTTAGATAATTTAAACTAATATATTTCAAAATATTATGATATTTTAATTTTTGAAACGTTGGAAATAAATTGCCATTTATAGTATTTTAAATTGTATATATGTAAATAGTTTAAATTAGGTAAATAAACATGCAAAATAAATTAGGTCCAAGGAAAGATCCAAAATGCTATAAATATCTAAATTCTATAGAAGTTTAGGTATTAATAATATTTACTCCTTTAAAAGGTTTTAAAAATATTATAAATATTTAAACTAAATGTAAAGTTTAAAATATAGTAAATACTTAAACTCAATTAAAAATTTATAAGTTTAAGCATTATTATATTATATATCAAAATTTTCAAATATCTTAAAGACAACAAAATATATTTTCAAAGGAAATAAATATGCTATTTACCAAAAAAAAAAAGGAAATAAATATGCTTTAAAATTAATTAAAACATCAAAACTACTAACTAACTACCGTAAAACCTCTATAAATTAAGAGAATTTTTGAGAAATACCCCTTTTGGTGTACCCCTTTTTAAAAATACCAAACAAGAATAGTTTTTAAGATTATATAATTTTTTTTAGCTTAGAATTGAATTCTATATTTATAAAAAAAAAATAACCATGAATTCAAAATATTATAAATAAATTCCTATCTATACAAAGTACATACACGATGACAAAAAAAAATACAAAGTACATACATAAATTCAAATTTGTGATTAATACCTCAACTGTTATCTTTTAGAGAAATTGATACCAATAACCTTTTTATGATACCCTCTTTTAAAAATACCCTCTTTTTTTTTAACATTTTCATTTATGCATTCTCTTATATTTTAATGGTCATTTTACCCCTATTTGAAAGAATATTCTTTCCAAAAGGAAGGAATATTCCATCCAAAAATTTCCCCCCCCAAAAATTTCCCGCCAAAAACTTTCCCGCCAAAAAAGTTTCCGAGAAAAATTTTCCCGCCAAAAAAAATTCCGCAAAAAATAAAAATATTTTTTCAAAATTTTCCCGCCAAATTTTGTTTAAAGGGTTTACAAGATTTTTTAAAGGGTCTTTTAAAGGGTTTACAAGGGTTTTTAAAGGGATTTACAAGAGTTTTTAAATGGTTTTTAAAAGATTTGTAATGGTTTTTAAAGGGTTTTAGAAGCCTACAAAGGTTTTAAATGATTTACAATGGTTTTTAAAAGTTTTTCAGTTTATAACAGTTTTACAAAGATTTACAAGTGTTTTTAAAAGTATTTAAAAGTGTATTTAAAGGCATACAAAGATTGAAAAACTGTTTTAAAGGATTTAGAAGAAGTTTTAAAGGGTTTTAGAAGTTTACAAAGGTTTTTGAAGGGTTTACAAAAGTTTTTAAAGGTATTACAAATTCTTTAAAATGGGTTTTAAGGATTTACAAGGGTTTTTAAAGGGTTTTAGAAGGTTACAAAAGTTTTTATTAAATGATTTATCACGGTTATAAGGGGTTTAAAGGGATTTAGAAGTGTTTATAAATGTTATAAAATGATTTACAATGGTTTTAAAAGGTTTACTCAAGTTTTGAAAGGTTTTGGATGACTTTTAAAAGATTTACAAGGGTTTTTTAAAGGATTTTTTAAAGGAATTGCGGAAAAAATTTTGTCGGAAAATTTTTAAAAATTTCCCAAATAGATTAAATAGAAAAAATGAAATAAAATGTAATCCTAAACCTATAGCCAAACAAAATTAATAACAGATTTTCAAATAAAAAAATATGCTTTAAAATAAATAGAAAAATCAAAACTAATAACTAACCAATATTTATGAAAATCATGATAAATTTGTTACCATAAAATAAGGCCTATTAAATTCGAAATTTTATATTTTTAAACATATTTTAGATTTTTCTAATAAATTTTAGATAATTTAAACTAATATATTTCAAAATATTATGATATTTTAATTTTTGAAACGTTGGAAATAAATTGCCATTTATAGTATTTTAAATTGTATATATGTAAATAGTTTAAATTAGGTAAATAAACATGCAAAATAAATTAGGTCCAAGGAAAGATCCAAAATGCTATAAATATCTAAATTCTATAGAAGTTTAGGTATTAATAATATTTACTCCTTTAAAAGGTTTTAAAAATATTATAAATATTTAAACTAAATGTAAAGTTTAAAATATAGTAAATACTTAAACTCAATTAAAAATTTATAAGTTTAAGCATTATTATATTATATATCAAAATTTTCAAATATCTTAAAGACAACAAAATATATTTTCAAAGGAAAT
>NW_006238922.1:6588988-6633627 GCF_000375325.1 Capsella rubella | reverse complement strand
AAATAAATATGCTTTAAAATTAATTAAAACATCAAAACTACTAACTAACTACCGTAAAACCTCTATAAATTAAGAGAATTTTTGAGAAATACCCCTTTTGGTGTACCCCTTTTTAAAAATACCAAACAAGAATAGTTTTTAAGATTATATAATTTTTTTTAGCTTAGAATTGAATTCTATATTTATAAAAAAAAATAACCATGAATTCAAAATATTATAAATAAATTCCTATCTATACAAAGTACATACACGATGACAAAAAAAAATACAAAGTACATACATAAATTCAAATTTGTGATTAATACCTCAACTGTTATCTTTTAGAGAAATTGATACCAATAACCTTTTTATGATACCCTCTTTTAAAAATACCCTCTTTTTTTTTAACATTTTCATTTATGCATTCTCTTATATTTTAATGGTCATTTTACCCCTATTTGAAAGAATATTCTTTCCAAAAGGAAGGAATATTCCATCCAAAAATTCCCCCCCCCAAAAATTTCCCGCCAAAAACTTTCCCGCCAAAAAAGTTTCCGAGAAAAATTTTCCCGCCAAAAAAAATTCCGCAAAAAATAAAAATATTTTTTCAAAATTTTCCCGCCAAATTTTGTTTAAAGGGTTTACAAGATTTTTTAAAGGGTCTTTTAAAGGGTTTACAAGGGTTTTTAAAGGGATTTACAAGAGTTTTTAAATGGTTTTTAAAAGATTTGTAATGGTTTTTAAAGGGTTTTAGAAGCCTACAAAGGTTTTAAATGATTTACAATGGTTTTTAAAAGTTTTTCAGTTTATAACAGTTTTACAAAGATTTACAAGTGTTTTTAAAAGTATTTAAAAGTGTATTTAAAGGCATACAAAGATTGAAAAACTGTTTTAAAGGATTTAGAAGAAGTTTTAAAGGGTTTAGAAGTTTACAAAGGTTTTTGAAGGGTTTACAAAAGTTTTTAAAGGTATTACAAATTCTTTAAAATGGGTTTTAAGGATTTACAAGGGTTTTTAAAGGGTTTTAGAAGGTTACAAAAGTTTTTATTAAATGATTTATCACGGTTATAAGGGGTTTAAAGGGATTTAGAAGTGTTTATAAATGTTATAAAATGATTTACAATGGTTTTAAAAGGTTTACTCAAGTTTTGAAAGGTTTTGGATGACTTTTAAAAGATTTACAAGGGTTTTTTAAAGGATTTTTTAAAGGAATTGCGGAAAAAATTTTGTCGGAAAATTTTTAAAAATTTCCCAAATAGATTAAATAGAAAAAATGAAATAAAATGTAATCCTAAACCTATAGCCAAACAAAATTAATAACAGATTTTCAAATAAAAAAAATATGCTTTAAAATAAATAGAAAAATCAAAACTAATAACTAACCAATATTTATGAAAATCATGATAAATTTGTTACCATAAAATAAGGCCTATTAAATTCGAAATTTTATATTTTTAAACATATTTTAGATTTTTCTAATAAATTTTAGATAATTTAAACTAATATATTTCAAAATATTATGATATTTTAATTTTTGAAACGTTGGAAATAAATTGCCATTTATAGTATTTTAAATTGTATATATGTAAATAGTTTAAATTAGGTAAATAAACATGCAAAATAAATTAGGTCCAAGGAAAGATCCAAAATGCTATAAATATCTAAATTCTATAGAAGTTTAGGTATTAATAATATTTACTCCTTTAAAAGGTTTTAAAAATATTATAAATATTTAAACTAAATGTAAAGTTTAAAATATAGTAAATACTTAAACTCAATTAAAAATTTATAAGTTTAAGCATTATTATATTATATATCAAAATTTTCAAATATCTTAAAGACAACAAAATATATTTTCAAAGGAAATAAATATGCTTTAAAATTAATTAAAACATCAAAACTACTAACTAACTACCGTAAAACCTCTATAAATTAAGAGAATTTTTGAGAAATACCCCTTTTGGTGTACCCCTTTTTAAAAATACCAAACAAGAATAGTTTTTAAGATTATATAATTTTTTTTAGCTTAGAATTGAATTCTATATTTATAAAAAAAAATAACCATGAATTCAAAATATTATAAATAAATTCCTATCTATACAAAGTACATACATGATGACAAAAAAAAATACAAAGTACATACATAAATTCAAATTTGTGATTAATACCTCAACTGTTATCTTTTAGAGAAATTGATACCAATAACCTTTTTATGATACCCTCTTTTAAAAATACCCTCTTTTTTTTTAACATTTTCATTTATGCATTCTCTTATATTTTAATGGTCATTTTACCCCTATTTGAAAGAATATTCTTTCCAAAAGGAAGGAATATTCCATCCAAAAATTTCCCCCCCCAAAAATTTCCCGCCAAAAACTTTCCCGCCAAAAAAGTTTCCGAGAAAAATTTTCCCGCCAAATTTTGTTTAAAGGGTTTACAAGATTTTTTAAAGGGTCTTTTAAAGGGTTTACAAGGGTTTTTAAAGGGATTTACAAGAGTTTTTAAATGGTTTTTAAAAGATTTGTAATGGTTTTTAAAGGGTTTTAGAAGCCTACAAAGGTTTTAAATGATTTACAATGGTTTTTAAAAGTTTTTAAGTTTATAACAGTTTTACAAAGATTTACAAGTGTTTTTAAAAGGATTTAAAAGTGTATTTAAAGGCATACAAAGATTGAAAAATTGTTTTAAAGGATTTAGAAGAAGTTTTAAAGGGTTTAGAAGTTTACAAAGGTTTTTGAAGGGTTTACAAAAGTTTTTAAAGGTATTACAAATTCTTTAAAATGGTTTTTAAGGATTTACAAGGGTTTTAAAGGGTTTTAGAAGTTTACAAAAGTTTTTATTAAATGATTTATCACGGTTATAAGGGGTTTAAAGGGATTTACAAGTGTTTATAAATGTTATAAAATGATTTACAATGGTTTTAAAAGGTTTACTCAAGTTTTGAAAGGTTTTGGATGACTTTTAAAAGATTTACAAGGGTTTTTTAAAGGATTTTTTAAAGGAATTGCGGAAAAAATTTTGTCGGAAAATTTTTGGCGGGAAAATTTTTTGTCAGAATTTTTTGGCGGGAAAATTTGGCGGGAAATTTTTCAGAAGGAATATTCTTCTTATTGGAAAGAATACTCATTTCTTCATCATGGGTTATAATAAAGGAGGGTAATTTAGTCATTTTGTACATTGAAGAGAGTATTTTTGAAAATGGACACCTAGAGAGGGTACTTGTAGAAAAGGGTATCATAAAAAGGTTAGTTGTGCAAATCTCCTATTTATAGAGGTTTTACTGTATTATTCATGGAAATCATAATAATTTGAGTATTATGTCTAAATTAGAAAAATTAATTCTAAATTAGAAAATTTTCTAAATTAGTATTATGTCTAAATTAGAAAATTTATCCATCCTCATGCCGAATCGGATCCATCCTCATGTCAATCTGGATTTTTTTTTGTCTCGATCCAAATATTATAATGAAACCATTATTATTACAAACATTCAGAAATTTGATGAAACCAAATCATTATAAATATGAGTTATAAAGATTATATCAAATAGTTATATCCAAAAATATATTCCCGCACGTATGTGCGGGTCCAAATATAGTTTTTCTTAAAAGAAAATAAACAAACATTTACATATAATAACATACCAATTATTTTTTTGTTAAAAAAACTAAAACAAAAAAAATCACAAAATACAGTAAAACCTCTATAAATTAATAATGTTGGGACCATGAAAATCTATTAATTTATAGAGGTATTAATTTATCGATAAATTAATAATTATTAATTTATAGAGAGATTTTCCTAATTTGAAAGTTTTTTTCAAAAAAATATTTAAAAATAAGATTTAATCATAATAATTAGTATTTTATAATCAATTACAAAGAAAATAATAATAATTATGTCTTGAAAGAGAATGCTAACAATTTTTGATATAGTAAATATTAGAAATAAACTCTAACAAAAACTTATGTGTCTATATATACATATATTTTGAAAATTTTACCTAATTATTAATTTATAATATTATTGGGACCATATATTTACAAAGGATTTTCAAAAAAATTATTATCTTATTATTTTATCGAAATATGTCTAAAACTACACTGGTCCCAACTTGGGACCGGATAAATTTATTAATTTAGAGAGATTATTAATTTATCGAGTATTAATTTATAGAGGTTTTACTGTATATTTTAAAATAAGTGCCCATCAAAATTTTAACTATTTGGATTAACGAAAACGAAATTAATACCCCCACTCCCAATTGCAACTGTTTAACTGTTACTTTTGAATTATCATTACAAATTATCAATAAAACCGGAAAACCCTAATTTTAATAAAATATTTTTCTTATGAAAAAAATTCAAATCGAAACTTTTCTCCCGCGCTGTAGCGCGGGTACAATTCTAGTAGTATTTTATTTTGTAATTGCTAAAACAAACCTTATATAAAATGTTGAACGTAGATGAAATAAAAGTATGGTTGTAGTTAGATTTTGGAGAATAAAAGAAGTGCTAAAATATATGGTTAACGCTCATACATTATATAACAATGAAAGATAGTAGTTGCAAAACTTACAAAAAAAACTTTTATAGAAGTCATGGTATTAAATAGTCATTAGTTTTTTAGAATATTATCTTGAGATAACCTATACTAACAAAAATGAAGTGAGTAAGAAAAAAATGGTAATGAAATTGTGCATAACAAAATAAGGAAGTCATAAAAGTTAAGTATTTCTAATATATGACAACAACGTAATTTATAAAGATTCAATTGGAATGTTAAAGGTGAAAAGACATGGAATATTTAAATTTTTGTGGTCATTTGTTAGGTGCATTTATTACCAACATCAATCTATAGAAAATAAGATTTTAACTAAACGTATATAATTTTAAATTTTTCTTTTGTATCCTAATAAAAATTGAAATAATGTAAATGATACACAAACTATAAATAAAAGAATTTTATATTAAAATAAAACTAAAATGTTATAGCACTTTTGCATATTTTTTTGTAAATATATAGCTATATAAATGAGTATTTAATCTAAATATTTTGTAATTGATATTAATAGAAACATACTTATGCTAATTATATTGATTAGTAAATCTAAAACAATTTAAATATAATCAATACGAATATACCCGCGCGTAGGGGGTTAATAACCTAATCTCTACTAATAAAAAGGGACAATTTGAGGCTATTGAGAGTGTCCACCTCAGCTTTATTAAGCACTCTTTTAACATGCCGTGTCAGCATACTTTGGCTACATGTTTAAACTTAAATTGACTTTAGGAGATGCCTTCGTTTAGCTAAATAAGAAACTGTTCTACTTCCTCATAACTCTCCATCACCTTATTCTTTTTTCAGTTACCCACAAAAATCAATAAAAATAATAATAATGATTTGAGATACAACGATGTAGATACAAAGCGATCTCACATCCCCACTCTTCAATCAAAGGTAAAATTATACCTCATACGTCAATTTCTTCGTCTCTTCTCCTTTAAAAACTTTCCTTTCTCTGTAGAGACTTAATTACACAAATTTACTATCTAAAGTGAGACATATCTAATTTCTAATGTTTTTGCTAGATTAAAAGATATAGTGATAGCGAGGAGAAACCTCATACATACTAGAAAGTGGTCCACAACGTGAAGTAAACAATCTTAGTCGTCACTTTGCAAACCACGATTCATTTATCGTATTTCATCGATTAGATACAGATTATAAATTATATTACATCAATCTTAATAGGTTTATGTTTGATGTTTTCACTTTTTATCTCTTCTTCCGTTGCCATATTTCTTAGCTCTTTCATTTTACTGGAATACATATTCATTTAATTTACAAATAAATTATTTAGTGCATTGATTTGGTTATAATACTAGGATCAAACCCACATGTTCTAATTCGATTTTGCACTCCTCTCAGGTTTTTAGATGGTTATGATTTTGCACTCATCTCATGTCTTCATGTGGTTAGTTAGATTTGCACTCAACTTTGTTGATTATGAATTTACAAAATAATGGAGAAATGTGGTATTTTGTTTTTAATATCTAATGCGCAAGGAGAATCTTGATGGAGTGTAATTTTTGCCCCTTTCCACTTTAAATTGATGTTGCTAATGTGTATATGTATTGTTCAACTGTTAAGTAACTTGTAAATTAAAAAATATGTATATAATTTGATCGTATAATTAATTACACAGCTGCACTGATGGTGAAAAGGCGTATATTGTATATTTACTTTGTTATTCATGTTCGTGTATATGGTGGTTCACGAAACAAACAAACAATCAAGATATAAGAACGATAACATATGTCCTATACTAATAAACTGCGATCTTATCATGAGTATGAAAAAGTATTATATATGTTATTGAGTTGTTGTCCAAAAAATAGATATTGTTATTGAGTTAGTCATCATATGATAAAAAAAATATTTCAATTCGTATCTAAAATGAAAAATATATTTCTATCTTTTTTTAAAAAGAATAAACAAAAAGATCTATATTGATTGATATAATAAATTAAATTGTCAAATATAAACCGGGCGTAGCCCGGATAACCCCTAGTAGAATAAAAAGATGTTTACGAGGGATGTATTCAAAATGGAATTTTAAGATATTTGAGTTTTATTGAGTTTTTAAATGATTTTGATGATTTTAGGGAAGTTCATATGACTTTTGTAAAATCCTTTCAAATCTCACCAAAAACCATGGGATTTTGATTTCTGTATTTTTAACTAATGAAATCCTCTCAAATCCTCTGAAATCCTTCAAAATCATTAAAAGCCAAATCCACAAATTGTTTTCAATAACAGTGGATTTTAAAATGGATTTTGAAATCATTAGTTGAATAACAGTGGATTTCATGAGACTTTTTAAAATTCATGTTTGGATAACAGTGGATTTATAAGTTCTACACAAATCTCTTAAAATTCTACTTTCAATACACCCCCGTAAACTCAAGAATGAGCATAATGTGTTATCGAGTGTTAAAAAAACTTTATGAGTTCAGTCCGGCTTTGTTTATTTATAACTGAAAAAATAATTCTCAGCTACATACATGTAAATAATACTAGAATTGTTTCGTTAATTACATGAATTATTGTTATTACATAAGGATATACATAAACATGGATCTTCAGTCTAACTCATGGTGTATGGACGTGTTGAATGTCGTGTTTGATCCAAGCGATGTTACCTTGATTAGTGCTATACCTATAGGTAGTAAGCCTAAGGCTGATACTATAGGATGGCATTTCACGAAAAATGGCAAATATACGGTAAAATCTGGTTATCATATAGCCCGGTTAAAGGATCCGGGAATCCCTATCCTTCCGGTCTATGGTCCTGATTTCCTTCCTTTGTTTGCAAGTATCTGGCAGACGCGTTGCCCACCAAAGATTCAACATTTTATGTGGCGGTTATTAACCGGATGTGTCTTGGTTTCCCCTAATTTGAAAGGTCGTGGTATAAATTGTGATGTATCTTATTCACGATGTGATACGCAGGTGGAAACAGCAAATCATGTCATATTCGTTTGTCCGCGTGCACGACAATCCTGGGCTATGGCACAAGTACCAGTGGGTCCTATCCAGTTTCCCACGGAGTCTATTTACGCTAATATGGATTATCTTCTACGGCTATCCTCAAAGGATGGACAATATAAGTTCTCTCCTTGGTTAATATGGTATATCTGGAAGGCGAGGAATGCTAAAGTTTTTAACAGTGAGGATCAATGTCCTCAGGAGGTAACCAGAGTCGCGAAGACAGAAGCGGAGGCCTGGCAGGCAGCGCAGGTCGAGGAAGTAGAAAGTCCTCTAGTCGTGTCGGGTCCACTCCCCCCCAGTCGGGAGACGTCCCATAATCTTATCTCCGACATTTACAGGTTACCGATGCTTTATAGATGGATCATGGAAGGACACAGATAAGTATTTAGGTCTAGGATGGTTCTGTTAGCAGTCTCAAGGAATTTCTAAGTTTGCGGGGGCAAAAAATCTACGCAGAAGCCTTTCTCCACTCCATGCAGAGGTAGAAGCGCTGCTTTGGGCAATGAGATGCATGATAGGACATGACTTCAGGGATGTGGCGTTTCTTACAGACTGTTCTGATCTGGTAAAGATGGTGTCTTTACCTTCCGAGTGGCCGGCCTTCTCTGTTTACCTGGATGATATCAAGATGGATAGGGAAGAATTTTCAACTTTTTCTTTATCTTATGTTCCAAGAAATTCAAATGTTCAAGCGGATAGTTTGGCACGTAATGTGTGTGCCTTTCCGCATTCCGTTACGTTTGTAAACAATTATCCCACCAATTGGCGTACTTAAGTCAATCTAATCGAAGTTTGTTGACAAAAAAAAATATATATACATAAACAAACATAAGTTATAAGTTATGTATACAACACCATAACCATCTATTTCTGGTGACTTTATCGCCAAAATCCGGCGTTGACCAATTTTGACCGGCATTGACCAACGTTAGACATGACCAAAATCTTACTTTTAATCGTAATTCTAACTCTAACCAGACCGTTTTTCAACTGTAACCGTATAAAACGACTAAAAACCATAACCTTTAATTGTAAAAATAAATCGGCCACGGTTATAAAAAAGTATTAACCGTAACTGTTATCAACCTTAACCGTATAAAACCGTTAGTTAACCGTAAAATTAAACCTTGAATAAAAATTAGAGAAATTTGCACAAATAACCTTTTTATGTTACTCTTTTGTACAAATACATTCTTTTGGTGTCCATTTGAAAAATACCCTCTTCTATGTACAAAATAAGTAAATCACCTCCTTTAGTATAACATATGATGAAGAAATGAATAATATTTCCAACAAAAAGAATATTCCGGCTGACAAAACTTTTTCCGCTTAAACATTTTCCCACCAAAGTTTCAGCCATAATTTTTCCGCATTTCTTTAAAAAACCTTTTAAAAGACCTTGTAAATATTTTTATAACTCTTAAAAAATCTTTTTAAAACCCTTGTAAATCTTTTAAAAGTAATTCAAAACCTTCAAAAACTTTAGTAAACCTTTTAAAACATTTGTAAATCATTTTATAAAATTTATAAATTTTGGTGGGAAATTTTTTTGGCAGAAAATTTTTGGCGGAAAAGTTTTTGGCGGGAAAAATTTTGGAATGAATATTCCGTCCAAAAGAAGAAATATTTTTTCAACTAGGGGTAAAATGGTCACTAAAATTTATGAGAGGGAAAAAATGTAAATGGCAAAAATGATAGTTTTGCAAAAAGGTATGATAAAAAGGTTATTAGAGAGAATTTATCTAAAAATTATCTCATTAAAACAATGTCTTAAATGGCTAAATATGTTGATGAAAAAAAAATGGTTAAATATAAGTTGGGGGTAGTACATGATCCGACTTGCTTGGTCTCCAAGAGTACTTGGTCTTCAACGTGGCGAAGCATTAGGGTTGGGTTGCGAGATGTGGTGATGAGGGGTTTTGGTTGGATCCCGGGAGACGGAAGATCGATTTGTTTTTGGACCGATCGATGGTTGTTGGAAAAGCCATTAGTGAGTTGCGTTTCGACGGGGATCTCAGAAATGGTGTTACGGATGAAGGCTCATGAGTACTGGATCGAGGGTTTTGGATGGAATATGGCAAGTATGGGAAACCTTCTCCCATATAATATTAAACAACGTCGATATGCGATTGTGCTGAAGGGAGTCCCGGGGCTAGTGGACCATTTTTCTTGGTCAGGGAACGATAATGGTGCATTTATAGTTCGATCGGCTTACTCTCTACTAAGCGGGGATAGTGGAAGGGCCGAATATGGCCAGATTTTTTGACAAATTCTGGAAGGCTAAGGTTTCCGAAAGGGTTCGTGTGTTCTTATAGCAGGTTGGACACCAAGTCATCTTGACAAGTGAGGAAAGGAAGAGACGGCACATGGGTGATTCTGATGTATGTCAAGTGTGTAAGTTCGCCACGGAGTCTATAATTCATGTCTTGCGTGACTGTCCAACAATGAAAGGGCTATGGAAACGGTTGGTTACGAGTAGAGATCAAGGCCGGTTTTTCAAGGGGTCGATACTTGAGTGGTTGTATACTTATTTATGTAAGAAGGATGTGTCGGGAAGTGAGGATTGGGCTGTGGTGTTTTCTATGGCAGTTTGGTGGGGGTGGTATTGGCGGTGTATGAATGTGTTTGGGCAACAAGGTCATTGTCGTGATAGGTTGCAATTTGTTAAGACCATGGCAGCGGAGGTTCTTCGAGCTCAGGCTTATCTCGGAGGAGATTTTCCGGCAGGGGAGAGAGTGGAGCGGCATATAGTATGGAAGACTTTGGCTGAGGGATGGGTTACGGTCAATACGAATGGTGCCTCACGTGGTAACCCGGGTCAAGCAGCGGCGGGAGGTGTATTATGGGTTACTTCTTGCATGGGACGAAGGGTTTAGACGTGTGGTGTTGGAGGTGGATTCCGTTCTGGTGGTGGGGTTTTTGTAGTCAGGGGTGAGTGATGCTCATCCATTGGCGTTCCTGGTAAGTTTGTGCCAAGACTTTATATCAAGGGACTGACTAGTCCGGGTTACTCATGTGTATAAGGAAGCTAATCGCCTGGCGGATGGATTAGCGAACTATGCGTTTTGTTTATCGCTGGGGTTTCTTTCTTTGGTTGGATGCCTGAGTGAGCTCAATTTGATTTTGTTAGAGGATATGTGTGGAACTTCGATTCCACGGACTATTCGGTGTAATTTGTTTTTGTTTTGAGTACAAGTTAGGAGACTTTGTCTCATGTTTCCTACCAATAAAAAAAATGGTTAAATATGTCAACTAGTAACCCTAATCCATTCCACTACACATTTCCATTAATCAAATCAAAAATAATTTAATTTAAATATTTGTAGGTTCATAACCATTAGTTTATATATTTGTAGTTGTCTTTGATTAACCAAAAATCATTTCTTTAACTAATGTACTATAAATATTTGAATCATATAATTACATATATTTCATATTTTTAAATAAACATTATTTGATATGGTAAGAAAATATAAAATTTTGCCTTTAATATTATTTATATTATAAACATCAAATAACCGTAACCGTATTTAACTGTAACCGGATTTAACCGTAACTGTATATAACCGTCACCATTGTAACCGTATATATAAACGTTAAGGTTATGGTTAAAGAAAATTTATAACCATAACCGGTGGTTAATAAACCGTAACCATCGTCATGCCCAACCGACGATGACCAACAAAAAATTAAAAATTCAAAAAAACAATTTCCATAATTTTTTTATTTTTGATAAATAAGTAAATATATTACATAATTTTACAAAACAAATATCAAAACATATTATACAAGTAAAAAAAAATTACTCACATTAAAGGTCAAAACTTATATACCAAATAAATTTTGTGAAATATTTTGTTATGTAATTTTGGTAATACAAAAAAACAAATATACCAAGAAAAGAAAGTATACCACAAAATTTTTGCGTGGTAAATTTAGTTATATATATTGGTAATATAACTAAATATACTATTTTTTCAAAAAAATCATTTTTTTCTTTTGTAAAGTCGTAGGTCGGGGGTTTAAATATATTTTTGAGTTTTTATTTATTTATAAAGTTTATGAGATTATGGCATTTCAAATATTTCTATGGCATCGCGAAATATATATTGTTTATAAGGGAAAAAGAAGAAATATAATTAAAATATTATTTACATAAAAGCATATATCTAGAAAATAATAAAAAAACCCACATTTGAATACAAAGTAAAAATATTTGAAAAAAAAAGAAAAGAAAAATTATATTTGTTAAGTATAGTATTTTTAAAAGTATTTCATTTTATAATTTTACTAAAAATTTTATATATTCTTTCTTATTTTTTTTATAAAAATAATTTTTCTTCTTTTTTGTTGGTAAACGCCGGTCAATATTGGATGGTTATGGTGTTGACGAGAATCTCCCTAGGATCCGACACTCTTAAGTTGAGCAAGGATAGATTTGGCTAGAAAGCCGTGGTGCGGAATAGAAGTTGAATGGTCGATGGATATCACAAGAAGCTTGCGGAATAGCTTAACGATACCGAACTTAGATCCTTTGGATATACACACCAAAGAGGCTAAGGTTTTTACTGGATATACACACCAACAAGAGAAAAGCTGGATATACACACCAACTAAAAGATCTCTTTAGAGAAAAGGTTTTTGATAAAAAGGAAGGTTGTGTCTCATAAGAGATTACAAGGGGTTTATAAAGAAGAAGGAAGTCTTGGAACACACTCACAAAACTACCTTGGAAATTAAAAAAAATTAAAGATAGAGTTTGAATAGAAATGACTCTTCAACTACTTATTTTTGTCACTCCTCTTGGCTAGCAAATTACCCACTTGGTTTGGACTCTTCTTGGGCTTGTAATGGGCACAAAACAAGCTGGACTTGATATATATTCCATTGGGCCAAGTTCTGAATCTATTTTAATGGTTTGGATCAACAAATGAGTGATTTGAATGTGAATCATTTGCCTAATTAAAAACCTTGTCAAGAAAACCCATTGGGATAAAACTTGACAAGGGAAAAAGAGTACAAATGAGACACATGCCCATTTAGTGATCATGTATCAAAACCAGTGAGGTTAAGATAACATCTTTGCCATACTCTTTCTCCGCTATAAGCTCATTCTCTAATTCAAACGGCTCCTTAGCTTTGAGCTGCTCCTCTGCTTCAAGCTCCTCCTCGGCTACAAGCTCTTTGTGACGTTCCAAGTCCGTTGTGCTAGGCATGATCATATCAGGTGTTATACACATAACTCATGTTTGTTTATGCATGTCCTTATGTGATAGTAATACTTCATGTAGTTAACGAGACAATTATATTGTTTACATGTGTGACCATGTGTTGGTGGATACTTCATGTAGCTGAGAATCATTTTTCCGTAGAAAATTCGACTCTAAATAAGCATTTTTTTTCTCTAAATAAGCACTACTCTGTTTTAACCCCTAGATTGAATTCTATATAGTTCTAGTTTTTTTTTTAACTCTTGAATTATTAATTATTAAAAATTATGAGAATTATTACAATAATGATTATACTATAGCTAATTCTCCCCGATTCTAATAGATTCATCACAAATTACTCTTTTTCCTTAGACGGACGACACTTCATTCACCATGCGTAGAATAACGGTGAACAGTTAATTGTGCATCGTTGTAGATCTCTAGAAAACTTGTCTCATTCATCTGCAAATTAATTAATAAATCGCATTATCTGGACGTCAAACCCGAGACCTCTATATGTAGAACTATTTATTATTATTCTTTTCTTTGGTCAACATTTTTTCAATTATATATAAATATGAATTGTTGCCAAAATAAAATATTCTATCTCAATAATAGATTTACTACTTTATCTTTTTTTTTTTTTATTCATATTCATAATTAATTGTAAAATATATAAATAAAACTATTTCAATTGTAATTAAAGAAGACCCAAAATTCCATAGAAATCAAGCCTGCAATCTCCCAAACACAAAAAAATTGAAGAAATTAGAGGATAATAAACAGTTAACTGCTGGTATAAGCTTAACACTGATGGAGCTTAAGTGGCAATCTAGGGTTGGCAGCTGCTGGTGGTGTTCTACATGATGGAGAGGGAAACTGGTGTGAAGGATTTTCACTCAATATTGGTCGATGTTCCGCACCTCTAGCAGAGTTTTGGGTTGTCTACTATAGACTTGTTATTGCCAGGGAGAAACAAGTTTTAAGAGTGGAATCGGAGAGTGATTCCAAAATGGTGGTGGTGTTTTTCAAGAAGGGTATCTGCAAATCCTACCCATCATCATCCTTAGTATATTTGTGTTATGGCTTTTTATCGAGAAACTGGATTGTTCGGGTTTCTCACATGTATAGAAAAGCTAATCACCTTGCGGATAGATTAACAAACTATGCCTTTACTTTGCTTATAGGTTTATTTACTTTTGATTTTGTTCATGATGTATTGGAGACTATTTGGAGGGACGATGTGGATGGTCTTTCAAGGCCTAGATATGTTCGTTTGTGGTCAGTTAAGTTCTTTTTAATACACAACTGTGTGTACGAAAGCAACAAAAATGCAAGACTAATAATAATTCACTCTCTTTCCTCTTCGTCACTTTCTCTCCCTTTCAACCAATTACAAATATAATATATATATATACTAATATAAAACAAACACTTATATAATTACTTTCCTCACACCTATATATAAAATAATAATTTCATAACAAAAGAAAAATATTTCTGCAAAAAAAAAAAGAATAGATAAAGAGAAAGATAGACAAAAAAAAGTATGTGGTTAAGAACACCATGAGTTGTCGATAGTTGAAAAGTCTGAAAAACAAAATATCAGAAAGAAGGGAAATTAAGTCTTGAAAATATGTGAGGTAGTTCTTCCTCAGGATGAGCTAAAGAGGTTAGTCATTTTTCTGTTAATGTTATCAATCTGTTTTCTTTTGTTCATGGCAAAATTTTTTGTTTACGGTGAATGAAATCTTTCTTTATTTTTCTCCACATATATATCTTTCAAGTTTTGAAACTAAAACCTTGTCTATATCCATATAAATTTCTGGCAATTTCATTGGATCTTACAGGTTACTCACTAGAATAATTAGGTTTAGTCTTTATAGGCTTTAATGGAATTATCAAAATCTTATCATCTTACGGAACTTGTGATATTTGGCTCTAGTGAATATGTTATGATTAGAAATGTTCGTCAATATTAAGTAACTTGGTTGTTATTTTCATTACTATTTAAGCAGGAGGCACTATGGCTACGGAGCTTCTGTCATTTGGAATACAAAATCTTTGGAACCTACTGAGCCATGAACACAAACAATTTCAGGGAGTTGAAGATCAAGTTGATGAACTAAAAACTGATCTAGGCAGGTTAAAGTCATTTATGGAAGACGCAGAGGCTAAAAAGCATACAAGTGCGAGGGTGAGGAACTGTGTGGAAGTGATCAAGGAAATCATTTTTGACGCGGAAGATATACTTGAAACTTTTATCCTAAAAGACCAACTCCAAAAAAGTGGTGGCATCAAGGAACGTATGAGAAGACTTGCTTGCATCATTCCTGAACGCAGGGAAATCGCTTTAGAAATTGGAAGCTTAAGTAATAGGATCTCTAAGGTGATTCGTGATATGGAAACTCAAGGAGTACAAAAGATTATTGGCGACATGAGGGATCAACAACCTCTTCCTGAAAGAAAAGAATTCGCTAGACAGGAAAAAAGCAATCTTGTGGGGCTGGAAGAAAACGTAGAGAAGTTGGTTGGATATTTGGTGGAGGAAGATAATGATCAAATTGTTCTAATGACCGGGATGGGTGGTCTTGGGAAAACAACCCTTGCTAGACAAGCTTTTCATCACGACAAGGTTAGGGAGAAGTTTGATAGACTTGCGTGGGTATGTGTTTCACAAGTTTGTGATCGGAAGAATGTGTGGCAAAATATCTTGCAAAGTTTCAGAACCAAAGCAGAAGAAAACGAAATCATGCAGATGAAAGAAGAAAGACTCCAAGATGAACTCTCTAGATTGTTGGAAACATCAAAATCATTAATTGTCATTGATGACATATGGAAAGAAGAAGATTGGAACCTAATCAAGCCAATATTTCCACACAAAAAAGGTGATGATGAAAGAAAGATAAAATTCAAGATCACACTCATTATGCTCTCTGTGTTATATTAATTTTTAAGTTGTACAGGTTGGAAAGTGCTACTTACTTCACGAAATGAAAGAGTCGCTGGACGTGAAGAACCATTTATCAACTTCAAACCAGAATGCCTATCTGATGAAGACAGTTGGACTCTTTTCCAAAGAATAGCGATACCGATGAAAGATGCATCTGGTAAGCATTCAAATGAAGGATATATATATTTCTTATAGACTTTGATCACATAAATATGAAAGGATCTGGTAAGCATTCAAGAAGGGATGATCGCAAGACATAGCTTTATTTTTTTTGAATTGAATGTAAAATTTTATTCAATCAAAAACCATGTGTATAAAGAATGTTTCAGTTGGTTTGAAGAATGTTTCAGTCTCGGAAGACATAGCTTTAAAATAGCTTATTGTAGTATATCATTATTACATCATACTGAACTGAAATTCTTTTCATGGTATAAATGATGTATTTTTTATTTGTTTGATGATGTTGTGTAGAACCGAAGAAAGTTGCTAAGGAAATGGAAGAGATGGGTAGACGAATGCTTAAACAATGTGGGGGATTGCCTTTGGCTGTCAGGGTGTTAGGAGGATTGTTGGCTGAAAATTACACAGAACTCTACTGGGAACGAGTATCTAAGAATATTGTATCTCATCTCGTTGGAAGAGCCAATGATGGCAACAACAATTTATTGAACCGTGTATTGTCTCTGAGCTTTGAAGAGCTGCCTGGTCATTTAAAGTATTGCTTCCTCTACTTGGCCCATTTTCCAGAAGATTACGAAATAAGTATCGAAGAATTGTACTATTACTGGGCTGCAGAAGGAATAATCAAGTATACCAATGGAGAGAGCATTAGAGATGTTGGAGATAGCTACATAGAAGAATTGGTAAAGAGAAATATGGTTATATCTGAAAGAGTCAGTACCACTTGGAGATTTGAAGAATGCCGTTTGCATGACTTGATGAGAGATCTTTGTTTGTCAAAAGCAAAAGAAGAGAACTTCCTACAAATTGTCGGTAACAGCTCCCCGTCTGTTTGTACATCCCGGAGATTTGTCTCACATGAACCGTCTGCATTACATGTTGAGAGAGAGATAAATAATTCAAAGGTTCGATCTCTCATTGTTCTCAAGAAGTATATAAGGACAGGCTTTTGTGAAGTTTCATGTGTAAGCTTTACAAGGTTACAAGTGCTGAGAGTATTACATCTCCCTAGAGTCACTTTCAAAGGAATGAAGTTACCTTCTGGAATTGGAAAGCTCATCCACTTAAGATATCTGAGCTTAGAAGGTGCGTACATATCTTATCTACCATCTTCTCTAAGAAATCTAAAGTTGCTGATCTATCTAAATTTAGATGTGGTTAGAAGGTCTATATTCGTGCCTAATGTCTTGAAGGGGATGAAAGAATTGAGATACCTTAGATTACCATATGCTATGCATATGAAGAAAAAGTTGGAATTGAGCCATCTAGTAAACTTGGAGACCTTGACTAATTTCTCAACAGAGAATTGCAGTTTAGAGGATCTTTGTGGTATGACCATGTTGAGGACTCTTCGAATCAGATTAACTGGTGAGAGCAGTTTAGAAACCCTTTCTGCATCGATAGGTGGAGCTAGACACCTGGAAACTCTTGATATAAGACTTATCGGGGCTGCTAAGGGGACGAAAGGATGGGGAAGTCTATTCGAATTCATTAATCTCCAACAGCTGAGTTTGGTGATAAATATTCCATTGTTATCTGATGAATTGCAGTTTCCTTCAAGCCTTACAAGCCTGGTTCTAGGGGACTGTCGTTTGGAGCAGGATCCGATGCCCATTCTAGAGAAGTTTGGTCAATTGAAAGATGTTTTTTTAATTCAAAATTCTTTCTGTGGGAGGAGAATGGTTTGCTCTAGGGGTGGGTTCCCTCAGTTGCAGTCACTACATTTTCATGAATTAGATGAGTGGGAAGAATGGATAGTAGAAGAAGGCTCCATGCCACTTCTCAATGATCTTCAGATTTGGAATTGCAAGAAACTAAAGGAGATTCCTGATGATGTGCTGCGATCATTAAAGGATCTGAGTTTTTATTATATGGGAGAGGAATGGAAGAATAGATGGTCGGAAGGAGGAGCAGATTATTACAAAGTCAAACACATCCCTTCTGTTTACATTGATGAATGAATTCGGGAACTAGCAGGTAAATTATGATTTTTCAGCTATTTGTGTGGGAGGAGAATAGTTTACGTAAGAGCATATAGAACTCTATTTTTTATTCTTTTTATAGAGAAACTGTATTTTTCCCTATGTATAGAGGAATACATTGGAGATAGTCTAAACTACACTTTTAGTTAGTTTCATCGGAACTTGTTTGATGCTATGTGACTATGTGTTGCAGATTATGATGGTTTTCAATTTCATCAACTGGATGAAGGTATTCGACGAAACGTCTAGAAACTCTTTAGCCTCTCTGATAAAACTTTTTTTTTTTTTCTGAAAGAGAAATGAAGTGTTTGTTGGCAAAATAGATTCTAAAAACCAATTTACCCATATATATACCGTGTCACATTTTTTCTAACAGAGACGAACATTTCTTCTGAATCTCATTAACTTTTTCTTTTTGGTTCTTATGTTTTTGTAGCCGACCATGATCTGAACTGAATCTCTTACCAACTCGGGCACCAGCGAATCAACCGAATAATAAACGAGACTATGTTATGCTTTGTGGTTTGTATCAAAACTGTTTTTTTTTTTTTAAAGTTGTATGTTTTATGTTTGCTGGTTTGAGTATTGAATGATACACTTATCTAAACCTTGTGTGTTGCTGTATAATGAAACCGACTTCTTTTCTAGTATTATGTATGTCCAAGAACAAAATGGTTTGTGGTTTGTATCAAAACTGTTTCTGTTTTTTATATGTTTGCTGGTTTGAGTAAATGATACACTTATCTTCCTTATTCGATCATATTCTTGAAATCAAATATAGCTCATTGGGTTTTTGCTTTTTGTTCTATTTCAGCAATCGTTGTTTCTTCTTCTTAAAACTTTTTTTTTTGTTTGTGTTGTTGATGTTCATATCGTATTTTCTTGATCACAGATACTTTATTCATCGGTTAAGTTGTATCCTTTAGGCATCTAACATTGGACCTCATATATCATACTGACTAACCATGATAATCATCTACTGAGGGAATTAAAATTTTAAAATTAGTTTTCACCACCAAGTCTTGCTTTATCCAAGATCCCCTTGTATAATGAAATTTAACCAAATTTCCAGTTCATTACAGTTGGTTAAAACCTATGCTTAATCAACCAATTCGATCACTTATGTTTTACTTGCAAGTCTCTTTTTTCTTTTTTTTTTTTTAATAATGAAAGAGATTCTGGGCTGAAACTCATACATCCCCCAGACCCGAAACCATAGCATGTTATATGGTTTCGTCCCAAGCGCTACTCGAACCGGTGACTTTTGAGCTTTTGCCAAAGATCTTTACCAGTTGAGCTATTAGAGCATGGGCATCAGTAGGACTCAGAAAAAAGTTTTTTTTTTAATAGATTTTTTAGAAAAAAAAAAACAGGTAACCAATCGCGGGCCGCCACATGTCAGTGGGGCCCGCGAATAGTGAAACACAAAGCAGAGAACGGTCCCGTTTGAAGGTACGTCCCTTTTACATATTTTCTTTTTTGATTTTTTTTTCTTTTTGGGTGGGGGACTGGGCAGGGACTGCCAATGCCCATGCCTTTAGCACTTGGTAGTCTATGCTTCTTCTCTTATTCATAAAAAAAGAAGTAGCTTGCAACAGCCAGTCTACTATCCAGTGGGATGTTTTCAAGGGAATGATTCACATAAAAAGCATATACATGTGTAGACTATCTAATTGATACAACTTATCTAGAGTGCATTAAATTCATAGCAATGTATGTACAAGGCCTATCTGATTACTGACAGCTGATCAGCTGCGGCCGCTTTACTGCATAGTCCAACTTCTCAGTGACTTCTTTGGTCAAGTTAAGATACTCGATCGAAACCCAGCTCTGCTCCCAATCTTGCACCAATTACAATAAAAACCAAATATTTTGAGCTCAAAGGTTTGGATTTTGCTTTATCCATTATAAAGTTTTTAAGACTTACTTAGGATCCAATACCAGTTTTTGAACCTCTTTGATAGCTGAACTTGCTGCGTATAGCGACAAATTTCCAATCTAAAACCCAAAAACTTCAACAGTTTAGCAATAAGGCATTTGAGGGTTAATGTTATAAAAGGAATCAAGAATAGTTTTGTTTTGGTACCTCTACAATCTGATGTTTTTGCCTCATGGTCGTTAGGTAAACATCGAATCTCTTCAGCTAGTCTCACGCCCTCCCTAACGCTTTCAGGAAACTAGAAGTCGAATGCTATCTGAACGTTCGACTATGTTTATACATATATGTGCAAGAATCAGTTATTATGTAAACAAACGAGAAAAGAAAGTTTTTTCTTCTTTTCCTTTTCACCGTTAGATTCTTAACTTGGAAGGTAGAACCAGCCGGAATAAAAATGGCTTCACCACGACGCTGCTCAAATGACAATGGCTCAACTCCTGAAACGTATAAAGAAGATTAAGTGTCTCGTTCTTTCAACTTTTCAACGGGATACACAAAACATTTGATTTGCTTACCAAACTCTTGTTTTAGTTATCTCTTGTGGTATACGTTTAGGTAATGTCCTTCATATAACTAGCATGATGCCTAAAACACACAGAAAAACACTCAGAAACGAAACGCAACGGTTAATTAGACGCATCAACTGAATGATTTTAGATGATAACACTCAAAAAGTCATCTGTACAATACTTAGGAGGGTTCTGAAATATTCTCGTTTTCATTTTCAGATACTTAGCGAGCTTTGTATTGTCTTGACGCCTGAAGATATCCCATCGAGCTCCGCTACAATCCGTGGGAGAAGATTCCAACTTGGATCTTGGTTCAGAGCTTTCCTCTCTTTTGTTGCATCTACCGTTCCTTCAGATGTATGCACTAACAGGTAAACCATGTCACACATGTTGTAGTGAAGATGAGTAACTGAATCGCCTTGACCAAGTTCTTGATAGCTCCCACAAGAAACGTGGATCTAAGCATTCTAATAAAACACAGAAAACATTCTCTATTAATCGACTCTGAATTTATCAGGGCATGAACACAAAAATAAGCTACATGGTGACTTCTCACAAGTTTCTAATCCATGAACGTATATAGAGAAAGAAGAAGTCGTTAGAACGGTCTCCCTCTATTATGTAAGTTGACTGGCCAGGCCCGAGTGCTTCAGAGGAGTTTGTTTTTTACCAGAGACCTGAGTTCATCAGTAGATTGCCGCTTCTTGAGTACATTCATCCACGGTTAGGTGTTCTGAATGTTGCAAGCAAGTTGATTCAGGTCCAAGGTGAAGTATATATACAAACATACAAAACGTATTGCCCAAGTTCTATTTCTAAGCATAAGGAAACTAGATAATATACACAAATATACGAGATCAAGAAATATGGAAATACACAATACTAAAGTATTGTATTACCCCCCCCCCCCTCAAGCTGGAGCATGGAGGTTTAAAATGCCCAGCTTGGACCAAAACATGCTGAACTCAATTTCTCCCAAAGATTTCGTGAGAATATCAGCTAGCTGGATCTTTGTAGAGACATGTGTTGTTGCAATGCTCCCAGATTTAATCTCATTGCGTATAAAGTGACAATCCTTCTCAATATGTTTGGTTCGTTCATGAAAAATCGGATTAGCATTAATATGCAAGGCAGCGGTGTTGTCACAGAACAATCGCATAGGTTGCTTCAAAATAACTCCGAGATCAAGAAATAATGCCTTTAGCCATATCAGCTCCTTTGTCTTCCAAGCCATTGCTTTATATCAGCTTCAGCAGAAGACATACTAACCACTTGTTGTTTCTTTGTCTTCCAAGAGATAGGAGATGCACCAAGTTGTATTAACCAGCCGGCCGTAGATCGTCGAGTCAATGGACAATCAGCATATGAGGAATCACACCATGCTATTTGGAGATCAGAATTGGACCGGAGCAAGATTCCTTGACTTGGGGTGCCTTTTAAATATCGAACGACCCGTAGTGCTGCTGTCCAATAATCTGCACAAGGAGCTTTCATGAATTGTGACAACACGTTCACGGAGTAAGCCAAGTCGGGTCGAGTGACGTTGATATAGATCAACTTCCCAACCAATCGTCGATATGGTTTGGGATCGGGTAGAAGAGAACCTTTCGCCAAGCCAAGTTGAAGATGTTGTTCAAGAGGAAATGCTGCAGGTTGTGAGCCTAGTAGTCTAGTTTCTGATAAGATATCAAGTGTATATTTTCTCTCGAGGAGTTCGCTCCGCCGCGCAAGATCCTCGAACCTACCATGACTCAAATATATACCTTCTGGATTTCTAGCTACCTCAATTCCCAAAAAAATATTTCAACACACCAAGGTCTTTCATGTGGAAGCATGTGCTGAGATATGATTTGAAAGCTTCGATTATTTCAACATTTTTTCCCGTAATAACCAGACCATCCACATAAACAAGAACTCTTATTTTAGTCGCCGTTTTCTTGAACACAAAACCAAGATTGTTGAAACCCATATTTTTCCAAAGACGTCAAAAGTTTAGCAAACCAACATCTTGGCGCTTGATTAAACCGTCTAAAGACTTTCTTAAACGACATACCTTCCCATCAGTTTGCTTAGAGAAACCCGGAGGAAGCTTTATGTACACTTCTTCTTCCAAATCACCGTGTAGAAAAGCGTTATGGACGTCCATCTGATGTACTTCCTAGTTTCGTACGGAGACCACGGCAAGAAAAGAACGTAGAGTTGTCATTTCAACAACTGGAGCAATTGTCTCACCATAGTCAACACCCTCAACTTGTCTATTTCCCAAAACGTCTAATCTTGCTTTGAAACGTTCGATGGAGCCATCATCACGGTGTTTAATACGAAAGACCCATTGACAACCAATGGCCTTTTTCCCGTCAGGTAAGTCTTCAAGCGTCCACGTATTATTCAGTTCGAGAGAGGTAATTTCATTTCCAACTGCATCTTTCCAGTGAGCATCTTGCATCGCTTCAGAGAAATTTTTCGGTTCGCTTGCAATGGTGATAGCAGCCAATAACACTTTGTGACTTGCAGAGAAGCGTTCGTTAGACAGCACATCAGATAGAGGATATAAACTAGTAGCTAGATCCAATACGCACAAGTGTAGTATCGTAGTCAGCGAGATACCCCGGTGGACGTCGTTGGCGAGCTTCTTTGCGAACAGCAATTTGGAGAAATATCCATATCAAGGTCTACTTCAATTTCGAAGTCAACGTGTTCTTTTCCATTTTCAGAGTTACTTGTCACTCATCATCGTTAGAGCTGTCGTCCGCTGAAGATGCACTCGAAGTCGTCGTGTCTGCAGCTGGAATTATAGTTGCCGGTGTATCTTCCACGAGAGACGGGTGAGAGACTAGAGTTTCATTTAGACAGGTTTGTGGTTGCAACGATGGATGCTCATCGACCAAACCAATGTCTTGTGTATCGTTCTTTTGGTATGGAAAAGTGTCTTCTCGGAAAATAACGCCATGGGAGACACAAAAAATTCCTTTTTCTAAATAGAAGATTCTCCATCCTTTCTTCCCATGAGGATAACCCACAAATACACATTTGCGAATTCTGCTTGCAAATTTATCCCCGTGATGGTCTTGATTAAGAATATAACATACACAACCCACAACACAAAGATGATCATAAGAAGGCTTAACTCCATACAAAATTTCATAAGGAGTTTTACCTTGTAAATCACATATGGTGTCCAATTGATGAGGCACGTTTCAGCTAGAGCACACTCTCCCCAAAATTTAATAGGCAAATGACCTTCAAAACGAATAGCTCTAGCAACATTCAGCAAATGACAGTGTTTACGTTCAACGCGGCCGTTTCGCTGCAGTGTTCCCACACACGAGGTCTCATGATGTAGGCCGTGTTCCAAAAAATATGTCGTTAAGATAAAAATTCACTTCCATTATCACTACGTAACGATCGAATTTGCTTTCCAAACTGTCCTTCTACGAGAGAAAAAAAAAATTGAAGCTTTGTCGGTGTCTCGCTCTTTGCATTCATGTGATGTATCCAAGTTCCACACGAAAAATCATCAACAATGGTGAGAAAGTATCTAGCCCTGAGAAAGTATCTAACCCCAGAGAAAGACGGAACTTTATACGGTCACCATATATCGCAATGAATCATTTCAAATATCTCTGAAGTCTTATTAATGCTCAACGGAAAAGAACAACGAGTTTGTTTAGCGTGAGTACATATGTCACACACTTTATTCATAGAAGTACGACTACTACTAAAACTGAAATCAGAAAGCATCTCCACTATATTTGGTGATGGATGTCCCAAGTGACGATGCCAGAGCTCCACGGACTGATTCGTGAGACCCTTCGAAGCTGCAACAACCTCGGTGTTCCGAAAATAGACAAAACCCCCAACCGGCTCACCTATTCCAATCAGCGTCCTCGTAATACGGTCCTGAAGAACACAAAATGGAACAGCCAATTGCATCACACAATTATTTTCTTCCATTAGTTGTGTTACCGAGATCAAATCAAAGCCCAAATTCTCAATGTAGAAAACCTCAATCAAACTAAGATGCAAATTTAACACAACTGTACCAACTGTTTCACTTGTAACAACTCTACCATTTGCTAGCATAACCTGAGTTGGTTTAGATTTTCGTATGTTCTTAAGAATCTCTTTCTTACAAGTCAAGTGATGAGTAGCACCTGTGTCTAAAATCCAAGAAGGAGAGAGTATCTTACCAGACATTTGTTCGCTTGTACCAGTTTTTGCTGCACTCATTACTCGTCGAACGCTCAACCATTGCTCATCTGTTAGTCCCAAAATAGCATCACGGTCAGCATCTGTTACAGCTACATTTGCAACGATCTTAGCAACGTTTGCACGAGCAGGGCCACCGCGACCCAGTGTACCACTAGCTGGCGGAGTTGTTCCTCTTCCACGACCGGTTCGATTTCATGGTCTATAACCCCACCATTCAGGAAATCCCAAGATTTGAAAAAAAGTATCCGCTTGATGCCCAACTCGACCAAAATTTGTGCACATAACGCTTGTGGTTTTATCATCATAATGAGAGCGAGGTCGTTGTGTTTGTGCAACAAACGCCATGTTTTCAGTTTTTCCTTCAAAGCTTTTCTTCTTCAAGCGAGCATCTTCATCCTGTGTAACATTCAAGTATACTTGTTCCAACGTAGGTAGAGGATCTCGAGCCATCAAATTTTATTTCAACATTCCATAAGTCAATTCATCAAGACCACGCAGAAAATTATGAACCTTGTCTTCTTCCATTCGTTTTTCATCCTCACCACTGAGATCACATGTGCAATGACCACATGTGCACACCAAAGGAGGTCCGTAGTTTTGTGACATCATCCCACAGTTTTGTGAGCCGTCCGTAGTATGTCTGAATGCTAACACCTACTTGTTGACAGTTGGCTAGATCTTGTTGCAGTTGTTGAATCCTTGGACCGTTGGTCACACGGTACCAGCTTCGAATATGATCCCACAAGTCTTTTGCAATTGGTTTGTGAGAGATATTCGACAGGAGCTTCGGTTCGATTGTCATCTTGATCCAGGAGACTATGAGAGCATTGATAGGTTTCCAATCTTCATAGTCCTCCTAGTTTTCAACTAGTTCCTTGATAGAGCCATCAAGAAAACATGATTTATTTTGAGAGTAAAGAGCGGTTTCCAAATTCACGGCCCACTATTCGTAATTATCTCCACGCAACAAAGGGCGTGAGATGATGCTTCCGGGGTTGTCGTTTGAGGTTGGGTCATAAGGAGAGATTGTTCGTCGTTGATTCTCCATTGGTTTCGCAGGTACCATCGCTCTGTGTTCTTCAGCCATCGTTACAAAGATATGAAATCAAATCTAAAAAAAACAAAGAGAATCCCATAATTCGATTACTGCTCTGATACCATGATAAATTTAGAGTCGATCCATAGAGAATGTTTTCTGTGTTTTATTAGAATGCTTAGGTGAAGTATATATATACAAACATACAAAACGTATTGCCCAAGTTCTATATCTAAGCATAAGGAAACTAGATAATATACACAGATATATGAGATCAAGAAATATGGAAATACAATACTAAAGTATTGTATTATGCCCAAGATATTCTTAATCTTGTAGCTTTCTTTTTCTTAATGACCAAGAAATTTGTAATATTGTAGAGTACACAACCTTTAGATTTGCACATAGTAACCTATTCGATTTACTGTTATGATTTTAGTTAATTGAACACATTTATGTTAAATCCTAATATAATAGAGCTGATTTAATATTTTACTAGAATTTAACCCGCAATATTTTAAAATATATATATTTTTTTAATTTTGTTTGGTATATAATATTGTACTACTGTATTTTGATTGTTGATTCTATAATTTAACTAGTAAAATATGACATGATAATTTGTTTGTATATAATTGTAATTTGATCAACTTAGCTAAATAAATCTAATATTCAAAATAATGAAATGATGTTGGCACAACATCTTTAGTTTAAATAGTCTAATTTCAAATTAAAATATTTTGTGAGCTTGACTATAGTAGACAACCCCTAAAAAATATATGTAATTTATAACTCGTTCCATCACATGACCCGTGCTACACAATTATCACAATTATCAATAATAGTTTTGTTAATACATTTTTGTATCGATTGAGTAAAATACGTCCGTTTTAAAAAATTCAAATTGCAACATATGCGAAAAATTATAATTTTACTATACATATGTTTTATGTAATAATATAATTTTCAAAACAAATAAGATCATATAAAGATATTGGAGAAATATTTGATTTATTAGGGAGAGATTTTAGGAAATTTTGTTAAATGTAATAACTATCGATTTCCAATTTTGCAATTTTATTATGATTTAATTACAAAATTTAATTTTAAAGTTTTGTTATTTATTCAAGGGGGAATTTCAAAAATACCCCTTTTCATATACCTCTTTTTAAAAATACCCCGTTTCAAACTTTATCAAAAAACTCACTAAAAATGTTGAAATTTATCCAAATATGTGTGTAAGCTTATAAATATATACACAAATTACCTTTATATGTGTATAAAACTTTATATACCTTTCATAAATAGCGTAAAAAAATAATATAAAAACCTTATAAAAACCTTATAAAAACCGTATAAACCCTTTTAAAAACCTTTGTAAAACCTTATAAAACTTATAAAAACGATTTAAAACTATTTAAAACATTTTAAAATATTTGTATCAAATCTCCTAGTAGTAGTTATTATATAGAAGTACCTTATAAACTATATAAAACTTTATAATCTTTTATATTTAAAAAGGGGTATTTTTGAAAATGGATAGATAAAGGGGGTATTTTTAAAAAGGGTACACCAAAAGGGGTATTTCTCAAAAATTCTCTTTATTCAAATGGCAAGGAGTTAATTATGCAAATAATACAAAATAAAAGGTTATAACCCAAAACGTACTTCAAAAATGTTAATATAGATTGGTAATGACTAATGAGTAAATAGATAAATAGTACATGACACAAGGAATCGTAGTAAAAGGAGAGGAGATTTTTCTCTCTAGGGAGAGAACTTAAGTAAACCGGGAATATCTTTGTTTTCGCCGGATTTGGGAGAATATTTTCTGTTTTTATCACTTTTGTTACAAAATCTTTGGAGATCTTTTATATATTTAACCTATTTCGTCGTGTTCTTGAGAGCCGTCGTCGAACCTACTGGTGTTAAAGCTCAAAACCCTTGTTTGATACGTTAATTACGTGCAGTCATAGAGTATGAGTTGGATAAAGCTTTGCAGGAGATGTCGATTGAAGATGATAAACCGATTGTGCTGCAAAACCTTCCGCAGTTCAGCTCTTGCTTGCGAAACAAGAGTAGTATCACTGGTCGTCTTTTGTGCCCAGAGAACTAGAAGATGTTTGATTTGATTCATGAAATGTCTCACTTATGGCGAATGTACAACAGAGCTAGAGGAATAGCTCTTTCTAATGAACAGTTTGACTTCTTCTTTGATTCAGAGTCTGAGTTAACTACGGTCTTAGATATCGGTGCTTGGACCTTTAATGACTGGAGTATTACGCTGGAGCGATGGGTGGAGAAACCGCCAGCTGATTACTTGAATGTGCCGCCAATATGGATCCGTCTTCGCAATATTCCGGTGAACTTTAACACAGCTGATACCATTAAGGAAATTGCAGCGCATATTGGACAGTTATTGTTGCTTTTGATCCCTTGAAACCACTAAGCAAGGGATATGTCAGAGTTAGAGTTCTATTTGATGTAAACAAACCCTTGAAGAATTCTAGAGAAGTTTAGATCCCATATGGAGAGAAGATTTACATTGGTATGGAGTATGAGAGAATCTAGCGCCGATGCAATCAGTGTCAAAGGCTAACTCATGACAAGGAACACTGCCCATTTAATCCCTCAAACCGGCAAACTGTTGCTACGGGGGGAATTCCAAGTCGTCTGGTTCCAAAAATTAGTAAGGATGATCCTTTGTTTGGATTTTTGACTGATGATGACGTTGGCATTGATTCAGTGTCTGGTAAACCGAAAACTGCTAGTATTGGTAATAAATTTTCATGGGCTGGGGAACGCAATCAAGTTTGGGTGCAATGTAAGCTTGATAGAGCTCTTGGTAATGCAGCTTGTTTCATCTTTTTCCAAGGGTGCAAACTAAGTATTTGGAAAGGATTGGCTCTGATCACCGCCTTATCATCACAAGGTTTGTGAATGAAAACAACGAGGCCGGTTTATGTTTCAGAAAAGGTGGGTTTCGAAACCGGATTTCTCTGAGGTAGTGAGAGAGGGTTGGAATAAAGGTTTCGCTTTGGATAACTATTCCTTAATGAGCCGTATTGAAGATTGTAGAAGGTGTATATCTCTCTGGAATCAATCTACTAACCAGAACTCTCACGAGAATATTTCGAGGCTGTTCTATGAACTTGAAATTGAGGTAACTTGATCATCGCCCTATCATCACAAGGTTTGTGAATGAAAACAACGAGGTCGGTTTATGTTTCAAAAAAGGTGGGTTTCGAAACCGGATTTCTCTGAGGTAGTGAGAGAGGGTTGGAATAAAGGTTTCGCTTTGGATAACTATTCCTTAATGAGCCGTATTGCAGATTGTAGAAGGTGTATATCTCTCTGGAATCAATCTACTAACCAGAACTCTCAGGAGAATATTTCGAGGCTGTTCTATGAACTTGAAATTGAGGGAGCTAAACTAATACCAGATTTTTAGTTGTTGAAGACTCTACGGTGGAAATTAGTTGAAGCTTATCATGAGGAAGAACTCTTTTGTAAGCAGCAGAGCAAAGAAAAATGGATGTGTGACGGTGATCAGAACACTCTAGTGCATCCAGTTTAAGGCGAAGAGATTAAGGTGGCAATATTCAGTATTAGAGGTGACAGTACCCCAAGAGCTGATGGCATGTCGGGGTGTTTTTATCAATCTTTTTGGAACATTGTTGGGCCTCAAGTATATCTGAGGAATAACAGTTTTTTGAATCTGGTTCCTTATCGCCTGAGTGGAACTTCACACATATTTTTTTAATCCCAAAGAATTTAAATCCATCAAAGATCACTGATCTCTAACCAATTAGTCTTTGTTCGGTACTATAGAAAATTGTTTCTAAGGTTATGTGCTATCGATTAAAATGCATTTTACCTTCTATTGTCTCAGATAATCGGGGAGCTTTCGTTTCCGGCCTGTTGATATTAGACAATATTTTACTTGCACATGAACTCGTTCATGCCTTGAAGACAAATACTAGTTGTGATGAAGATTTCATGGCTATAAAGCCGATATGTCTAAAGCTTATGATCGAGTTGAGTGGTCTTTTTTAGAAGAGCTACTTAGTCGGCTAGGTTTTGATATCATGTGGGTGAAATGGATAATGAGTTAGTTTTACCTTGGTCTCATATTCTATTCTTATTAATGGAGCTTCATATGGATATATTCAACCACAAAGAGGACTACGACAGGGTAATCTGTTATCGCCTTTTGTCTTCATTCTTTGTGCTGAAGCTTTGGTGCACATCATGAATAAAGCTGAGCTTGACGGAAGATTAACATGAATGAAACCTTCACGTTCCTGTCCATCGATTCAACATCTGCTCTTTGTGGATGATAGTCTTTTCCTTTGTCAAGCAAGCCTTAAAGAGTGTACTGAATTTTTGAAATGCCTTGAGCTGTATGGAAAGGCTTTGGGGCTGGAGATTAACTTCCAGAAATCTGCTATTACTTTTGGGAAGAAGCTAGAACCTTACATGTGACAGATGCTAGGGCTGTTTTTTGGTATTGAACAAGAGGGTGGTGATAGCGAGTACCTGAGACTTCCTGAGTGTTTTAGTGGATCAAAGTGCGACCTCCTTAATTTTATCATAGATAGATTGAAGTCAAGAATTAGTGGCTGGTTTGAGAAGACAATCTCTTTGGGCAGGAAGAAAGTTTTGTTAAAATCTATAGCAATGACCCTTCCTGTATATGCAATGTCCTGTTTTAAGCTGACTAAACATCAATGCAAGCAAATTACAAGTGCCATGATGCAGTTCTGGTGGAGTGCTCATGAGGATAAAAACAAGATGCATTGGGTTGCTTGGAAGAAAGTTTGTAGATCAAAGGACATATGAGGATTGGGATTCCGTGATATTGGTAGGTTTAATCAAGCTTTGCTTGCAAAACCAGAGTTTATAAAGTAGTATATTATCCAAACATGCTTTTCTTGGAGACTAAAATGGGTTATCGACCCTCATATGTGTGGCGTCGTGTAACGCCCCAACCGCCACCTCTCTAGTGGGCCCCATGTTCATCACAAGCCCATGGGCCCACCTCTCTTAATGGGCCTCATGTCCTCTCACTACGCCCGTGAGCCACCAATATCTGACGACCGGTTTGCTACGACCGGTGGGCCTCATGTTTACTGACCCTAAAAATCACCACATGATCTTTCTCTGTGTTTTGGCCTCACTCACACAATTCCGACAACCACTTCCCGGAAGGCCACCCATCCTTTGACTACTCCAGCATTCCTTCCGGGAAGTGGTTGTAAGAACTGTGTCAGTGAGGCCAAAACACAGGGAAAGATCATGTGGTGATTTGTAGAGTCGACACTCCAATCGTAAGACGCAGTTATCCTCGCGAGACAAAACGTTGGTGTCGAGCGACACCCACCCTTTGTGTCGATCAACACCGACTCTCTACAGACGCTCCAACTGCGTTTCTCATTGGATCTCTTCTCCAATTCACCATCATGATATGAGCGAGTCTCCAAGGGGTTCCACAGGCATCAATAATCAAATAAACAGCCAAACAATCAAAGAAATCAATCAAACAATCATCAAACTCCTACAACAATGATCAAACATGCTTAGATAAGCCTGGTCATGCACTCACCTCTTTAAACAAGAAAGAACAGCAACGAACAGGGACTTGCAAGGGTGGAAACGATCTCCACAGACACCAAACACCACATATCAACCTTCCTCTAGCCTTGAACCACCAAGAACAAGCTTTGATCCTTCCAAAAACCCACTCAAAGGCACCAAAAAGGATCAAACTCAGTCTCTATTCTCTCTCAAACTCACAAAGCGACAAAGTGAAGTTTTAAGAGAGAAACGGTGCTCCAAAGCTTATAAAGTCGACAGAGGTTTTCCCCCAAACCAAGCCTCAATTGAACCGACGATTTAAAACTTAAACCGTCAAACCAAAATTACTAGTGTCGATCGACACCCGACCTCAGTGTCGATCGACACCACCCGGATTTCCGGTCACGGGCGTTACATAATGAAATCAATTGGTGATGGCAGAACTACGAATGTATGGCTTGATAAATGGGTGTTTGATGAGCTGTCTCGACGTACGTACAATAAGGAGATCTTCATGTATTCAAAATTAAAAGATAGCTCCCTTATAACATCGGATGGTACTTGGCATGGTATTCGACTTCACACGCTTTTCTTGCCTAATGACGTGATTCGCACTTATTCCTTCCCACCTGCGCTGAATCTTTAAGATCGGTATGTTTGGGATTTCACAATGAATGGTCAATATGCGGTTAAGAATGGGTACTGGTTGTTGAATCGGGAGGTTGAAGTTCTAGAGTAATTGCCTGATCAAGTTGTCCTTATTAACAAGATCAAGGAACGGGTTTGGAATATTCCCACTGAACCAAAAATTTGAATGTTCTTATGGAGAGCTGTTTCTGGTGTGTTGGCTGTAGCAGAATGTATGCGTCGACATGGGCTTTAAGTTAATCCGCTTTGCCAAATATGTGGTGTAGAAGAAGAATTTGTTTCTCATGTGTTGTTCTGCTGTACTTTAGCAAGATAAGTTTGGTTTTCTTCTGCTCTTCCGCTGTCGGAGCATGGTTTTTCTTTGACCGTTCCAGAAAACTTGGATTATATCCTTGGTTTAATGGATAGTCTGGATGTACGGGTGAACCAAAGAACTGTTTTTCCATGGATTATTTGGGAGATGTGGAAATAACGTAATAGCGTTATTTTTGCAGGTCAAGCTCATAATCATAACATTCTACTAGCTATGATTCTTAATACGTCTGAAGAATGGTTCTTGCAGCAAAAACTACTTCGTGCTGACCATGTTTGCAATGTTTTAAAGATCTTCGCATCGTTTCTTGCGAAGTCTGGTCAGACTGCACGGCATCACTATCAGCTCTAGAGTCTCTGATTGCATGGCCCAAGTATCATTCTCTTTTGGACAAAATCTTTGGTGTTCTTCGTTCAATGGGTGAGGTCTCCTTTAAAGTGTCTTCTGTTAAGGCAAACTCGGTGGCCAGGGACATTGAGAAGAGTGTGACCCGAGATGGCAGACTGACCTCGTACGTTGCCTTAGGTGGACTGGCGTGGCTGAATGAGAGGATCGTCCAAGATCAAAGAGTGAGATTCTAAGTGGTGGTTTTTATTGTTTCCCTTCATTTGCTTTGTATGGTGTTTATTAACTTTTCTTTCCTTAGTAAAGCTTATTGATTCAGTGTTAAAAAAAAAGTAAGAAGTAGTGATGGTTAGATTTTAAATTGGTGATGAGTAAATAAATTTATTAGTACATTATGAACAGTAAGAAGCAGTTTGAAACCCATAAATACACAATCCTTTCAAAGTTTTGTGTTGGTAGGAACACTTAGAAGAAAACTTCTCACTGCATTGATTTCACATGCACGTTCTTGTTCTTATTGATTACCACAATAGGTCTCCCAAAATTATTCATTAAGATCAGTCAATCCCTTTTTCAAGAGATCTCTCATCTTTCTACTGTGATCAATTTATGGCTTACACAAACTGATCAATCCACATGATTGATGGAACCATCCTTTTTGGGATAGTCATTTTGTATTATTGATGGGATTACATTAATCTTATTGGATGATGATCTTATACTTTGCAATTTTTTCAAATAATTATTGGGCCTGATCTGTTGGGTTTTTTATTTATTTACAAATTACTCTAAAATCTGCTATTACTTACAAAAATTACTCATCTTTTAATACAATAAAGAACATTTATATTCCACGGGTTTGATATGTTTGCAAATGAACTTTGTTTATCAACTTTAAAAAATAGAAGAAAAAAACTTCTACTAAAAAAGGGAAAATAGATAGAAGAAATTTCTTTTTAACCAGGCACAATATGTTTTTCAAGATTCTTATCTTGACTAGTTTTATAATTAACTAGGTGATGGGCTAGACCCAATTTTGCTCCACTTGATAATATGACATTATCAATAATCACAATAGCAACAATGAAGACTCAAGAATCTACCAAATAAACAACATTTATGTAATTGTATATATAATTTTACTTAGGAACTATAAAATTGAAAGTGAAATACTAGTTTATAACATGATCAGAAATTTTTTTTTTTTTGATATTTCATAAATTGGATCAAATGCTTTTAACCCAAATTTGAAGATTGAAATATAGTAATTAAAGAGAAAATATTTATAATATGTTTTGGAAATCAATATAGCCTAAAAATATGTTATATGTGAGCCAATAGAAAGTGGAAATAAAGTAGATGTCGAAAGAAAATGAGTGCATAGTAGATAATAAAGAAATAATTATAATCAAACATGTTTAAAATAATTATTAAAACTTGAAAAGATAATAATCCACATGACTAAATTAAAATCTTTGAATTTCATCCATTCGTTCATCCTAGCAGTTTTAATACCCAAACTTTGATACTATGCAAAAACCAACCTAAACACATTAGAATTTTTTAAAGTGTCAACCTCAATTATATGAAATTAGCCGATTTCAACTTATCTCAAAACAATGAACATTTAACGGAAGATAACCAAACAATCATGAAATCACCAAAAATAATGATCAAACTACTTAGATAAGCCCTGATCATGCACTCACCTTGATATGGGATGAAAAGTGACGAAAACAACAAAATCAGAGGCAGCACATGACTCTTCTAACACCACAACCATGAAAACTCCCTCCCCTTTGCTAAAACTCTCATAAAAAACAACACCCAAAACTCACTAAAACCCACAGAAACCTCACATGAAATGTTTAGAAGCTTTTCCCTCTCTGGAAGAAGACAAAAGCAACTAACAACACATGAGTTAAGTTTTCCCTTTAAAATACGAGCGCTAGGATTCACCCCCTGACAGTGTGAGACCACTTGCCTCCACACTTGTCTAATTTTAGCTCTGATACCACTTGTAACGCCCCGACCGCCATCTCTCCCAGCGGATCCCATGTGCACTCACAGCCCATAGGCCGCCTCTCTTAATGGGCCTCACGTCTTCACACTAGGCCCATGAGCCCATCCATATCCGACAGTCGGCTTTACCGACCCTATAAATCACCACTTGATCTTTCCCAATGTTTTGGCCTCACTCACACAGTTCCGACAACCATTTCTCGGAAGGTCACCCATCTTTTGACTACTCCAGCATAAGCACGCTTAACTCTGGAGTTCTCTCAGGACCTTTGACTGAGAAAATAAGTGCACTTTGGTGACATAAGTGGTCAAATCAACTCATTTAAGCCTATCCGCAAACCAGGGAATCACAAGCTCAAACAAATAATTTTTGTACTTGAGCATCGGATAGTTTGCGGAAGATACTACACTTGTGTTTAAACTAGCTTTGAGAAAATGATAGTGATAAAGATACCAATAATCTTTGCCACATACAAGAACTTAATACTAGTTTATGTAAGAGTTTTTTTCATATGGTGTTTTTATGTAAACATTAAATTCATAATAAGTGTCTCTTGCAAGTACAAAATTAATCAAATGTATATTTTATTAAGCTAAAGTTTATCATTTTACAAATTATAATGTAAAATTTATAATCAAACTAAATCTCTTCATTCTACAAAATATAAAGTAAAATCTATAATCAGATCACTGACCACAACATGTATTGTAAAATGAAATTAATGTGTCATACATTGAAAAGCGTTAGAATAAATAACTTCTTCCAAATTGTTAAATAGAAAAATTTATTATAGACCATATATGTATATCTTTCCATCTTACAAAATCTTAGATGCAAAATTAATTCATACCAATAGATTACAACACACGTTGCAAACAAAAAATAAGAGAAAAAAAAACTCAACGTGTCATACATGAAAAAGAGCGTTACGGGAATAAAATGGTATGTAACTACACATATAAATTTTCTACCATTCATTTTATATCACCAAATCTCTCCATATCTTCTCTATGCAAACTAAGATATGTTTCTTTGTGCATCACCAGAGATAGAAGATAAAAATGGCACCAAAAATATCTTTGTAAGTATTGTTGGCGATTAGCTTGTTAATAGCAATTTTTTTTTAAACTAACACTAACTAAAAGGTGATCTAATGTTTGTCTTATGTTTTCTCATTGTTCACGACAGTAGAAAGAAAAATTCTATCAAATCGGTCAGGATAACTTGCAGATTTTGAAGGACTCGTTCAGTGAGACGGTACGTTCACTAATTTAACTATGTATTTTTTTTTGTTCTTTGTATGTTGGGCTTGGATTCGGCATTATAAAATGTATGAAACTATAAAATTTATTGCGAAATGACTTGAGATAAGCTGTTTAATTAAGACTATCTTTTATTAGAACGAATTGAATGAAATATCTTTTTTGTTTGTCATATAAATGAAAAAACGATATGTAGGCAATTAGACATGTATCTCTATGCAATTTTATTATTAGTTATAACTACATAGTTTTCATGTTTTAGTAAAAGTTTTTGAAAAAAATCGTCAAACTAGTACGTTTTTCAAAAGTATGTTATAATAGCATATTTTAATATGTTTATTCATAAGATCATTTTTTAGTCTTTTCCTATCCCAATTTTACAGTGGGTTAAACAAAAATTCCCCACTTTTGTTATAACAAAATCCCGTCTGAATTTTTTGTCAGCCCAACCATAATCCTGGGTTTTAAAATACAATGGTAGAAAAATGTAATGTTTTGGATAAGATCTCATGAAATGTTTTAAATGAAACATATATATTCATTTTGCCTTATACGTTTTACCATAGTAGAAAATTTTGGCCTTAACTTTTAATATTATACCAATTAAAAGAGGATTTGATATGGTGTAAACACTTATTTACAAATATGCACACCATTAAAATCAATAATCACAAAAACCTAATATGTATCTGTAACAATAGAAACGTTAAGCTTTACTTTGTTCATCCATAAATAGGCGTTTGTGATTACTAATTAAAGTGTTTACTGACATATGTCAGTTACTTAGTATGATAAATTATGTTTTTTTGTCAGTATAATAAATATAAGTTATTAACATTACAACTTGATTTACAAATCATCAAATAAACTTTTTAATTGGTTTAATGTAAGAAACCAAAAAAGAGTTCAAGTTTTTTTTACATGTGTATATGGGGACATTAATAGGCAAATAATACCTCCGTTTTTTTTAGGTTGACTAAATCAACCAACAAAAGACGCATAGTAGTCAAAAGTGTTTAAAATAAATTATTAAAACTTGAAAAGATAATTAGGGGATTTGCACAAATAACTTTTTTATGATATCCTTTTCTACAAATACCCTGTCTGGATGTCCATTTTCGAAAATACCCTCTTTAATGTACAAAATGACTAAATTACTCTCCTTTAGTATAACCCACGTTGAAGAACGGAATATTATTTCCAACAAAAGAATATTCCTTTCGAAAAATTTCCCGCCAAAAATTTCTGACATTAACTTTCCCGCCAAAAATTTCCGACAAAAGTTTTCCCGCCAAAATTTTCAGCCATAATTTTCCGCAATTCCTTAAAAACCTAGTAAATATTTTTAAAATCCTTGTAAATCTTTTTAAAATCATCCAAAACCTTTCAAAACTTAAGTAAACCTTTTACAACCTATGTAAATCATTTTATAACATTTATAAACACTTGTAAATCCCTTTAAACCCCTTATAACTGTGGTAAATCCTTTAATAAAAACTTTTGTAAACTTCTAAAACATTTTAAAAACCCTTGTAAATCCTTAAAAACCATTTTAAAGTCCTTGTAATACCTATAAAAACCTTTGAAATCCCTTTAAAAACATTCGTAAACTTCTAAAACCCTTTAAAACCCCTTGTAAATCCTTTAAACTATTTTAAAATCTTCGTAAATACCATTAAAAATCCTTGTAAATCCTTTTAAAATAATTTTTAAACCCTTAAATCCTTGTAAATGCCTTTAGAAACACTTGTAATTCTTTTTAAAACACTTGTTAATTCTTTTAAAAACCTTTTAAAATTCCTTGTAAATTTTTAAAAACCATTTGAAAGTCTTTTAAAAATCCTTGTAAATCCTTTAAAAACTGTTATAAACTTATAAAAACTTTTAAAAATCATTGTCCTTTAAAAACCATTCAAAAACCCTTATAAACTTCTAAAGCCCTTTAAAAACTATTACGAATCTTTAAAAAACCATTTAGAAACTTTTGTAAATTCCTTTAAAAACCCTTGTAAATCCTTTAAAAGACCTTTAAAACTCCTTGTAAACCCTTCAAAAAAATTTGGCGGGAAAATTTTGTAAAATGTTTTTTTCTGCGGGAAAAGTTTATCGAAAATTTTTTTGTCGGGAAAATTGTTATGGGGGAATATTTTTTGGAAATAATATTTCATCCAAAGAAAGGAATATTCTTTCAACTAGGGGTAAAATGACCATTAAAATTTAAGAGCGGGCAAAAATGAAAATGGCAAACAAATAGGGTAGTTTTGCAAGAGGGTATCATAAAAAGGTTATTAGTAAGAATTTCTCAAGATAATAATGCACATGAATAAATTAAACTATTTGAAAATTCATTTATTCATTCATCCTAACAGTTTTTTAATACCCAAACTTTGATACTATGAAAATACCAGCCTAAACTCACAAAAAAATCAAGTTGTCAACCTCAAGTATATGCAATTAGCCAAGTTCAACATCTCTCGAAACAACGACCATGAGTCAAATGACAGGGTGGCAATGACGAGGCGTCAGGGGTGAGTAAAACAAATTTTGTTAACCTGCAAACAACAAAAAGATTTCTTTTTAAAGGGCTATTATTAAGAAGAAAATAGTTATGATATGTCCTCAAAATCAATTCACACTCCAATATATCTATTATATGAGAGCCAATAGAAATGCAAAGAATTATATCTATGTGAGTCTATAATGTTGCTTTTATACAATATGAACTTATTAAATGGATACATACAAAGAGCTATTTAATTTGATAATTCATAATAGTTTGTGAGGGTTACAACAATTTAATTAAGGCTTCTGAAATATTACTTTTTTTTTTCGCCAAATCAAGTATATTATATTATAAAGAGTTTTACATGATACATGAACCATTCATAAACAACCATTGACATAAATAAAGGAAATTGAATACAGTTTTGATAAAGAAGTATACATGACCTTGCTTTTCGATTGGAAGCCTTACAGGCAAACAGATAAAATATGTTACGTCCCCCCTTCACATACTCATAATTGGCTATCATCTTATAGAAGAAACTCCAAAATGCTTTTCGCATTACTTTTGTTGAGATAAAAAACAGAAATGTTGTTTGAAATGATTATGATTCTTGCTGTCTGAAACTCAAAACTATATGCACGAAACGCCTATCGCATCGTTGCCGTTTAGTGGCCATACTTTTCCTTTCAATAGAAACAGAAATTTCCGGCCAAGGTAAATAGAGAGCAACGCCATCACAGTCACTCACCGCCATTGTCCTTTCCATAACGTCTGTCACTTGTTTCAGGTTATACCTGATTTGATCTCTGATGATGATTCCATCGAGTCCATTGATGCCTCCATTAATTCCAGGATCAAACACCCAAGTCAAACCTCCACACCCTCGGATAAGAGGACAATCACCGGTTATTAACCGAAAGAAACACCGGCAACGAGTGAAAGCACCGGAAACAAACCTTCTACAAAGAAGGACATCACGATTCCATCGAAATGACATAATAGCGGAGGAACTACATTGTAAAAGAGATGATTTTGTCATATCTACTGAAAGCCTCTGGTAAATTTGATCCAAAACCAAACCAGAGATGGATCCCATAGAGATATCGGACTCTTACGTAGAAAAGACACACTCAATACTTTACACAACATCATCGCATAGCATAGAGCGTACTGTTGATACTCATGATTTGCCGTTATATTCATTCAAAACCTAAGATTAAGAAGGGAATTAGAGATATTCAAACAATGGAAAATAGAAATGACGATGGCCGACGCCGGAGAAGCCAACGCCGGAGAAGCCGACGCCGGCCGGCAAGAGTGACGAAAACGAACGACTTGTTTTTCTCGTTGATATCGCCCATGAGAGAAAAGCAGTTATGCTTTGTGTATTTGTAAAATTAGGTTGTACCATCTACTATTGAGCCTAATCTACAGTTAAACAAATAACAATAACATTTCAAATATTAAACTAATATAAACTTAAAAAAAAATCATATGAAAAATAGAATAACAAAAAATGATAGCAATACAAAACCAACAAAATCAACGTTGCAAAAATAAAGTAAAAATAAAAATATAAAAAAAATTATAAACTTCCCGCGCATAGCGCGGGTCAGCAACTAGTAGAAATAAATTTCTGTAAAATTAAAATTTTCGATTTTATTGCTGCCTATATATTGAGTTGGACTAAATATTGTGTTTAGATAATATACAATAACAAAAATAAATAGCTACCGTGGAGAGTAAACTATCATTCATGAATCCAATTTAATTAGGTTTTCAAGACATTTTTTTATTGATTTATATATGAAATATTTATCGAATTGACTACAAACGATTGTCACCGTTATTTTTGGCACCAAAAAAAGTTCTTCCTATAAATCACGGATTAAATCGTATGTAGTTCATATATAAAAAAAATATTCTGAATTATTGTAGAAGATAATAAATAAGTATTTTTCTTGATAAGAAATAAGATAAATGATTTTCTATAATCTAGAAAGTATATCGTTGACTGAAAAAATAGAAATAAATTAAAATAGCAAACATATAAGGGATAGAATCTTCATAAATATAAAACAAATCTGGTCATAAACCGAATATATCACTCATGGTATCCATTCTATTAAATCTATGAAAAATTACACAACACAAAGGCCAACGAGATTGATACAATTCTCCTAGTCCTTCTTAAGAATGCAAAGCATAAATCATAGAACATAAATGTCAACACCATTAATCCAAACATCGTAATCTGAAAACAATTATAAAAACGATGAGATTAAATTAGATAATAAGATAATAATTTTTTTATAAGACTAATCTCTCATGATGATGGGGGCTCCTGCTTCCACAGCCTTGATTCTCTCTTGGATGAGTTTGAGCTTCTTGTCAACCACTTCGGCTGCTTTAACCAGTTCCTCTGAACAATCTGATTCAGTGGTTAGATCATTGGTTGAAGCCATTATCCCAAGATTCATAGCATGAGTATGCTTCTTCTCCTTCTCCAACTTCTTCTCTGCGTCCTTAATCATTTTCTCCATGAGATCCTTTTGGTCCATCATGTATTTGATTTGTTTCTCAACTGGAAGCTCGCTTAACCTGTCAAGAAGAGAACGAACCTCGTTAACGTTTGGCCAGAGCTCAGGACCATCCTTGTACTCGCTGTAAATGATAGCACAAGCTGGTAAACCACAAAGGATGGTTAATTCATTGATCTTTTTCAGTAAACCAGCTTTGCGTTTTTGAAATGTAGCTCGGCGAGTGGCGTTGTCGGTGATCAATTGGTGTGTAACTTTTCTCCTACCCATGGTGAAAAAAATGTTTGAAGAAGAAGGATAGGAGGATTTGTGTGGTTTCAAATACTAATGGGTAAAATGTTATATAGATGACTTCTAGCTTTGATTTTTTTCTACTAGGTCCACAAAAGATGTTTTAACACATTGAAATAGGTACTTTTTAATAAAAATAAAAATATAGAAAGGTTGTTACAGAAAAATACAAATCAAAATTTAAAAAAATAATAGCTATATATGAAAGCCTTCTATATAAGAAGACTTATATCAAAAGAAGTTTTATTTATTTATTATGTGTCTTTTGTTGGTTAGTCTAGTCAACCTCAAAAAAAGGGAGGTAATATTTTTCTATTAATGTCCCCATATACACATGTAAAAAGGTTTGAACTCTTTTTTGGTTTCTTACACTAGACCAATTAGAAAGTTGATTTGATAAGTTGTAGTGATGAGTTGTAAATCAAGCTGTAATGTGAATACAAATTTATTATACTAACAACAAAAAATAATTTATCAAACAGTAGGGCAAATGACATAAGTCAGTAAACATTTTAATTGGTAATCACGAAAGTCTATGTATGGACAAAGTAAAGCTTATTGTTTCTATTCTTTCAAAATTATATTAGGCTGTAGTGACTATGGATATAAAAGGTATTTGTAAATACCTACTTATAACGCCCGAGTTTATGGGTCTTTTCAGGATTGTTGAGCGGGTTAGTGTCGATCCCTAATTGTAACACCCCTGTCTGAAATTTTGTTAGTGTTGCTCAACACCAACAAATTTCGGTTTGACATGTTTGTTTTAAATTGAAAAATTAATTTGGGATGGTTTCGCTAAACCCTAAACCTCATTTTAAAGAGAAAACTCGGCGCCTTGAAGGGTTATCAACCGCTTTTATTCTTTCAGAAGAGTGGAAAAAGTTCCTAAGTTTTCATGTGAAGTTCTATGGGCTTTTAGAGAGATTTAGGTGATGTTCTTGAGAAGTTTGACTAAAGGGAAGGAAGATTTTGTGGCTGTGGTGTTAAGAGAGTCTTGTGCTGCCTCTGATTGTGTTGTTTTCTTCATTGTTAGTTCTTTATCAAAGTGAGTTCGTGACCATGGCTTATCTAAGCATTAAGATTGTGTGTTTTGTGTTTATTTGATGTGTGGAATGATTTTCCTTGTTGTGTTATGTGTTTCTGGTGTTTATGTGGCCTTCTGTAGCTGTTCCTTGGTTGTGTCGGCGTGGGAGATGATGTGGTGGTGATTTTAGGTCCTCTGGTTAATCAGATCAAGATTGGATGTGTTCTAGGGTGTGAGTGTTGATTGACACCAGGAGGGTGTCGATCAACATTAGACTGTTGTTCGCAGTGCATTATCGTGGTGGTGTCGACCGAAACCAGTTGAGGGTGTCACTAGTTGGTGGTGTCAATCGACAGTTTTCTGTGAGCGCAATTTTTGTTTTTAATTGACTGGTTTGGATGTTTTTGGTACTATTAATATGTGATCATGATCTTAATTGCTTACTTGTATATAGTACTTTATTTTGTAATTGCTAAAACAAACCTTATATAAAATGTTGAATGTAGATGAAATAAAAGTATGGTTGTAGTTAGATTTTGGAGAATAAAAGAAGTGCTAAAATATATGGTTAACGCTCATACATTATATAACAATGAGAGGTAGTAGTTGCAAAACTTACAAAAAAAACTTTTATAGAAGTCATGGTTTTAAATAGTCATTAGTTTTTTAGAATATTATCTTGAGATAACCTATACTAACAAAAATGAAGTGAGTAGGAAAAAAATGGTAATGAAATTGTGCATAACAAAATAAAGAAGTCATAAAAGTTAAGTATTTCTAATATATGACAACAACGTAATTTATAAAGATTCAATTGGAATGTTAAAGGTGAAAAGACATGGAATATTTAAATTTTTGTGGTCATTTGTTAGGTGCATTTATTACCAACATCAATCTATAGAAAATAAGATTTTAACTAAACGTATATAATTTTAAATTTTTCTTTTGTATCCTAATAAAAATTGAAATAATGTAAATGATACACAAACTATAAATAAAAGAATTTTATATTAAAATAAAACTAAAATGTTATAGCACTTTTGCATATTTTTTTGTAAATATATAGCTATATAAATGAGTATTTAATCTAAATATTTTGTAATTGATATTAATAGAAACATACTTATGCTAATTATATTGATTAGTAAATCTAAAACAATTTAAATATAATCAATACGAATATACCCGCGCGTAGGGGGTTAATAACCTAATCTCTACTAATAAAAAGGGACAATTTGAGGCTATTGAGAGTGTCCACCTCAGCTTTATTAAGCACTCTTTTAACATGCCGTGTCAGCATACTTTGGCTACATGTTTAAACTTAAATTGACTTTAGGAGATGCCTTCGTTTAGCTAAATAAGAAACTGTTCTACTTCCTCATAACTCTCCATCACCTTATTCTTTTTTCAGTTACCCACAAAAATCAATAAAAATAATAATAATGATTTGAGATACAACGATGTAGATACAAAGCGATCTCACATCCCCACTCTTCAATCAAAGGTAAAATTATACCTCATACGTCAATTTCTTCGTCTCTTCTCCTTTAAAAACTTTCCTTTCTCTGTAGAGACTTAATTACACAAATTTACTATCTAAAGTGAGACATATCTAATTTCTAATGTTTTTGCTAGATTAAAAGATATAGTGATAGCGAGGAGAAACCTCATACATACTAGAAAGTGGTCCACAACGTGAAGTAAACAATCTTAGTCGTCACTTTGCAAACCACGATTCATTTATCGTATTTCATCGATTAGATACAGATTATAAATTATATTACATCAATCTTAATAGGTTTATGTTTGATGTTTTCACTTTTTATCTCTTCTTCCGTTGCCATATTTCTTAGCTCTTTCATTTTACTGGAATACATATTCATTTAATTTACAAATAAATTATTTAGTGCATTGATTTGGTTATAATACTAGGATCAAACCCACATGTTCTAATTCGATTTTGCACTCCTCTCAGGTTTTTAGATGGTTATGATTTTGCACTCATCTCATGTCTTCATGTGGTTAGTTAGATTTGCACTCAACTTTGTTGATTATGAATTTACAAAATAATGGAGAAATGTGGTATTTTGTTTTTAATATCTAATGCGCAAGGAGAATCTTGATGGAGTGTAATTTTTGCCCCTTTCCACTTTAAATTGATGTTGCTAATGTGTATATGTATTGTTCAACTGTTAAGTAACTTGTAAATTAAAAAATATGTATATAATTTGATCGTATAATTAATTACACAGCTGCACTGATGGTGAAAAGGCGTATATTGTATATTAACTTTGTTATTCATGTTCGTGTATATGGTGGTTCACGAAACAAACAAACAATCAAGATATAAGAACGATAACATATGTCCTATACTAATAAACTGCGATCTTATCATGAGTATGAAAAAGTATTATATATGTTATTGAGTTGTTGTCCAAAAAATAGATATTGTTATTGAGTTAGTCATCATATGATAAAAAAAATATTTCAATTCGTATCTAAAATGAAAAATATATTTCTATCTTTTTTTAAAAAGAATAAACAAAAAGATCT
>NW_006238922.1:6550091-6582478 GCF_000375325.1 Capsella rubella | reverse complement strand
GGATGGTCTTTCAAGGCCTAGATATGTTCGTTTGTGGTCAGTTAAGTTCTTTTTAATACACAACTGTGTGTACGAAAGCAACAAAAATGCAAGACTAATAATAATTCACTCTCTTTCCTCTTCGTCACTTTCTCTCCCTTTCAACCAATTACAAATATAATATATATATATACTAATATAAAACAAACACTTATATAATTACTTTCCTCACACCTATATATAAAATAATAATTTCATAACAAAAGAAAAATATTTCTGCAAAAAAAAAAAGAATAGATAAAGAGAAAGATAGACAAAAAAAAAGTATGTGGTTAAGAACACCATGAGTTGTCGATAGTTGAAAAGTCTGAAAAACAAAATATCAGAAAGAAGGGAAATTAAGTCTTGAAAATATGTGAGGTAGTTCTTCCTCAGGATGAGCTAAAGAGGTTAGTCATTTTTCTGTTAATGTTATCAATCTGTTTTCTTTTGTTCATGGCAAAATTTTTTGTTTACGGTGAATGAAATCTTTCTTTATTTTTCTCCACATATATATCTTTCAAGTTTTGAAACTAAAACCTTGTCTATATCCATATAAATTTCTGGCAATTTCATTGGATCTTACAGGTTACTCACTAGAATAATTAGGTTTAGTCTTTATAGGCTTTAATGGAATTATCAAAATCTTATCATCTTACGGAACTTGTGATATTTGGCTCTAGTGAATATGTTATGATTAGAAATGTTCGTCAATATTAAGTAACTTGGTTGTTATTTTCATTACTATTTAAGCAGGAGGCACTATGGCTACGGAGCTTCTGTCATTTGGAATACAAAATCTTTGGAACCTACTGAGCCATGAACACAAACAATTTCAGGGAGTTGAAGATCAAGTTGATGAACTAAAAACTGATCTAGGCAGGTTAAAGTCATTTATGGAAGACGCAGAGGCTAAAAAGCATACAAGTGCGAGGGTGAGGAACTGTGTGGAAGTGATCAAGGAAATCATTTTTGACGCGGAAGATATACTTGAAACTTTTATCCTAAAAGACCAACTCCAAAAAAGTGGTGGCATCAAGGAACGTATGAGAAGACTTGCTTGCATCATTCCTGAACGCAGGGAAATCGCTTTAGAAATTGGAAGCTTAAGTAATAGGATCTCTAAGGTGATTCGTGATATGGAAACTCAAGGAGTACAAAAGATTATTGGCGACATGAGGGATCAACAACCTCTTCCTGAAAGAAAAGAATTCGCTAGACAGGAAAAAAGCAATCTTGTGGGGCTGGAAGAAAACGTAGAGAAGTTGGTTGGATATTTGGTGGAGGAAGATAATGATCAAATTGTTCTAATGACCGGGATGGGTGGTCTTGGGAAAACCACCCTTGCTAGACAAGCTTTTCATCACGACAAGGTTACGGAGAAGTTTGATAGACTTGCGTGGGTATGTGTTTCACAAGTTTGTGATCGGAAGAATGTGTGGCAAAATATCTTGCAAAGTTTCAGAACCAAAGCAGAAGAAAACGAAATCATGCAGATGAAAGAAGAAAGACTCCAAGATGAACTCTCTAGATTGTTGGAAACATCAAAATCATTAATTGTCATTGATGACATATGGAAAGAAGAAGATTGGAACCTAATCAAACCAATATTTCCACAAAAAAAAGGTGATGATGACCTTTTATGCTACTTAATGAAAGAAAGATAATATTCCAGTTCACACTCATTCTGCTCTCTGTGTTATAAGTCGCTGGACGTGAAGAACCATTTATCAACTTTAAACCAGAATGCCTATCTGATGCAGACAGTTGGACACTTTTCCAAAGAATAGCGATGCCAATGAAAGATGCATCTGGTAAGCATTCAAATGAAGGATATATATATATATATATATATATTTCTTATAGACTTTGATCACATAAATATGAATGGATCTGGTAAGCATTCAAGAAGGGATGATCGCAAGACATAGCTTTTTTTTTTTTGAATTGAATGTAAAATTTTATTCAATCAAAAACCATGTGTACAAAGAATGTTTCAGTTGGTTTGAAAAATTAGAAAGTATTTGGAAAATAAAACTGAATTTAAAAATATTAGCGGGTGGAGAACCAGAGACGGAGACCATCGTCATAACGAGGATCACCTATGTCTCGGAAGACATAGCTTTAAAATAGCTTATTGTAGTATATCATTATTACATCATACTGAACTGAAATTCTTTTCATGGTATAAATGATGTATTTTTTATTTGTTTGATGATGTTGTGTAGAACCGAAGCTAAGGAAATGGAAGAAATGGGTAGACGAATGCTTAAACATTGTGGGGGATTGCCTTTGGCTGTCAGGGTGTTAGGGGGATTGTTGGCTGAAAATTACACAGAACTCTACTGGGAACGAGTATCTAAGAATATTGAATCTCATCTCGTTGGAAGAGCCAATGATGGCAACAACAATTTATTGAACCGTGTATTGTCTCTGAGCTTTGAAGAGCTGCCTGGTCATTTAAAGTATTGCTTCCTCTACTTGGCCCATTTTCCAGAAGATTACGAAATAAGTATCGAAGAATTGCACTATTACTGGGCTGCAGAAGGAATAATCAAGTATACCAATGGAGAGAGCATTAGAGATGTTGGAGATAGCTACATAGAAGAATTGGTAAAGAGAAATATGGTTATATCTACCACTTGGAGATTTGAAAAATGCCGTTTGCATGACTTGATGAGAGATCCTTGTTTGTCAAAAGCAAAAGAAGAGAACTTCCTACAAATTGTCGGTAACAGCTCCCCGTCTGAAAGTACATCTCGAAGATTTGTCTCACATGAACCGTCTGCATTACATGTTGAGAGAGAGAGAAATAATTCAAAGGTTCGATCTCTCATCGTTCTCAAGAAGAATATATGGAGGAACTTTTGTAAAGTTTCCTGTGTAAGCTTTACAAGGTTACAAGTGTTGAGAGTATTACATCTCCCTAGAGTCACTTTCAAAGGAAGGAAGTTACCTTCTGGCATTGGAAAGCTCATCCACTTAAGATATCTGAGCTTAGAAGGTGCGGACATATCTTATCTACCCTCTTCTCTAGGAAATCTAAAGTTGCTGGTCTATCTAAATTTAGATGTGGATGGAGAGTTTATATTCGTGCCTAATGTCTTGAAGGGGATGAAAGAATTGAGATACCTTACATTACCATATGTTATGCATATGAAGACAAAGTTGGAATTGAGCCATCTAGTAAACTTGGAGACCTTGACTAATTTCTCAACAGAGAATTGCAGTTTAGAGGATCTTTGTGGGATGACGATGTTGAGGACTCTTCAAATCAAATTAACTGGTGAGAGCAGTTTAGAAACCCTATCTGCATCGATAGGTGGAGCTAGACACCTGGAAACTCTTGATATAACACTTAACGGGGCTGCTAAGGGGACGAAAGAATGGAGAAGTCTATTCGAATTCATTAATCTCCAACAGCTGAATTTGGATATTAATATACCATTGTTATCTGATGAATTGCAGTTTCCTTCAAGTCTTACACGCCTGGTTCTAGATGAGTGTCGTTTGGAGGAGGATCCGATGCCCATTCTAGAGAAGTTTGGTCAATTGAAAGATGTTATTTTAATTCGAAATTCTTTCTGTGGGAGGAGAATGGTTTGCTCTAGGGGTGGGTTCCCTCAGTTGCAGTCACTACATTTTTGTGAATTAGATGAGTGGGAAGAATGGATAGTAGAAGAAGGCTCCATGCCACTTCTCAATTCTCTTCTTATTTCGAATTGCAAGAAACTAAAGGAGATTCCTGATGATGTGCTGCGATCCTTAAAGTATCTGAGATTTTATGATATGGGAGAGGAATGGAAGAATAGATGGTCGGAAGGAGGAGCAGATTATTACAAAGTCAAACACATCCCTTCTGTTTGCATTGATAACCCAACCCAATGAATGAATTCGGGAACTAGCAGGTAAATTATGATTTTCTCAGCTATTTGTGTGGGAGGAGAATAGTTTGCGTAAGAGCATATAGAACTCTATTTTTTCTTTTATTTATAGGGGAATACATTGGAGATGGTCTTAACAACACTTTTAGTTAGTGTTTCATCGGAACTTGTTTGATGCTATATGACTATGTGTTGCAGATTATGATGGTTTTCAATTTCATCAACTGGATGAAGCCCTTGAAGGTATTCGACGAAACGTCTAGAAACTCTTTAGCCTCTCTGATAAAACTTTTTTTTTTTTTCTGAAAGAGAAATGAAGTGTTTGTTGGCAAAATAGATTCTAAAAACCAATTTACCCATATAAATACCGTGTCACCTTTTTTCTAATAGAGACGAACATTTGTTATGAATCTCATTGACTTTTTCTTTTTGGTTCTTGATAAAAATCCTCTCGAGGACTCGACACTCTAAGATGGTGAAAGATATTCCTTAGGTTCAACGGACGGTGAAGCCACGGAGAACAAGGATGGTGGAGCGAATGGTCGCACAAGAGCTGCGGAAGACTCTTGATTTACCGATCTTGAATCCCTTAGATATGACACACTAAGACGAATTCAAGGGTGACAATGAGAATCACTCTCGACAAGACCCCCTGGATATGACACACCAAGACGGATCATGCATTGATCAATGGATATTACGCACGATTAACCAAACCAATGGGTATCACACCATTGACGAAAAATGATAAACACTCTCAAAAGGTTCCAAAAATATCAAAAAGGCTTAATCTTATTATTCATGATATAACCTCATTATATAGAGAGAAAATACATCAAAAACGTCCATAATAATAGCGCAACATGCAGAGCATCTAGGGAGATGAAATCCTAACGCTAAAGTGCATGTAAGAGAGAGAAATCGAAAGAATTAAATGTTATTTTGCCATGGACGAAAATCGATTGTTCTTCATTATTTTTTGGGATTAATTCACCTAATTGGGCTTCTCTCATGGATCAAGATTGTAATACAACTTGGTTTGTAGCTTAATTCATTTTGGCCCGTTTGGAATCCTTCGTTGAATGGACGCATATCTGAATCGGGTAAACTGGAAAACATATGATTTGTAAAATCAATAACTCCTGCGTCTGAACTCCGTTCACTAGTAAAAAAAATCTCTATAGCCACTTGGCAATTCGTGGCTGTGCCTTAAAATTCGTGGCTATAGGGTCGTAGCTTAAAAAATTCGTGGAAAATTCGTGGCTGTTTTTTAAAAAATCACCTTATAGCCACGAATTTTCGCGACTGCCAAGTGGCTATATGTATTTTTTTTACTAGTGGTTTGACTTGATTCTTCTTTGAGGAGTTCTGTAGTTGAGTTGAGCATCTTCTCCAAGTCGTTTCGTGCATCGATTAGTCGTGGTTGAGAAGATACGCTCAAAACAATAACGACATATCTTGAAGCTTCCCATAATCATATCAGTTCTTATGTTTTTGTAGCCGAACCTGATCTCTTACCAACTTGGGCACCAGCGAATCAACCGAATAATAAACGAGACTGTGTTATGCTTTTGTGGTTTGTATCAAAACTGTTTTTTTTTTTTGAAGTTTTATGTTTGCTGGTTTGAGTATTGAATGATACACTTATCTAAACCTTGTGTGTTGCTGTATAATGAAACCGACTTCTTTTCTAGTATTATGTTTGTCCAAGAACAAAATGGTTTGTGGTTTGTATCAAAACTGTTTCTGTTTTATATGTTTGCTGGTTTGAGTAAATGATACACTTATCTTCCTTATTCGATCATATTCTTGAAATCAAATAGGGAAAAAAGCTTTAAAATACCTCATTTATTTTTTATTTAGACGTTTAATACCTCATTTTTTTAGGTTGGAAGAATAATACTCAAACTAATAAAAATATGCAATTTAATACCTAAAATATTAAATATTGTCATTTTCCTACCTACGATCTCTCAACAAAAAATATATTCCAATTTTACCCCCTATTCACTTCTATTTATTATTAATGCATAAAAGACTACATTTTACTTTACTATTTCATTGTAATAATTCTTTATACCTTTAATTAAATATATATATTTCATACTTCAATAATCATTTTTAGATATGAAATATATAATTCAAAATATATCTTTGGTTGGATCTCTTAAAAGTTTTGGATAAAAATAGAATATAATTTTTGGATATAAAATATATAATTCCAAATATTTCTTTCATTGGATATCTTAAAAAGTTTTAGATAAAAATGAAATATGAAATATACATATCATTTTTGGATATGAAATATATAATTTAATATATATATATCTTTCATTAAATTTCTTTAAAAAATATATTTGGATAAAAATGAAATATATATTTTGGATATGAAACATATAATTTAAAATAAACATTGAATCACTTATTATTTTCTGGATAAAAATGAAATATATATTTTGAATTAAATCTATAAATTAATGATCAATGAAATATTACTAGCAAATATTTTTCTTTCAATAAAATTGTAATTAATTTCATGTCATTTACGCACTAATAATAAATATAAATGAAGAAGGGTAAAATCGGAATATTTTTTTGGTTGAAAGATCGTAGGTAGGAAAATGTCAATATTAAATAGTTTAGGTATTAAATTACACGTTTTTATTATTTTGGGTATTATTCTTCCAACCAAAAAAGATCAGGTATTAAATGTCCAAATAAAAAATAAATAAGGTATTTTTAAGCTTTTGTACTGCGTTTGAAACGATATATTACAGGGGGACTAGTACAGGCAGCCCTCTGCCTTTAGGCATCTAACATTCGACCTCATATATCATACTGACTCAGCATGAGCATTATCTACTGAGGAGGGAATTAAAATTTTAAAACTAGTTTTCACCACCAAGTCTTTTTATTCAAGATCCCACCCAGAGCATATATAATGAAATTTAACCAAATTTCAAGTTCATTGTAGAAAGATATAGTTGTTTAAAACCTATGCTTAATCAACCAATTCGATCACTTCTATTTTCTTGCAAGTCTCTGCTTCTTCTCTTATTCATTAAAGAGAAGTAGCTTGCAACAGCCTGTCTACAATCCAGTGGGATGTTTTCAAGGGAATGATTCACATGAAAAGTATATACATGTAGACTATGTAATTGATACAATTTATCTAGAGTGCACTAAATTCACAACAATGTATGTACAAGGCCTGTCTGATTACTGACAGCTGATCTACTGCGGCCGCTTCACTGCATGGTCCAACTTCTCAGTGATTGCTTTGGTCAAGTTAAGATACTTGAAAGTCGAAACCCAGCTCTGCTCCCAATCTTGCACCTATTACAATAAAAACCAAATATTTTGAGCTCAAAGGTTTGGATTTTGCTTTATTCCATTATGAAGTTTTTAAGACTTACTTAGGATCCAATACCAGTTTCTGAACCTCTTTGATAGCTGAACTTGCTGCGTATAGCGACAGCTTTCCAATCTATTAAAACCCAAAAACTTCAACAGTTTAGCAATAAGGCATTTGAGGGTTAATGTTATAAAAGGAATGAAGAATAGTTTTGTGTTGGTACCTCTAGAATCTGATGTTTTTGCCTCATATTGTTAGGTAAACATCGAATCTCTTCAGCTAGTCTCACGCCCTCCCTAACGCTTTCAGGAAACTAGAAGTCAAATGCTATCTGAACGTTCGACTGTGTTTATACATATATGTGCAAGAATCAGTTTTTATGTAAACGAAAGCGAAAAGAAAGTGTATTTCTTTTCCTTTTCACCGTTGGATTCTTAACTTGGAAGGTGGAACCAGCCGGAATAAAAATGGCTTCACCACGACGCTGCTCAAATGACAATGGCTCAACTCCTGAAACGTATAAAGAAGATTAACTGTCTAGTTTTTTCAACTTTTCCACGGGATACACAAAAACGTTTGATTTGCTTACCAAACTCTTTTTTTAGTTGTCTCTTGTGGTATTCGTTTAGGTAAGGTCCTTCATATATCGAGCATGATGCCCAAAACACACAGAAAATAACACTCAGAAACGAAACGCGCGCAACGGTTAATTAGACGCAGCAACTGAATGATTTTAGATGATAACACTCACAAAGTCATCTGTACAATACTCATAAGGGTTCTGAAATATTCTCCTTTTCATTTTCAGATACTTAGCGAGCTTTGTATTGTCTTGACGCCTGAACATATCCAATGGAGCTCCGCTACAATCTGTGGGAGAAGATTCTAACTTGTGATCTTGGTTCAGAGCTTTCCTCACTTTTGTTGCATCCACCGTTCCTTCAGATGTATGCACTAACAGGTAAACCATGTCACGCATGTTGTAGTGAAGATGAGTAACTGAATCTCCTTGACCAAGTTCTTGATAGTTCCCACAAGAAACGTGCATCTTTGGACCTGAATCAACTTGGCTGCAACATTCAGAACACCTAACTGTGGATTAAGGTACTCAAGAAGCGGCAATCTACTGTCCAATGATCTGCACGAGGAGCTTTCATGAATTGTGAAAACACGTTCACGGAGTAAGACAAGTCGGGTCGAGTGACGTTGAGATAGATCAACTTCCCAACCAATCGTCGGTATGGTTCGGGATCGGGTAGAAGAGAACCTTTTGCCAAGCCAAGTTGATGATGTTGTTCAAGAGGAAATGCAGCAAGTTGTGAGCCTAGTAGTCCTGTTTCTGATAAGATATCAAGTGTATATTTTCTCTAACTCAAATATATACCTTATGAATTTCAAGCTACCTCAATTCCCAAAAAATATTTCAACACACCAAGGTATTTCATGTGGAACCATGTGCTGAGATATAATTTGAAAGCTTCGATTGCTTCAACATTATTTCCCGTAATAACCAAATCATCCACGTAAATAAGAACTCTTATTTCAGTCGCCGTTTTCTTGAACACAAACAAAGAGTAATAGGACTGAGATTGTTGAAACCCATATTTTTCCAAAGACGTCGAAAGTTTAGCAAATCAGCATCTTGGTGCTTGCTTTAAACCGTATAAAGACTTTCTTAAACGACATACCTTCCCATCAGTTTGCTTAGAGAAACCCGGAGGAAGTTTTATGTACACTTTTTCTTCCAAATCACCGTGTAGAAAAGCGTTATGGACGTCCATCTTACTTCCCTGTTTCGTGCGGAGACCACAGCAAGAAAAGAACGTACTTTTGCCATTTTAACAACTGGAGCAATTTTCTCACCATGGTCAACACCCTTAACTTGTCTATTTCCCAAAACGACTAATCTTGCTTTGTAACGTTTGATGGAGCTATCAGCACGGTGTTTAATAGAAAAGACTTATTGACAACCAATGGCCTTTTTCTCGTCAGGTAAGCGTCCACGTATTACTCAGTTGGAGAGAGGTAATTTCATTTCCAACTACATCTATCCAGCGAGCATCTGGCATCGCTTCAGAGAAATTTTTCGGTTCGCTTGCAATGGTGATAGCAGCCAAGAACACTTTGTGACTTGCAGAGAAGCGTTCGTTAGACAGCACATCGGATAGATGATATAAACTAGTAGATCCAGTTACAAAAGTTTAGTATCGTAGTCAGCGAGATACCCCGGTGGACGTCGTTGGCAAGCTTCTTTGCGAACAGAAATTGGAGCATTATCCATATCAAGTTCTACTTCAATTTCGGAGTCAACATGTTCTTCTCCATTTTCAGAGTTACTTGTCACTGCATCATCGTTAGAGCTGTCGTCCGCTGAAGATGCACTCGAAGTCGTCGTGTCTGCAGCTGGAATTACAACTGCCGGTGTATCTTCCACGAGAGACGGGTGAGAGACTAGATTTTCATCGAGACAGGTTTGTGGTTGCAACGATGGATGCTCATCGACCAAACCAATGTCTTGTGTATAGTTCTTTTGGTATGGAAAAGTGTCTTCTCGGAAAATAACGTCACAGGAGACACAAAAAATTCCTTTTTCTAAATCGAAGACTCTTCATCCTTTCTTCCCATCAGGACAACCCACAAATACACATTTGCGACTTCTGCTTGCAACTTTATCCCCGTGATGGTCTTGATTATGAATATAACATACACAACCCACAACACAAAGATGATCATAAGAAGGCTTACCTCTATACAAAATTTCATAAGGAGTTTTACCTTGTAGAATCACATATGGTGTCCGATTGATGAGGTACGCTGCAGCTAGAGCACACTCTTCCCAAAATTCAATAGGCAAATGACCTTCGAAACAAATAGCTCTAGCAAAATTCAGGAAATGACGGTGTTTACGTTCAACGCGGCCGTTTTTCTGTGGTGTTCCCACACACGAGGTCTCATGACGTATGTCGTGTTCCAAAAAAATGTCATTAGTGATAAAAATTCACTTCCATTATCACTACGTAATGATCGAATTTTCTTTCCAAACTGTCTTTCTACGAGAGAAAAACAAAATTGAAGTTGTCGGTGTCTCGCTCTTTGCATTCATGAGATATATACAAGTTCCACGCGAAAAATCATCAACAATGGTGAGAAAGTATCTAGCCCCAGAGAAAGACGGAACTCTATACTGTCCCCATATATCGCAATGAATCATTTCAAATATCTCTGAAGTCTTATTAATGCTCAACGGAAAAGAACAACGAGTTTGTTTAGCGTGAGTACATATGTCACATAGTTTATTCATAGAAGTACGACTACTACTAAAACTGAAATCAGAAAGCATCTCCACTATTTTTGGTGATGGATGTCCCAAGCGACGATGCCACAGCTCCACTCTAATTCGTGAGACCCTTCGCAGCTGCAACAACCTCGGTGTTCCGAAAATATACCAAACCCCCAACCGGCTCACCTATGCCAATCAGCGTCGTCGTAGTACGGTCCTGAAGAACACAAAATGGAACAGCAAATTGCATCACACAATTATTTTCTTCCATTAGTTGTGTTACCGAGATCAAATCAAAGCCCAAATTCTCAAAGTAGAAAACCTCAATCAAACTAAGGTGCGAATTTAACACAACTGTACCAACTGTTTCACTTGTAACAACTCTACCATCTACTAGCATAATCTGAGTTGGTGTAGATTTTTGTATGTTCTTAAGAATCTCTTTCTTACAAGTCAAGTGATGAGTAGCACCTATGTCTAAAATCCAAGAAAAAGAGAGTATCTTACCAGACATTTGTTCGCTTGTACCAGTTTTTGCTACACTCGTTACTCGTTGAACGCTCAACCATTGCTCATCGGTCAGTCCCAAAACAGCATCATGGTCAGCATCTGTTACAGCTACATTTTCCACCCCGAGACCAGGTCCTTCAACAATCTTAGCAACGTTTACACGAGCAGGGCCACCGCGACCCCGTGTACCACTAGCTGCCGGAGTTGTTCCTCTTCCACGACCGGTTCGATTCCATGGTCTATCACCCCACCATTTTAAGGAAATCCCAAGATTTGAAAAAAATTCCGCTTGATGCCCAGCTCGACCGCAATTTGTGCACATAACGCTTGTGGTTTTATCATCATAATGAGAGCGAGGTCGTTGTGTTTGTGCAACAAATGCCATATTTTCAGTTTTTTTTCTTCAAAGCTTTTCTTCTTCAAGCGAGCATCTTCATCATGTGTAACTTTTAAGTATATTTCTTCCTATGTAGGTAGAGGATCTCGAGCCATCAAATTCTATTTCACCATTCCATAAGTCGATTCATCAAGACCACGCAGAAAATTATGAACCTTGTCTCCTTCCCTTCGTTTTTCATCCTCACCATTGAGATCACATGTGCAATGACCACATGTGCACACCAAAGGAGGTCGATAGCAGATGAGAGCATCCCACAGTTTTCTGAGCCGTCCGTAGTATGTCTCAATGCTAAGACCTACTTGTTGACAGTAGGCTAGATCTTGTTGCAGCTGCTGAATCCTTGGACCGTTGGTCACACGGTACCGGCTTCGAATATGATCCCCCCAGTCTTTTGCAATCGGTTTGTGAGAGATATTCGACAGGGGCTTCGGTTCAATTGTCATCTTAATCCAGAAGACTATGAGAGCATTGATAGGTTTCCAATCTTCATAGTCCTGCGAGTTTTCAGCTGGTTCCTTGATAGAGCCATCAAGAAAACCAAATTTCTTTTGAGAGTGAAGAGCGGTGTCCAAATTCACGGCCCACTCTTCGTAATTATCTTCATACAACAAAGGGCGTGAGATGATGCTTCCGGGGTTGTCGTTCAAGGTTTGGTCATAAGGAGAGATCGTTCGTCGTTGATTCTCCGTCGGTTTCGCAGGTACCATCGCTCTGTGTTCTTCAGCCATCGTCACAAAGATACGAAATCAATTCTAAAAAAAACAAAGAGAATCCCAGAATTCGATTACTGCTCTGATACCATGATAAATTTAGAGTCGATCAATAGATAATGTTTTCTGTGTTTTATTAGAATGCTTAGGTGAAGTATATATACAAACATACAAAATGTATTGCCCAAGTTTTATATCTAAGCATAAGGAAACTAGATAATATACACAAATATACGAGATCAAGAAATATGGAAATACACAATACTAAAGTATTATGCCCAAAAAATTCTTAATCTTGTAGCTTTCTTTTTGTTAATGACCAAGAAATTTGTAATATTGTAGACTACACAGCCTTTAGATTTGCACATAGTAACCTATTCGATTTTCCGTTATGATTTTACTTAATTGAACAAAATTATGTTAAATCCTAATATAATAGTGCTGATTTAATATTTTACTAGAATTTAACCCGCTGTACACCGCGGGACGATATTTTAAAATATTTTTTTTAAAATAAATTTTGTTTGGTTTATAAGATTGTACTACTGTATTTTGATTGTTAATTCTATAATTTATCTAATGAAATATGGCATGATAATTTGTTTGTATGTCATCGTAATTTGACAACTTAACTATATAAGTCTAATATTCAAAATAATGAAATGATGTTGGCATAACATCTTTAGTTCAAATAGTCTAATTTGAAATTAAAATATTTTGTGAGCTTGACTATAGTAGACAACCCATAAAAACATATATGTAATTTATAACTCGTTCTATCACATGACACGTGCTACACAATTATCACAATTATCAATAATAGTTTAGTACATACATTTTTGTATCGATTGAGTAATATACGCTCGTTTTCAAAAATTCAAATTGCTACATATGCTAAAAATTATATTTTTACTATACATATGTTTTATGTAATAATATTATTTCAAAACAAATAATTTCATATAAAGATATTGGAGAAATATTTTATTTATTAGGGAGATATTTTAGGAAATTTTATTAAATGTAATAAATATTGATTTCCAATTTTGCAATTTTATTATGATTTAATTACCAAATTTAATTTAAAGTTTTTTATTTATTCAAATCGCAAGGGGTTAATTATGCAAATAATACAAAATAAAAGGTTATAACCCAAAACGTACTTCAAAAATGTTAATATAGATTGGTAATGACTAATGAGTAAATAGATAAATAGTACATGACACAAGGAATCATAGTAAAAAGAGAGGCGATTTTTATCTCTAGGGAGAGAACTTAAGTAAACCGGGAATATCTTTGTTTTCGCCGGATTTGGGAGAATATTTTCTGTTTCTATCACTTTTGTTACAGAATCTTTGGAGATCTTTTATATATTTAACCAATTTCGTCGTGTTCTTGAGAGCCGTCGTCGAACCTACTGGTGTTAAAGCTCAAAACCCTTGTTTGATACGTTAATTACGTGCAGTCTTAGAGTATGAGTTGGATAGAGCTTTGCATGAGATGTCGATTGAAGATGATAAACCGATTGTGCTGCAAAACCTTCCGCAGTTCAGTTCTTGCTTGCAAAACAAGAGTAGTATCATTGGTCGTCTGTTGTGCCCAGAGAACCAGAAGATGTCTGACTTGATTCATGAAATGCCTCACTTATGGCGAGTGTACAACAGAGCTAGAGGAATAGCTCTTTCTAATGAACAGTTTTAAGTTCTTCTTTGATTCAGAGTCTAAGTTAATTACGGTCTTATATACCGGTGCTTGGACCTTCAATGACTGGAGTATTACGCTGGAGCGATGGGTGGAAAAACAGCCAGCTGATTACTTGAAGGTGCTGCCAATATGGATCCGTCTTCGCAATATTCCGTTGAACTTTAACACAGCTGGTACCATTAAGGAAATTGTAGCACATATTGGACAGGTTACTCTTGCTGCTTTTGATCCCTTGAAAACACTAAGCAAGGGATATGTCAGAGTTAGAGTTCTATATGATGTAAACAAACCCTTGAATAATTCTAGAGAACTCTAGATCATATATGGAGAGATGTTAACATTGGCATGGAGTATGAGAGAATCCGCCACCGATGCAATCAGTGTCAAAGGCTAACTCATGACAAGGAAAGCTGCCCGTTTAATCCCTCAAACCGGCAAGCTGTTGCTACGGGAGGAATTAAATCGATCATTCTAAGTTGTCTGGTTCCAAAAATTAGTAAGGATGATCCTTTGTTTGGATTTTTGACTGATGATAAAGTTGGCATTGATCCGGTGTCTGGTAAACCGAAAATTGCTAGTATTGGTAATAAATTTTCATGGGCTGGGGAACGCAATCAAGTTTGGGTGCAATGTAAGCTTTATAGAGCTCTTGGTAATGTAGCTTGGTTTCATCTTTTTCTAAGGGTGCAAACTAAGTATTTGGAAAGGATTGGCTCTGATCATCGCCCTATCATCACAAGGTTTGTGAATGAAAACACGTTGTAACGAGGCCGGTTTATGTTTCAAAAAAGGAGGGTTTCGAGAACGGATTTCTTTGAGGTAGTGAGAGAGGGTTGGAATAAAGGTTTAGCTTTGGATAACTATTCCTTAATGAGCCGTCTTGAGGATTGTAGAAGGTCTATATCTCTCTGGAAATCTACTAACCAGAACTCTCAGGAGAATATTTCGAGGCTGTTATATGAACTTGAAATTGAGGGAGCTAAACTAATACCAGATTTTTAGTTTATGAAAAATCTACAGTGGAAATTAGTTGAAGCTTGTCATGAGGAAGAATTCTTTTGGAAGCAGCAGAGCAAAGAAAAATGGATGCGTAACAATGATCAGAACACTCGGTTTTTCTATGGGAGTGTTAAACAACGCCGAGTTCATAATAAAATTATCTCCATATTTAATGACATGGGTGTTGAGTAGTTCTCTAAAGGCTCAAAAGAGGAAGTGGTTGTTGATTACTTCCGCAAAATGTTCTCGAGCTCCTCTCCATGCCTCATTTCAGAAGCTTTGGATGGTTAGCTTCCGCGCGTTTCATCTCTGATGAATGCTGCTCTAGTGCATGCAGTATCAGGCGAGGAGATTAAGGTGGCAGTATTCAGTAGAGGTGACAGTACCCCAAGAGCTAATGGCATGTCGGGGTGTTTTTATCAATCTTTTTGGGACATTATTGGGCCTCAAGTTATATCTGAGGTACAACAGTTTTTTGAATCTGGTTCCTTACCGCCTGAGTGGAACTTCACACAGATTTTTTTGATCCCAAAGAATTGAAATCCATCAAAGATGACTGATCTCTGACCAATTAGTCTTTGTTCGGTACTATACAAGATTGTTTCTAAGGTTATGTGCAATCGATTAAAATGCATTTTACCTTCTATTGTCTCGGATACTCAGGGAGCTTTCGTTTCCGGCCGGTTGATATTAGACAATATTTTACTTGCACATGAACTCATTCATGCCTTGAAGACAAATACTAGTTGTGATGTAGATTTCATGGTTATAAAGCCGATATGTGTAAAGCTTATGATCGAGTTGAGTGGTCTTTTTTAGAAGAGCTACTTAGTCGGCTAGGTTTTAATATCAAGTGGGGGAAATGGATAATGAGTTGTGTTACCTTGGTGTCATATTCTATTCTTATTAATGGAGCTTCATATGGATATATTCAACCCAAAGAGGACTACGGCAGAGTGATCCATTATCGCCTTTTTTCTTCATTCTTTGTGTTGAAGCTTTGGTGCACATCATGAATAAAGCTGAGCTTGACGGAAGATTAACATGAATGAAACCTTCACCTTCCTGTCCATCGATTCAACATCTGCTCTTTGTGGATGATAGTCTTTTCCTTTTTCAAGCAAGCCTTATAGAGTGTACTGAATATTTGAAATGCCTTGAGCTGTATGGAAAGGCTTTGGGGCAGGAGATTACTTTTGGGAAGAAGTTAGACCCTTACATGCGACAAATGCTAGGGCTGTTTTTTTGTATTGAACAAGAGGGTGGTGATGGCAAGTACATGAGACTTCCTGAGTGTTTTAGTGGATCAAAGCACGACCTCCTTAACTTTATCATGGATAGATTGAAGTCAAGACTTAGTGGCTGGTTTGAGAAGACACTCTCTTTCGGCAGGAAGAAAGTTTTGTTAAAATCTATAGCAATGACCCTTCCTGTTTATGCAATGTCCTGTTTAAAGTTGACTAAACATCAAAGAAAGCAAATTACAAGTGCTGTGATGCAGTTTTGGTGGAGTGCTCATGAGGATAAAGACAAGATGCATTAGGTTGCTTGGGAGAAAGTTTGTAGATCAAAGGACAGAGGAGGATTGGGATTCCGTGATATGGCAGGTTTAATCAAGCTTTGCTTGCGAAACAGTCATGGAGGCTTCTAAACTCTCCTTCGTCTCTACTGGCCAGAGTTTATAAAGCAGTATATTACCCAAACGTGCTTTTCATGGAGACTAAAATGGGTTATCGACCCTCATATATGTGGCGTAGTGTAACGCCCCAACCGCCACCTCTCTAGAGGGCCCCATGTTCATCACCAGCCCATGGGTCCACCTCTCTTAGTGGGCCTCACGTCTTTTCACTAGGCCCGTGAGCCCACCAATATTCGACGGCCAGTTTGCTACGTCCAGGAGGCTTAAAGACTTGTTTACCGGCCCTAAAAATCACCACATGATCTTTCTCTGTGTTGTGGCCTCACTCACACAGTTTCGACAACCACGTCCCGGAAGGTCCCCCATCCTTTGACTACTCCAGCATTCCTTCCGGGATCGATGTGGTAACCTTTCAAAGTTTTGTGTTGGTAGGAACACTTAGAAGAAAACTTCTCACTAAATCGATTTATTCCTACCAATCCGCACCTGCACGTTCTTGTTCTTATTGGTTACCACAAGAGGTCTCCCAAAATTATTCATTTTGATCGGTCAATCCCTTTTTCAAGATAGATCTCTGATCTTTCTACTGTGATCAATTTATGCCTTACACAAAAATTGATCAATCCACATGATTGATGGACCCGTCCTTCTTGGGATAGTCATTTTTTATTATTGTTGGGCTTCCATTAATCTTATTGGATGATTATCTTATATTTTGCAATTTTTCAAATAATTATTGGGCTTGATCTGTTGGGGTTTTTTTATTTACAAATTACTCTAAAATCTGCTATTACTTACAAAATTTACTCGTCTTTTAATACAATAAAGAACATTTATATTCCACGGGTTTGATATGTTTGCAAAAGAACTTTGTTTATCAACTTTAAAAAATAGAACAAAAAACTTTTTAACCAGGCCCAATATCTTTTTCAAGATTCTTATCTGATCTTCGTATATTATCTTGAAAAGTTTTATAATTAACTAGGTGATGGGCTAGACCCAATTTTGCTCCACCTGATAATATAACATTATCAATAATGACAATAGCGACTAGCCCTGGGCATTCGGGTACTTGGATCGGGTTCGGATAAAAACCATTCGGGTTTCTCGGGTAGAGTAGTTTAGGACCCAATAAGGTAAACATAAAAATTCGGTTTGGTTTCGGTTCGGGTCCATTCGGGTTTGGGTCGGTTCGGGTATAAACTTTCAGAACCGTTAAAATTCCGAGAATTTTTCGGGTCCACAAATACCCGAAAATTTACCCCACTACCCAAATATTTTCGGGTAAATTTTCGGGTTTTCGGACAAATACCTGATTTTGTTGGGTAAATACCCAGATTTTTGGATAAAAATTCGGAATTTTTTTAATATATACCGGGATTTTTGGGTAAAAAATCAGAATTTTGGGTATAAATTCGGATATTTGAATAGATAACTCGGGTATTCAGGTACTAAATTATTTTTATACATTTTTATTTCGGGTAGTTTCGGGTTCGGGTTCGGTTCGGGTTCGGATTCGGATTTTCGGGTAGAGGAGTTTAGGACCCAATAGGGTAAATTTAAAATTTTGGGTTCGGATTTGGGTCTAATTTTCCGGATCTGTTCCGGTTCGGATTTTTGACTCAAAAATCTACCATGAGAATGGCTTAATAGCATAGCACATGAAAATTGAGTTCATCTTCATGAGAAGCTAAACCAAAAACTCAATTCATAAGTATACCTTAGGGAAATTTCTACTAAAATCGGCAGAGAGACTTCTAACACGAGGACTAATCCCAAATTCACGATCAATCTCACGAGCACGGTCCGGCGGAACTAGCAGCGGAGCTAAACCGGTGAGAAACAGCGTACTGACCATCAATTCGCTCGGCGGTTTTCTTAGCCTCAAAGACAAATTGTTCGAATCCATCGTTAGCGGTTCTCCACGCATCTCTCTAAGCTTTACCGGACTTAACATCATTAGCGAAACGATCGAAGTCACCGCGCTGGAAAGCTTTTACCTGTAAAAATGGGGCGGCGCGTGAGGTGTACGTGCGGAGGCGTAAGTGTGGGTGTGGATAAGGTGTGGTGATGGTGAATCTGGGTGATGTGCTATGTAGCTATGTAAGACCATGAGATTACACAAGAGCTATGTAGGAAGAAGAAGAAGAAGAAGAAGAAGAAGAAGAAGAAGAAGAAGAAGAAGAAGAAGAAGCTTTGGGTTAACTCTTCGCCGTGGAGAAGAAGCTCGAGGAAGACGAAGATGTGCGGTGGTGATAAAGCAAGAAACCTCCAAAAACAAAATACAGCTTTTGTACCGGCCCGGTTTAATTAGTTGTGGCCAAATTGAAATATTTATGTTTCAATTTTATTTGTGGTTTGGAAAAATACAAAATCTGACACCAAAATTCGAAATTTGTACCGGCCGGTTTATTTAGTTGTGGCAAAAATGATTTTTTTGTAATTCTGTCTTTTTTTTTTGTGGATTAGAAAATTACACTTCAAAAATAAAAATAAAAACTAAATAAATAAAGACTAAACCTCGAAGTCGGGCGCATGTCGGAGACGCGCGTGCTATTTCCCCCCCCCCCCGACAACCACTGCTTGTAAAACCTAGATCTGCCGCAGTTCTTGCCTCTCCGGTCATTGGCGCCTCTCGCCATGGCCGTGAGAGGGCTTCTCGGTTCTCCGTTCATCGGTTGGGCACCTTCACAACTGTGATTTGACGAGCGTTGGTGACAGATCTAAGTGGCTTCGTTCTCTGGAAACTCTTCCTTCGATTGAAAAGGCGTCGACTTGTTGGGGACCTTTCAGCGTTTTCGGCGAATTCACCGCCACGGCGTGCTCGCTCCTTATATGGTTGCTTGAAGACGGTGACTTTTAGGACGTCTGTACACGCGGTGAACCTCGGTGATTTTGAGTGTTGTTTAGCTTCGCTCGACTTCTTGATTTTATTATCAAGTGGTGCTATGGTCATTTCTGGCAAGTGGTTTGTAGATTTGTGGTCTCTTTCATCACTCTTCTCCTTCCCTTTGGCGTGCGGCGGATCTTCCTTTGGTAGAGGTTTGGCGGTGTTTTGTTACTCCGCCTTTGTGTTGGTAAGCTTCTGCTCTCCTCCTTCCTTCGTTTGCTGCTAGTCTTCAAGCTGTTCGCCACTGCTGCCGCTCTGTGAATTAGAGTCGTTGGTCTCCCTGTCTTATTGTCTCTTCGTTGAGTACAGTGAGCTCTGTTGTTTGTTGGAGTTTAGGTTGGTGTGGTTAGTGATTAGGTTGCAGAATCCTGGTTGTTCCGATCTTCAGCTCATAGGTCTGCAAAGGGAATGAATTATTCATGAAGATTGTTGTTATTTGTATGGCCTCCTTTCAAGAGCCGACTTCTCTTGCTCCTTTGGTCACCAGGTTCCATCGCTATTCGTGCCATCTCCCAAGTCATTGCAGACTTAATGCTTTAGACTTGATTTGCCCGAGTCTCTTTCTGCTTGTTCAGGATTCTAGTGAGTTTCGGCTGGAAGGAGTAGTTGTCTTTGCTTGATACAGGTTTTGAGGTTAGCCTTGTGTCGCAGATTCGATGGCATGTCCACGCAACTCCGGCTATGTCGCGCTTGTTGGCTTTGCTACTTGATGTTTGAGTTTATTCTGCTACCTTGGTTCACCTCCTTCAATGCCTTTCGCTCTCTTTCATCAGCTAAGTATTTGTAGTGGCTAGTGAAACTTCAGTTTGGTTGTGGTTTACTGTGATTGTTCTTTGCATTTTGGAGGTGTTAGTATGTGGCTTTTGGAGGATATGATGTTGCTTTGTTCGCGCTACTGTTGGGGTCTCGGTAGAGAACAGCATTGCGTGCCACCTTTAGCTCGTGATGCTCCGCAGCTTTTTTTGGTTTCGGGCTCACGTTGAAGGGACTTCCGCTTCGCTTCCACAACAGTCTGATGTCCACCTATTTCCCTTTCTGCTCTTGTTTCTTGCCTTCTTTTCCTTAGGGGAGTCATTTTATCGAGTTCTCTTCTCGACGTCCAATTAGTTTTACTGCTTGTGGTTTTAGATGTTGATTTGAAGCTCGAATGTTTATGCTTCTATGTTTTTTAAACTTTTTTGGCATAGAACCATGTATTTAGGAATTACTTGATGTAATACTTAAACTTTCATTTCATGAAATGATATTTACATTCTTAGCAAAAAAAATAAAAAAATAAAAATAAGATGCTAGTTTATTTGAAGTCGGTCGAGTTTATAGAAACAAAAAATAAAGTCAAACGTGAATAAAATGAAAAGATGTAAACTCAAGAATGAGCATAATGTGTTATCGGGTGTTAAAAAAGGTTTATGAGTTCAGTCCGGCTTTGTTTATTTAAAATTGAAAAAATCATTCTCAGCAACATACATGTAAATGGTATAATTGTTCGTTAATTACATGAACTATTGTTATTACATAAGGACATAAATAAACAAGCATAAGCTATGTATACAATACAATAACCATTTTTTTGGTGACTTTATCGCTGAAATATGGCGTTGACCAATTTTGATCGGCATTGACCAACGTTAAGAATGACTAAAATCTTATTTTAATCGTATTTCTAACTATAACCAGACCGTTTTTCAACCATAACCGTATAAAACGGTTAAAAACCATAACCGTTAACTGTAAAAATAAATCTGTCACAGTTATAAAAAATATTAATCGTAATCGTTATCAACCGTAACCGTATAAAACCGTTAGTTAACCGTACGATTAACCTTAAAATTAAACATAGAATAAAAATTAGTGGTGTGGGTACCGAAATTGGCGTTCCGGGCTAACAGCCCATTCCGTTTAGGCCCGTTGGCGAAGGTCCATTATTGGAACTGCCCAGCCCATCAGGCGGAGTCCAGTAGGAGCTGAAGGTTTGAAAGGAGAATCAAAACGGGCTATCAGCGGGTCAAGCGGCGCCTTAATGAGAATGGCGCGATTCGCGGAGCAAAGTTCGCTGCGCGTTCAATGCTTGCCAGAGTAGTATAAGTAGGAGGAAAAACAAAGTGTAAAGGGGTCGTATTTTTGGCAAAAGATACTAAATAAAACTAAGCAATTTTCTCTCAATCATTTCGCAATTCTGTTCACTAGTTCGGACAGGGAATTAGGAGCCCACTCGAGTTCACTCCGTTTTCAGTTCGTGGATTTCAGCTCCCACATTTTGGCGCCGTTTGTGGGGATTCTTATTCCCTAACCCACCGATTCCCTGTTTCCAACCTTCCGTCCTCATTCTAGCAAAATGTCGAGCGATGATAGTCAGGTAACCCTCGTTTCTATTCAGAAGTTATTGCAGGATTTATCCGGGAAGACAGAGCAGCAGCAGTTAGCTACAGCTGCGCTCTCGGAGAAGCTCGGAGGATTCGAGGAGCGGTCCACCGCTCAGGTGGCCGCCTTGTCCGAAACCGTCTCCGAGCTGTCCAACGCTCACAACGCTTACGCAGCCCAAGTGGACGCGCTTGTGGAAGGGACATGTGTCAGTACCACGCTCCGCCGGTCCCATATGCTCGATTTTGGTGGGGGGTTACCAGCGACGTCCCCGGGGAGCGGGCGACCAGTTCCCCCAGTCGCTGTGAACTCGGCAGAAAACCAGCCAAGAGAGGCTGGTTTGTCGGCATTAGCACCTCCGCAAGGGACGGCCATTCCGTACCCCGGCCAGGAAACTCATCCTCCCGCGAGTAGGAGCTCCACGCCTGGCCGCATCCGTACTCCGACCCAGGACAGGGCGGTGGTCATGCCCAATCCGGAAATTTCAATCCTCCAGAATGAGATCCGAGCCATGCAGTCAAAGGTCCACCACGCGACGAGCTCCGCCTCGGATATCGATCGAGTTATCGAGGAGTCGAAGAGGACTCCTTTCTCGCCTAGAATCTCGACAATGCGCATTAAGGATGCGCGAAAGGTTAAATTTCTCAGCTATGAAGGAAAGGGTGACCCTAAAGTTCACCTCCACACTTTCCTCCTTACGGTAGGAAGGGTGGACTTTAAGCCTCATGAGGAGGATGCGGGGTATTGTAAGCTCTTGCCGAAAAATTCGTCGGACCAGCCCTCCTGTGGTTTGCCTCGCTTCAAGAAGGGACGATCGACAGCTTCACTCAGCTCTCCACTACATTCGTGAAGCAATATTCGAGTTTCATAGGAGTAGGTGTGACCGACGCTCAGTTGTGGAATTTGAGCCAGGGTCCGAACGATTCACTTCGGTCTTACATCACAAAGTTTAAAGAAATAATGGTCCAGATTCCCGGACTCTCCGACTCGGCGGCATTGTCCGCCCTTAAAAATGGGTTGTGGCACGAGTCTTGACTCAGGGAAGAGCTGACGGTTAACCGCCCTTCTAGTATCCAGGACGCCCTTCATCGGGCATCGAACTGGATCGTAGCGGAGGAGTAGAAAGCCGCACTCGCCAAGAAGTACAAAGTAACTCCCAAGCCGAGCTTCGATCAGGGAGCTAGACGGAGCGTGCAGGGACAAAGGCCGGGACCAGCCACTTTCGCGGTGGACCACCAGAAGGGGGGTCCAAAGGGCGCCCCGTCGAAACAAGGATTCGGACCACGAGGCAGAAACGGGGCCTTACCAAACAATAAGTAGACCCGGGAGGAGAAGGAAGACGATTCTTTTTGCGAACTCCACAAGGTGGCTGGGCACGCTACCCGGAACTGCAAAAAACTCATGAACTTACTCGCTGAGAGGTTCATGAACGGGGGAATGCCGGATATAACAATCGATGAGCTCCATCAAGCAAAGAACGCGGTTCATCTCGTAGCTGAAGAGCTGAACCGCGTTCCCGAGTAGCAGGAACCATAGTCCATGAACTACCCGACGTCCCTACCAAGGCCGTTAGACCTTGATGGAACGTTTCATTGCCGGGGGATCTCCCTGCTCCTGAAAGTGAGGAAAACTCCGAAGCGCCGGCTGGGACCCCAGCAGCCTGATTCCCTTGCCGTGAGGAGCCTGGGGAGGAAGGGCCAGAGGACCCCTCGGGGCTCCCAGAGAAGGACCAAGGAGTGAACTGGAGAGCCGCCATCCTAGACTGCCTAAGGGAAGGTGAGCTGCCCCAAGATAAATGGCAGGCTCGGAAGATTAGAACCGTGTCGGCCCGATTCTGTCTGCACAATGAGGGTCTACTCCGTCGCAGTGTCAGAGGTCCTTATTTAACTTGCATCGCCGGGAAGTCGCCAAGGATAGTGATGCGGTCGGTCCACGATAGACCCAATGGGGATCACGCAGGGGCCCGAACACTGGTAATCAAAATCAAGCGGTACGGTTTCTTTTGGCCAACGATGAAAGCGGACTGTGAAGAGTTTGTAAGAAATTGCGAGAGGTGCAAAAGGCACGCCCCCACTATTCATCAACCCTCGGAACTCATGTCGTCAATCTCGGCTCCCTACGCGTTCATGAGGTGGTCGATGGACATAATAGGGCCTTTGCACAACTCGACGAGGGGGGTGAGGTTCCTGCTAGTCCTCACCGATTACTTTTCCAAGTGGGTAGAGGCGGCCGCGTATTCCGTCGTAACGAGTTCTCAGGTCCAGCAGTTCATATGGAATGATGTGATTTGCCGTCACGGACTCCCGTACGAGATAGTAACGGATAATGGGTCGCAGTTCGTATCGAGGCAGTTCGAAGCATTTTGTGCCCACTAGAAGATTCAGTTGAGCAAGTTTACACCCCACTACCCACAAGGGAACGACCAGGCCGAAGCTATGAATAAAGTAATTTTGGCTAACCTAAAGAAGCGGCTGGATTCATATAAGGGTCGGTGGGCCGAGGAACTACAAGGCGTATTATGGGCAATCCGAACGACGCCTCGGCGGGCAACGCATGAAACCCCTTTTTTGCTGGTGTATGGGACAGAGGCGGTAGTCCTAGCAGAGCTCGCTGTACCAGGAGTCCGGGTAACCACGAACCCCACGATGCCCGAAGAGAATGAAGAATCTCTTCGGGATGCCCTCGATTTCATCGAGGAGAAACGCGATCGGGCTTTAGTTCGTTTGCAGCATTACTAGAGCACGATCGCGAAGTATTACAACTCAAGAGTAAGGGGTCGCGATCTCAACGTGGGCGATCTTGTGCTAAGAAAAGTTTACGAAAATACAAGAGAGCTTAACGCCAGAAAACTTGGTGTGAATTGGGAGGGCCGTTACAAAATTGTTGCTGAGGTGCGTAACGGGGTTTATCGCCTCGAGGAACTGTCCGGAAAGAAGGTCCCCAGGTCGTGGAATGCCCTGCATCTTAAGCGATTCTACACCTTTAAAAAAAAGTAGTGATAAACACTTGTAATCGAACTACGGTGTGCTTGATCCCCTTTTTGGGTACGTAGGCAGCTCGGTTTGTCGAGTCCAGCTAATAATAATATAAGTTCTTTTTAAGCAAGATGGTAATAAAGTGTTGCCACATCTTAAAAACGATATAAAGCAAACTTAGTAGAGTCTGAAGCAATTATAAGAGTGTGACCTCCGTGGTCAAAAACACGTGCATGAATCTTAGGAAGTTCGTAAAATAAGCAAAAAGCAACCGAAAGCAAAAGTAATGATAGCAATAAACAAAAGGGGGGGTCTAAGCCCAATACAACCCCGAATAGGAAGTTAAGTAAGCACGGAGCCCGCGGCAAGGTCTTCGGGGCAGGCCAAAGGGGTGCCACTCGCCTCGCCAACAAGAGCTTCATCACCCCCGGGGTTCATAAAAGCGTTTACCTCCTTGCTGAGGTCCGGCTAGATTGCCTCCAGTTCCTGGTTCGGTATAACAGGCGGTCAGAAGTAGGCTCCTCGATCATAAGGGGAGCAGGAGCGGGGTCAGGCCCGAGTTCGGGGGGGGGGGGGTGGGGGGGGTATCTGCCAATATAGCAGTATACGATGCAGGATCAAACGTTAAGTCCTTTACCTTTTCAGCCTCAAGGCGAGCAGCCTTCTTGTCAGCTTTCAAGGTTTTGAGCTCCTCCTTCAGGTCGGCAATCTCGCCCTTCTCGATCTCTTCCACCAACATCCGGTTGGCGGTGATCTCAGCAGCTCGGCTTGCATGGGGCATTAAGCGGTCATGCTCCTCGAGGTGCGACCCAATTTTGTCGATTGTTTCTCGGAGCTCGGCTCACGTTTTCCTCCGCTCCTCTCTTCGCACCCTCTCCATCTCGGAGTTGTTCCCTGCTTCCAGGAGCTGATTTCTTAGTTTGATCTCCTGGAGTTCCTTCTTTGCCTCTGTCTCGGCAGTGGTCGCCTTCAGGTACAGCTCCCCAGCCAGCTTTAGCTTGTCTTGACAAGCCTCCACGTAGGATTCGGCGATCTGCAGGTTGAGCTTCTTGTTGAACTTGGAGGCCTCCAGGGACTAGTACTTCTTCACCTTCTTCACCTCCGAGCTGTTAAACTCAAAGAGCATCTGCCAAAGACAGGAAAGTGTTTACAAGGGTGAAGGTGCAGCCACTTGCGAAGCAAAAGGGAGTAGGCTTACCTCGCCGACCTTCTCGGCGAAGCGGAAGTAGTCCTCCCGGTTGTTCACGGACATGTCCTTGAAGGCGGGGACCCGAGCTCCGCATCATGTCAGCCAAGGATTTTGGAGGAGCTAAAAATGAAGCTTTTATGTTAGCTCGGGGTTGCTCGTGTATTAGAAGTGAGCTATCAGTAAGTAGTTTACCCGGGAGTTCGCGCCTCGGAGTTGCCTTCGGATCAGCGGAACTCGGAGCCGCAGGCAAGGAGCCCTTCGGGGCAGGGGTCTCGGCGGGCTTCTCCTCAGCTCATGGCTTGGAGCTCGAACGTACCGGACAAGCGGGTTCCGCGGCTTTCCGCTTCTTTGACCCGCTGGCTTGACCCTCTTCAGGAGCTGGGCGAGCGGCAGGAGATTCAGCGCTGAGGTCGCTGTCGGGCAGAGTGATCACCTCGCGAACCATTTTCTTCTTTAGTTCATTCTCTTTCAGCTCCATCTTTTTCTTGTGAGCCCTCTCTTCGCGGTAGTTCATCTTGGGAGGGGCAGACTGAGGAGAAGAGATAGTAAGAAACCTAGTACGGATGCGGGCACCTGCCTCACGGATATGGGGGCAGGTGAAGGAGTCCCACGCAGTTTCAGCACTGCAGAAGGTAACGAAATAGTTCGCGAAGGTTTGAGATAATGGTCCGCGCTCAAGGGAAGCTAAAAAAAAAGGAGAAGAGAAAACGAGTTAGTACCCCGAACTGATAGGTGATAGCAAGAAATTTTCGAATCTTCTCGCAGTTCTACCAGGTTTCTGAGACCAGTGCGGGACAAGCAGCTCCTGCAAATCACCGAAGGTGGCCCGGTTAACCGGGAAGAAGAAATACCCACTTCGGTACTGTTCGTCTTTCTCAGGGAAGTCGTCAAAGACTCGGAACCCGGCCAGCGGGCTGAGATAGAAGGTCCCTCTAGTCCGGCCACTCTTTATTGTGTAAAGGTGGAGGATGTCCTGGAAGGTGATGATGTAGCCGTGCTCTTCGGCTAAGGTCTGCAGACAAAGAATAGTCCGGACGAAGTTCGGACATAGCTAGGGGAGGGTGATGCCGAGGGCGAACATCGCCTTCACCAGAAGCTCCGGCAGCAGAAAATATAGGCCGCACTTTGAGAAAAATATCTCGTAGGCACAGCAGTACCCGGGAGGAGGATCCTCCAGCGACAGATCATCCCCAGGAGCGATGAGCTCCGTCTCAGACGTAAGGCCGCAGAGGAACTTTACGTGTACTAAATCTTCCTCGCCTATCGTCGACCTGGGATGCGGGCCGAATTGACTGGAGAGGGAAGCGTCTCCGGCTTTTGGAGTTTGCTTGGGCGGCGACATGCTTAAGCTTAGTTTGGGAACGGAGTGGAAGTAGCAGAAGATACGGCGAGGAGAAGCGTCGGGCAAAACAGAGAAAAATAGAAGAAGCGAGAGAGAAATTAAAAAGAAAAACGAAGGAGGGAGGCTCTACCTTTATAGCGTCTCGGCGGCTGCAACCCAATGATTACCTAGGGAAGCTAGAAGGTCGCGTTTTATAGCCGGCAACCTAGGGATTCCAAAGCAGCAAAACCGGGGCACGGTAATCCGAAAAGGCAACCTTGAATAAAAACAAATCAATCATATCAGATTCGGGAATCGAAGTTTCTTTAATTGTGTGGCATTAAAGTCTCCCAAACTGAACCACTTCGGAAGACTTTGGGGGCTTACTGTGGGTACCGGAATTGGCGTTCCGGGCTAACAGCCCATTCCGTTTAGGCCCGTTGGCGAAGGCCCATTATTGGAACTGCCCAGCCCGTCAAGCGGAGTCCAGTAGGAGCCGAAGGTTTGAAAGGAGAATTAAAACGGGCTATCAGCGGGTCAAGCGGCGCCTTAATGAGAATGGCGCGATTCGCGGAGCGGAGTTCGCTGCGCGTTCAATGCTTGCCAGAGTAGTATAAGTAGGAGGAAAAACAAAGTGTAAAGGGGTCGGATTTTTGACAAAAGATACTAAATAAAACTAAGCAATTTTCTCTCAATCATTTCGCAATTCTGTTCACGAGTTCGGACAGGGAATTAGGAGCCCACTCGAGTTCACTCCGTTTTCAGTTCGTGGATTTCAGCTCCCACAAGGGGGATTTGCACAAATAACTTTTTTAGGTTACCCTTTTGTAAGAATACCTTCTTTTGGTGTTCATTTAGAAAATACCTTCTTCCGTGTACAAAATAACTAAATCAGCCTCCTTTAATATATCACATGATGAAGATAGGAATATTATTTCCAAATTCCAACAAAAAGAATATTCCTTCCGAAAATTTTCCCCCCAAAAATTTCCGACAAATTTTTTTCCGCCAAAACATTTTACCGCCAAATTTTCAGCCATAATTTTTCCGCATTTCCTTAAAAAACCTTGTAAATATTTTTAAAACCTTAAAAACTCTTTTTAAAACCCTTGTAAATCTTTTAAAAGTCATTCAAAACCTTCAAAAACTTTAGTAAACCTTTTAAAACCTTTGTAAATCATTTTATAACATTTATAAATTTTGGTAGGAAAATATTTTGGCGGGAAAATTTTTGGAAAGAATATTCCGTTCAAAGGAAAGAATATTTTTTCAACTAGAGGTAAAATGGTCACTAAAATTTAAGAGAGGGCAAAAATGATTATGACAAAAAAAGAGGATAATTTTGCAAAAGGGTATGATAAAAAGGTTATTAGAGATAATTTATCTAAAAATTATCTCATTAAAACAATGTTTTAAATGGTTAAATATGTTGATGACAAAAAACAAAATGGTTAAATATGTCAACTAGTAACCCTAATCCATTCCACTACTCATTTCCATTAATCAAATCAAAAATAATTTAATTTAAATATTTGTAGGTTCATAACCATTAGTTTATATATCTGTAGTTGTATTTGATTAAACAAAAATCATTTCTTTAACTAATGTACTATAAATATTTGAATAATATAATTACATATATTTCATATTTATAAATAAACATTATTTGATATGGTAAGAAAATATAAAATTTTGCCTTTAATATTATTTATATCATAAACATCAAATAACCGTAACCGGATTTAACCGTAACTGTATATAACCATAACTATTTCCCAAATGTATTTTCATACCCAAACTCGCGTACTCTGAATTTTACAACCCAAACTAGCTTTCAATTCAAATAACCAACTAGAACTATATCAAATTTTGTCAATTTCAACCTCGACGTTAACAGTATCCCTGCCCATCTTGAAGATTTGGACAATTAAGCTTAAGCTTAAGCTTAATTTCTCTTGGTTTTTACAGAAGCTTAAGCTTGATTGTCCAAATCTTCAAGATGGGCAGGGATACTATTAACGTCGAGGTTGAAATCGACAAAATTTGATGTGGTTCAGGTGGGTTATTTGAATTGAAACCTGGTTTGGGTTGTAAAATTCAGAGTACGCGAGTTTGGGTATGAAAATACCTTCGAGAAATAGTTTGGGTTGATTTTCCCCGTTTTCCTTAACTATAACCGTTGTAACCGTATATATAAAAGTTAAGGTTATGGTTAAAAAATATTTATAACCATAACCGGTGGTTAATAAACCGTAACCATCGTCATGCCTAACCGACGATGACCAACAAAAAATTCAAAAAAAAAATCCATAATTATTTTATTTTTTATTTTAACTATTTTTGATAAATAGGTAAATATACTACATAATTTTACAAAACAAATATCAAAACATATTATAAAAGTAATTTTTTTTATCTCACATTAAAATTCAAAACTTATATCTATATATATAAAGTTAACTTTTTCTCTCTTCTCCTTATGCCACATCATCATCCACCTCATTTTATTATTTAATTTTTAAAATTAATTATACCATTTTATCATTTAATTTTAAGATTTAAACTTATGTAAATAAGTTTTTCAAAAAGGAATATCAAAGGTTTTTTCTATATTATACATTATAAAACTAAAAAGATGATTTGTTTAAAAGTTAAAAAAACTTACTAATTATCGATTATACTAAGAAATATATATGATTATATTTACACAATGTAAACCCAAATATTATGGGATTTAACGAGAATAGTAAAGAAAGTAAGAAATTTTGAGAATATAAATCTATGTAATTTATGTCTCACAAAAATTTCTAACATAAATGAGATAGGTCGGACCGAAACATCAATTCTCATTTTTTTTAAACGTATAAAAACGTGAAAATAAAAATAATATTTTTTAAAGGTTTCCAATATGAATTTAACTAATTTTTTCCAATACAACACATATGTTAAACTAATAAAAGAGTAAAAAATTAACAATATTTCATAAAAATTGAAAATTAACAAAAGACAGTATTAAATGAAATAAACTAAATATAAAGTAAATTATACTGATATGTTAAATTTAAAAATTGTTCCATATGAAAAAATAAAATATATATATATATAACATAAAATCAGAAACAAATATATAATAGTATAAAAATGATCATTACGAGATATAATTACGACAAATCAAAAAATGAATAACATAAAAAAATAAAATTATGACAATATATAAAGAGATAATGTAAACAATTAAAAATATAACAATCCGCCCGAAACCCACAAATCATGTTCAAATTTCATGCCAACATATAAAAGGCACAAAATATTAACATCTAGATCTATATTTGGTAGAAACCCTAATAGCACACGTTTCTCAATAATTTTTCACCGCATTTCCGTTTACGCCCACACTTCGACTTATATTATACACACTTAATTTCTCAACAACTAATGAGGCTAAAACTCAATAGTTTTTCTATACAAACACAATCTAAGTTTTAAAAAAGTAAAGTATGGTATAGTGAAAAAAGAAGTAGAAAATAAAATACAAATCAATTACTCATATACAACATAATAAATTCCCGCGCGTAGCGCGGGCAACCGACTAGTACCAAATAAATTTGGGGGATTCACACAACTAACATTTTTATGATAGATACCCTTTTCTATAAGTACCCTCTCTAGGTGTCCATTTTCAAAAATACACTCTTCTATGTACAAAATGACTAAATTACCCTTTTTATAACATTTATAAACACTTGTAAATCCCTTCAAACCCCTTATAACCGTGATAAATCATTTAATAAAAGATTTTATAAACTTCTAGATCCCTTTCTAAACCCTTGTAAATCCTTAAAAACCATTTTAAAGAACTTGTAATACATTTAAAAAGTTTTGTAAACCCTTTAAAAACCTTTGTAAACTTCTAAAATTCTTTAAAATCCCTTGTAAGTCCTTTAAAACTATTTTTAAATCTTTGTATGCCTTTAAATACACTTGTAAATCCTTTTTAAAACACTTGTAAATCCTTTTTAAAAACCTTTAAAAATCCTTGTAAATATTTAAATCCTTTAAAAATCCTTTAAATCCTTTTAAAACTGTTATAAACTTATAAAAACTTTTAAAAACCATTGTAAATCATTTAAAAACCATTACAAATCTTATGAAAACCATTTAAAAACTCTTGTAAATCCCTTTAAAACCTTTAAAAGACCCTTTAAAAAACTTGTAAACCCTTTAAAATATATGGCGGGAAAATTTTGTAAAAATATTTTGTTTTTGGGGGAAAATTTTTGCGGAAATTTTTTGGCGGGAAATTTTTACTCGGAAATTTTTTTGGCGGGAAATTTTTGGGGGAAATTTTTTTGAAAGGAATATTCCTTCCTTTGGGAAAGAATATTCTTTCAACTAGGGGTAAAATGGCCATTAAAATTTAAGAGAAGGCAAAAATGAAAATTGCAAAAAAGAGGGTATTTTTAAAAGAGGGTATCATAAAAAGGTTATTGATATCAGTTTCTCAATAAATTTTGTGAAATATTTGGTTATACAATTTTGGTAATACAAAAAAAAATATACCAAGTAAAGAAAGTATACCACAAAATTTTTACGTGGTAAATTTAGTTATATATATATAGTAATATAACAAAATATTAAAAAATCATTTTTTTCTTTTGTAAAGTCGTAGGCCGGGGTTTTAAATATGTTTTGAATTTTTATTTATACTAGGTTTTAACCCACGGTACACCGCGAGACGATTGTTTTGACTAAACAAAATATATATGTAAGTTATATTTGTTAATTTTATTACCTTTTTAGTGTTTAAGATTGTGTAACTGTATTTTTGATTGTTATTTTTATTACTTAACTCGCGGGATATTTTTTTATAACTCGTGGGACTAAAAAATTATGTTTAAGTTATATTTGTTATTTTGTTTTGTTAACCCATAAGATAACTCGTAAGAAAAACATATAACTCAAACCCGTTAAATCATATTTATGTAAATATAAACCTTGAATAATTTATAGATTTCGAGAGAGATTTTTGTTTCCAAAACTCATTTTAACCAATCAATATTAAATTGGATTCCCTAAATTAGTAAACTTATTGTTGTAATCTTCCATTCAAGATTTTGGATTTTAAGTTTCATATTAGTCATATTTATAATGG
>NW_006238922.1:6485885-6549991 GCF_000375325.1 Capsella rubella | reverse complement strand
ATTTTGTTAATTATTTAAATGGCAAGGATTTATTATGCAAATAATACAAAATAAAAGGTTATTTTCCAAAAGGTACTTCAAAAATGTTAATATAGATACAATAGTTATGAGATTATGGCATTTCAAATATTTTTATAGCATCGGCAAATATATATTTTTTATAAGGGAAAAAGAAGAAATATAATTAAAATATTATTTACATAAAAGTATATATCTAGAAAATAATTAAAACCCCACATTTGAATACAAAGTAAAAATAATTGAAAAAATGAAAAGAAAAAGTATATTTGGTCGAGTCAACACCCACACGGTCGGGTCAACGCGATTCGATCGGGTCAATCTCGACCATCCGGTCGAGTCAATCTAAGCCACCCGATCGGGTTCATCTCAGCCGTCCGATTGCGTCAAAGGTAACGGTCGGGTCAATAGTCAACTCGATTTGAAATTTAAATTTTGAACCAAGCCCGACCAAAAACGCTCCGCTTTCAGATTTTTGTCCCCTCTTACCCTCTTTATACCACCTAAACTAGACCAAAACCTCTCTCACTCTCTCATTTTGCTAAAAATTCAGTTATCTCTCTAGAATTCTCTCTTCCTTCTCTCTAGATTCTTGGTTGATAAAATTTCTGGGTTTGATTTCATTTGCTCCTTGTTCATCTCATTCTCTGGTTTGTTGTTAATCTTGCCTTGATTCTTCACATCTTCTGGGGTTTGTTTGTGTAATTGAACCTTGTGTTCTTATTATCTGGGAGAAGAAAAGCCCGAGCACGAACCCGATCACCCGATCGGGCCAGTCGATCAGGTCAGACCCACCCGATTTCCAAAGAAGAAGTTTCGATGGGGAAGAGACCTGCAGAAGAAGATGTTGATGAACCGATGGTGGATATGGAGCCTAGGAGGGTAGTGGCTCCAAGTAAGACCAAGAACTTGCCCCCTCCAGAAGAGCTTTATGCAATGTTTAGGCGCCACAAGTTTGTTGGAACTCGTTATCCTCACCGGCAAACGATGAAGGAGCTGGGGATAGCAAGAGATGTTGAGTTTCTGTTCGAGAGAAGCGGCCTTGGCTCATTCATGACCAGAAACTTGGAAGCCAACGACGAGGAGACGTGCTACGTGTTAGCTTCACTTCAGCTCCATTTCTACGAGGATGAAACCGAGTTTCACTCAGATGACTGCCTTGGATACATCACCTTCGGCGTGAGGGGCACTACATATTCTCTCACGTTTAAGGAAGTTGAGAAGCTCTATGGGTTCTTGCAAGCAAGCGCGATGAGCCAAGATGTGCTTAAGGAGGAGATCAAGTCTGTTTGGAAAACAATTGGAGATGGGAAGGAATACACTTCTTCGAAATCCAAGAGCGCCCAAATCAGCAATCCAGCTGTGAGGTATTTCCATAAGTCCTTGGCTAGTACGATTTTTCCTAAAAAGGAAACCGGGAATGTGAATGAGAGTGAGATCCAGCTCATAGATATAGCATTGAGTGGTGTATTGCCAAGTACTAGGGATGGTAGAGAACTAGTAGGAGATAGAACAGATGGTAGCATGGTCTCGGTTCTATTAGACCAGCTGATGTATTGCAAAGATTGGGTATTAAAGGCTGTTAGGAGAGGTGTGCAAGGAGAGCTCAGTATTGGTGGACTAGTCACCCCGTTATTGGTAGCTTGTGAGTGGAATTACGGGGGAAGGTTTACAACGCTCGCTGGATCGACATTGAGACTTCAACAAGGACGCACTTCCTTGATAGCGAGCGTCCCAACGGGTTTTACTTATATAAGTTCACTCACCCTTCACTTGGAGTAGCAAGAATGATGTTGCCTAACACCGAGCTTACAAAGATCAGATTGGGTGCTAATATCAACTTTTGGCCACCCGTCTCAGCATTATATGACCCGAACTCAGTCCAAGACCCAATTCCTAGCTTCGAGCCAGCCCAACAAACCTATGCACCTGAGGTCAGAGAAGAAGAACCTTATAGGGAAGAGCAGGAGGAGGACTTCTATTTTGATGAGTGGAGAGTCCTCTAGGCAGTCAAGGGGGGTAAAAGAAGCTCACAAAAAGATTAGCATCCTTCAGAAGTGGAACAAGTTCCAGAGCAAGACTATCAAGGCATTGAAAAACACTGTGAAGGATCTTGCCGGAACAGTTTAGGATATGGGGGAGCAGATTAATGAACTTCAGAACAAGGTTGGATGGTCAACCTCCACTACAGCCATGCCTAGTGGTTTGGGGGGGGGGGGAATGCATCAGTCAGGACACCTACCAGGTCCAACCTACCAGTTAGCCCGCCTAGAGCCTCATTTGATCCGAGGAGAAGTCTGTTCAGAACCAGAAGGGAACCGGGAGCTGACTCGAGCGCCTCACCCGAACGCACACCCGATCGGGCCGGTTCTTCACGCCCGGTCGGGTCAGCCTATCACCTTGCAGTCGACGCCGAAAATATCCAGGACGAGCATGTAGCAGCGTACCCCGACGTCCTGAGCTCGTGGTTTGGACCACCCAAGAGGTAATTCTATTACCCTCAACTTTGTAAATACAGCCTTGCATTTTTATATTTTCTTTTCGATCCTAAGCCTTCCTTCAGATTTTTATTACACAAGGGACTGTGTAATTTAAGTTTGGGGGAGAGCTTAGGATAGCATTTGACATGTTTTATATTTTCTTATTTCGAATTTTTAGCATCTAGTTTTGCATTCATCTATGTGCATCAAAAACCCCTAAAATTTTGAAAATTTTTCAGAAATTCCTTTAAAAACAGAGTGTTCATATAGTTGCATTTGCATATTAGTCTTGCTTTAAGGTTGTTGCATTTAGGATCATTACATTAGCATAGGGGATTATGATGATTATAACCAAAGAACTTGCTGTTTCATTAGATTTAACACCAATGCCCTAGTTCATAGTTGTTCAATGCTTTCATTTGAGTTTGAAATGAGACTGCACCATTCTTTGATCTCATGATTTGAATTCTAGTCTAAACTGAAGCTTGCTTTGATATGATGCCATCCTTTATTTATAAGAACCTTAACTTGAATTGTTAATTATCTGGTTGTGATTTGTTTTAAACTCATGGATACCTTTTATACATACTTGGATCTTCTTTCCCTCTTTTTACCACCCTCTTGTTGATCCAAGTAGCTGGTCATAACCTTGACCAGTTAACCACACCCTAAAAACCTTAACCATTCCTTCAAGCCTTTGTTTTAATTCTGAGTGGAAGGCCTTTTGGGATTGAGCTTTAAGAGAACGTGTTAGGTTTGAGCCGACAGGAATATGGTCTTGAGTAGTTCTGATTTGCATCTTTCGGATCAGATAGGACTAGGATGGATTCTACTTGGGTTTTGGGATTTGTTGGATTGGTGAAAAGAAAAGAAAAGAAAAGAAAAGAATAGGGGAATGAGTCGAGTCTTTAGGAAAGTAAAAGTTTCAGAAAAGTTCAAGGTCCTAGTGAAAGATAAGTGGGGAATGCAAAGTATATAAAAGAAATGGTTCTGATTTTTTAAAAAGAAAGAGAGAAAAGTGTAAAGATAGCAAAATGCTTTGATGTCTTAAGTATTAAGAAGAAAGAGAACCATAGTGTTTATAAAGGAACCCCCTATCCACTAGTTTATCATAAGAAACTCTCCTTAGACTTAGAACAAAATGGGAAATTGGGATGAAAAGAGTTAAAGGGTAGAATAGGATCATATGGGTTTAGATAATTAGGATATCACTTAGGTACTTTGGGTAGTCAAGATGTTATTCTTGTATGCATTTGTTGGTCCTTACCTTTAGCAATCTCCCAAAAGCTCAATCTTGTTCATTGAGAGATCCTAGCACTTAAACGATTAAACCCTCACAAAAGAGAGACTCTCTTTATCTCTTAAACCTTTTACTTGCCTAGCCAAATGAGTTTAAATTCAAATTCACATCCAGATTCACTGTTGCTACTTAATGAATGTTAAAAAGGATGGCTGACTTGATTGCTTGTCTAGGTTATGTGGCTGGTGACATCGTGTTGAAATAGGAATGGCTAATGTCTTCAGAGTACAGCCTTTGAATTGCATTCTAGAATTACGAACTAGGATATTGATGTTAAACTCTTTTGCAGCAAGTTTTGGTTCTGAGTCCCCACCTTCAAACCTCTCTCCCTACTTTGAATTTGCTTGAGGCTAAGCAAAGAATAAGTTTGGGGAGTTGATAACCCTATATTTTTATACTCTTAAGCATATGTTTTGTGCATTATTTGGATGTCTAGGTCTCTACTTCTCAGGATTTCTAGTCCCTTTGCATTATATTTCGCATCTAGGATCTTTAGCATAGAGATTTGCATATCATCTGCATTTTAGAGAAAAAACAGGTACACTCGGACAATGCAAAGCATGGACCCGATCGAGTGTGTCCAGCCCGACCAAGCGAGCACGATCGAGCACCCGGACTCACAAGAGGAAGCTGAACACGGATGAGCCAAGAGAGGACCCGAACGAGCCCAACAAGCACCCGACCGAGCTCTCTTTAAACCGACTTTGTAATTTGTCTTTTTGTGTTTTAGGGCTTCCTGCCTTTAGTATAAATAGACCTCTTGGGTCATTAAGCCAAAAACGAGTTTTCATTAGGGTTTTTCTCTGTAGCCACCAAACATTTTCAGAAACTTGTAATCTTTATATCTTTTGATCTATTGAGAATTTGGAGTTGTTTCTTTACAATATCTTGCTCCTTAGATCATTATCTATCTAGTTATGCAAGATTCAAAGATTTCTGGGTTTGTGTTCTTCATGATGAACACCAGATCTGAGTAGTTTTTCTGGGTTTAGAGGATGGGTTAGGTGATGAGGAATCTTAGTTTCTAGGGTTGCTTAAGTATAGATTTAGATAGATACCTTCTGGATTAGGAGATCTTAATGCTATCTTAGCATTAACCATGTGGGATTAGATCTTAGACATTCCAGCACTAAAAAAGTGTTCAAATGGAATGTCTGATCAACTAATGCCAGAGATCTATTTACTTACCCAAGAGATTGGTTGTTAAGGAGTAGATTGACATTAATGAGCTTGTTCTTTATGCCTATTTAATGTATGTTTCATCAATGAAAGTTGAGATTAGGAAGTGCTATAGATCTGATAATCTTTGCCAAGAGATTGGACAGATTAGGTTAAGTGGTTCATTGTCTAGGATTAGATCTATCTGAGCATGTTAAGCATCCCAAAGATACTAAGAGGATTCATCACCCCATTAGCCCATCCTTAAGACCCTTTGCTATCTGATTGATTACCGGCTTTTACTTATTGCTTTCAATATTGGTTTCTTTAGTTTTCTTTTATGCATTAGAGTTCTTTAAACCAAACCTTAAATTACTTGGCTTGACTTGATTAGATCTGATATATCTTGATTGCTTGCAATACATCCATTTGGATCGATAACCTCTTATGCTACATCGCATTGGGGAATTGAACTCCAAGGGTACAAAAATACATGTTTCAGTCGGTCGGATTCCGGCGAAAAATTCATCGGAAATGGATGGTTATGGTGTTGTACACATAATCATGTTTGTTTATTAATGTAGAGGCGTAAGCGGAAATGGTAACAAATGAACAAAAGGATATTGAGAGTCCTCCTCTCTAGCTTGACACAAGCTCTTTGGGCAAAGGTGTGCCTCTTTTTGGTTTTTTTTTCTTATAAATATCAAAAATTGACTCGAAACAAAGACGCAACAAAGTTTATAAAGCCCTAAACACCAACTAATAAGATAAAGCCAAATCTAAGAAGGGATGGATATGTTAATATCCTTATTTTAAAACAATGTCAAAATATCAAATGAAATCAAAAGATCAACACCCATTTGGTCGATTGCGTAAAGCCCACAAGAGTAACGACCAAGCCTGATAAGAAGATGCGCTGCATCAGGTCCCTCCCCGTGCGGAAGGATTCGACCACGAATCCAAGCCGTCGTTGTCCCCGTGGAAAGGAGACTGGAACTTGACGTTAAACACATCCGACGTCTTGAGGTGAGAAGGAAGAGTTACTCGATAAGCATTAGCATTTTTGCGGGCGACAATTTCGACCGGTCCAATCTTCCGCGACTTCAGCTTATTATACTCCCGAAGAGGCATACGGTCCTTTGTCAAAACAACCCACACAAGATCACCAACTTCAAAAACTACCTCACACAGCTTATGATCAGCAGCAGCCTTGTACTTAGCGACAGACGTCTCCAAATTGTTGCGTATGGACATCCTTTAAGCTTGCCACAAAATCTTCTGCCTGGCCATGCAAATGAATATCATCCGGTAGAGGAGCAAGGTCCAATAAATAGCGAGGAACAACACCACAAATCACTTGAAAAGGACTCATGCCTACGCTGCGGTTCACGGCATGATTATAAGCGAACTTAGCTTGACACAACTTAGCATCCCAACTCTTGATATTATCACAACCTAAACAACAAAGTAAATCGCCCACAGAACGATTAATAACTTCCGTCTAACCATCCGTTTGAGGATGATAGGCAGTGTTCATGGCGAGACTAGTACGCAACAACTTCCAAAGACACCTCCAAAAATGGCTACGAAAACGGGAATCCCGATCAGAAACTATGGACGACGGATGCCCGTGTAGGCGGTAGATCTCACGGAAGAAAAAATTAGAGACACTAACTGCGTCGGTAGTCTTCTTGCAGGGGGTGAAATGGGCCATTTTTGAGAATCGGTCCACCACCATAAGGATAGAATCGTGCCCTCGTTGGGGCCGGGGAAGGCCCAAAACAAAGTCCATGCTAACATCTATAACACCCCCGACCCGTTCTAGCCCAACCGCAGGAGTCGTTCCTCACAATCACGGCCTATGGCTATGAACCCGTACCGCGAACCCGAGTTGTGCTAGTCTGGACAAGACTAATAATATCATGGGAGACACGGTGTTTATAAAAGCATCACTTTATTAGTATCGGGAAAATAGAGTCATATGTATTATACACAAAACTACATCTTACAAAGGCAAGGAAATCTACACCGGTTAGCCTAACGTCCTTTTCCCTTAACGTTTTCCCACTACTGGTTACCTGCAAAACAAATTGGTAGAATCTTGAGTAAACTTAGATTACTCTGTAAGTCCGGGATCTCTAAAATAACCCAACCCAACCCCCAATCACAAGCAATGGCGATCAATAAGCATTATGGCTTAGAAGCCATAAGCACTAAACCAAAATGCAAGTAATATACCTCATCTCGATCCTACTTTGGGCCCCTACGAATCCATGATATCCCCAAGGCAATGCCCTACACTTCTAGACACAAAGTCTATAGAAGATCTGTCATCCCTTCACTCTACATCGTTATGTAGCTGCCCGGTCTGTCGTGACACATCCTCGAGCCTTCGTATATAATCACATTACCTAACGTATCATATACAACGAGGATAGCACGATCCGACTAGTGCTAGATATCTAATCAAAGCATAACCAACAACCAAATAATATAACAATCTGACAGCATAACGGTTATGCCCATAAATGCTAGCATTACAGTTATCTATCGCGAAGTTATACTATCACACAATCATCAATCAAGAACAGTTCACCATTACCACAAATAATGCCAATATAATAGTCCCTAACCTCATGCTAAATATTAATTAATAAATAAATAAATAAAGAATTAATTATCTTAAATAAATACTTAAAATAATCCTAGTCGTGTGCTACCTCACACGCTTCGGAACTTACCTTGGCTTGACTACTAAGGACTCTAGACTCTCGGCGATCCTACTCGGATACTACCACGGACCAGCTCGGACACTTACTCACTTGGGAAAGTTTTTGTTGGTTTTTGGTGTGAAGAACAAATGAAAAGGAGAGGGGGTATTTATAGGACATGGTTACTTGGGGAGGAAGCTATGGAAGCACGAGGTGACGTCCCATTTACTTGAACACACATACGGGCCGGACTATGGAGAAAGCCCACCGAACACTTAGCATTTTTCAGCCTTTTTCGTTGAAGAGCTTCGAAGCCACTTAAGGAAAGACTTGGAGAGGATTCTCAGAAGACTTTGTCACCAAGCCAAATCCTTGTATTTATGACGATATCTTCAATATCGGCCATTATATCGCTTTAATCTCTACCGTCCATTGAGGAGGTGTTTTGTATAAATAGCGGTGAGATCCCTCATTTGTAATCATCCAGCATTTTTATCAATACTAGAGCAATTCAGTAATCACTTGTCTTTTCTCGTTCTTTCCGGGTTCTTTTATCACAAAGGGTCGGAAATTTTGGGAGAGTTAGGCTACCTAGTCCATTTGTTCGAGACAAAGAGGGTCTAGGGCTGCACGGTTTGATCACCAAAGATCAAGTCCGTGACAACGAGGTGGCATTGATAGGCTTGATTTAGCTTATTTTTATTTCTATCCTTATCCAAATGTTGATGCTTATCCTAAACTTCATGGTTATCCATTTATTGTTCTTATCCATAATAGTGCAGTAGCTTGCCTACCAACCTACTAGCTTGCGGATGCAAACGAAATGATATGCTTGTGATCGCGTTCACACTCGAAACTCCTTCGGCCAGAAACTTCATTGTCGTATGAAATATGATTTTCATCGTCTGACTTCCATTTATCTTCGATCAAAAGCTTTGTATTCATCTAAGAATACTTTGGCTCAAGCCCAAAAATTAATTATCCATTCCCTTGATCCATTTTCCTTTGATAGCCATTCTTTGACCATTCCATCTGAATATTAGGCCACGGTTAGGGACATTACAACATCGGTCCACGGCTGGGTGGGAACGGGCAACGGTAAGTACAAACCAGAGTTCAACGCCTTACCCTTTCCTTGTTGGCAAACTCGACACCTCTCCACAAACCGTTCAACATCCCTACGAAGAGTAGGCCAAAAATATGATGCCATGACTACCTTCATTGTATAATTCTCCAATAATCTTGACCCGCAAGCTACAAGCTGGAACACACAACCGAGCACCATAGAAGATAAAATCGTCGTGCATAGTGAATTTAGAATGTAGGCCTTGGCGAATGTCAACGAGATGAGGAGCAAAGTACAGATCAGTTCCATACAAGTCAGCAAATTTGGAGAACCCGGTTACCGACGTGTGCATCGTAGTGAGTAAGGTGTGGCGACGACTTAATGCATCAGCTATACGGTTTGTTTTGCCTGATTGGTATCGTATAGAGAAGGTAAATTGCTGAAGAAATGCAATCCATGAGGCGTGACGGGAAGACACCTTTGCTTGGCTATCCAAATGGCGTAGAGCATCATGGTCCGTAAACAAGACAAACTCCCGGTGAACCAAGTAATGTCGCCAATGTTTGATAGCTTGCACCACCGCATAAAACTCTGCATCGTAAGTACTGTAACGGCCTCGCGCTCCGGCTAACTTCTCACTAAAATATGTGATTGGACGGCCTTGTTGGCTCAAAACCGCGCCAATACCCAGCTTTGCATCACAATGCAGCTCAAATGGAAGAGAAAAATCCAGCAGTACCAATATAGGAGCGGACGTGAGCAGCTCCTTGATCTTGATGAACGCGTTATCCGCGTCAGAAGACCACTCGAATTTGCCGTCTTTCATACAACTAGTGATAGGTGCCATGACCGCACTGAAATGAGGTACAAAACGTCTATTAAAAGACGCAAGCCCATGGAAATTCCGGACTTTGGTGACTGTCTGCGGTGTTGGCCATGACCTCACAGCTTCAATCTTGGATTCATCCATGGACAAACCCTTGTCCGAGACAACATAGCCCAAGAACAAGACGTATGACGCCGAACTCGCATTTTCGTTTAGCCGCAAAGAGTTCTTTACGCCGGAAAACACACAACACCTCACGCAAATGGGAAGAATGGGCAGCGGCGGAAGAACGAAAGATCAGAATATCGTCAAAGTATACCACTACAAACTTCCCGATGAACGGCCGTAGTGCTTGATTCATGATACGCATAAAGGTACTAGGCGCGTTGGAAAGCCCGAACGGCATGACCAACCATTTGAAAAGTCCTTCTCTTGTTTTGAACGCCATTTTCCATTCATCCCCGGGGCGGATACGGATTTGATGGTAGCCACTCTTAATATCAATCTTCAAAAAAATAGAGGCCATTCCAATTTGATCCAGCAAGTCGTCAAGGCGTGGAATAGGAAACTGGTAGCGGACTGTGATATTGTTAATTTCCCGGCTATCCACACACATTCGCCACAAACCATCTTTTTTTTGGAATTAGCAACGCTGGGACGGCGCAAGGACTAAGACTCTCGCGAATGTGCCCTTTGCGCAGCAACTCTTCTACTTGACGTCGGAGCTCCTCGTGTTCTTGAGGGCTCATTCTGTAGTGAGCACAATTCGGTAGAGCTACACCTGGAGTCAAGTCGATTTGATGCTGAATATCCAGAGGGGAGGGAGACCCGGCGGTAGCTCTTCTGGAAAGATGTCAGTGAACTCGCGCAGCACGGAGTCATATGATGAAATGGTTTGGAAGGACGTCGCACACAGCGGTGAAGCAAAAGAGCAAAGGCGATCTTCCCTCTTGTTTGAACTCATTGTCAAAGGCAGCTACGGAAATGAACAGTGTCGAAGATGCTGCCTGTGGTGGAGGCGTCACGGATAGAGGAGTCTCTAGAGTTGGCAGCAAAACAATGTGATATGTCTCCCAGTAGAAGCTGTAAGTATTCTTGGCTCCGTCATGGAAAATCTTTCGGTCAAATTCCCAAGGTCGACCAAAATTTAGGTGACTCACATCAATAGGAGCAACATCAAAACAGAAACGGTCCTTGTAGTGATGACCAATAGTAAAAGCGACCAAAGCTCGATGAGTGATGTGAATATCGACGCCATCTTGCATCCAACCAAGCGAGTAAGGAGTATGATGTGGTTCAGCCGGGATGTTCAACTTCTGCACAACATACTCCGCCATAATATTCCTCGAACTACCCGAATCGATAATGAACGTGCACACACGGTCTTGGATTATACACGATGAGCAAATGATGTTGTGTCTCAGCCAAGACTCTGTCCAACTGGGTGGTGCTATACAGAGCCGCCGTGCTACTAACAACCTTCCCGTGTCGCCAGCTGTGTGAAGACCTTCCACGTTGTCCTCGTCTCTTCCATCTTCTTCCTAATCAAAAACCGGTGGTGAGTTATCTTGTCCGTCATCCATGAGCAGTCCACGACGTGTTTGGTTTAGACATGTCGTTTGACGATGTCCCGCCTCACCACAAGAGTAACATCGAAGAGCATTGGGTCGAGTGGAACGGCGTAGCGGCTGTTCCTCCCGAGCTGCTCTGTTTGTCACCTCATTAACGGTTCCAAATTCTTTTATCGCGGTCGATGTGGTGGTTGTGTTCTGGTCGTATGGTCGTGTCTTGGCCGAAGGAATAGACCATGATGGTGAACGAAATTGGAGCTCAAAGGATGCAGCGCGACGGTGCGCTTCTGAAACTGAGGTAGGATCGAATTGCGACATCGCATTTTGTAGTTGTACTCTTAAGACACCAATGAAACGAGACACTAACTGGATGGGACTGTCAAAAATATCATTGCGAGTGACCAACAAATAAAATTCTTCGACGTATTCGTCTACGGATCGACTCCCCTGTTTCAAGTTCCGTAGCTTGTTGTAGATGGTGCGATCATAATTGTGTGGTCGGAACGTGGCTCGTAGTTTCTTCTTCAGTTTTTCCCATGAATGTATATAATCCTTCACCGTACGGCTGCGTGTGGCCTTGGTATGTTGCCACCATGATGCGGCGTGTCCGGGAAACCGTGTCGTAGCTAAGGCAACCTTGCGATCCTCTGGTACTTTCTTGAACTCGAGAATTTCCTCTACAACCAATAACCAATCAAGGAGAGAGTCGCCGCGAATCCCACCATGGAACTCCCGAATCTCCACTCGAAAGCTAGCTTTCCACCGTGTATCTTGAGAATGGTTGTCTTGTTGCCGGAAATTCACTAACTCCCCACGATGTGCTCCCTCATGAGCAAACGGATTGTCCATGGCCCAAAAATTTTCTCCCCCTCGTCGGTGATGGCGATCTCCGAGACTGTGAACAAGCGTGTCTGTTAAATTTTGCATAGCATCCATGAGATATGCTTGTAGGTTGTTTTTTGATGTCAACAGAGCATCACGAAACTCAGCCCAATCAGCCGTTGTCATCGTGTGGCGGTCGTCGTCTCCCTCACCTTTCTTGTTGGCTAGAGGCATGGCTACACGTTGACACAAATGCTCTCTAAGAACGAGATGAATCTGATACCAAATAATGTAGAGGCGTAAGCGGAAATGGTAACAAATGAACAGAAGGATATTGAGAGTCCTCCTCTCTAGCTTGACACAAGCTCTTTGGGCAAAGGTTTGCCTCTTTTTGGTTTTATTTCTTATAAATATCAAAAACTGAGTTGAAACAAAGACGCAACAAAGTTTATAATGCCCTAAACACCAACTAATAAGATAAAGCCAAATCTAAGAAGGGGTGGATATGTTAACATCCTTATTTTAAACAATGTCAAAATATCAAATGAAATTAAAAGATCAACACCCATTTGGTCGATTGCGTAAAGCCCACAAGAGCAACGACCAAGCCCAATAAGAAGATGCGCTGCATCATTTATGCATGTCCTTATGTGATAGTAATACTTCATGTAGTTAACGAGACAATTATATTGTTTACATGTGTAACAATGTGTTGGCGGATACTTCATGTAGCTGAGAATCATTTTTCTTAGAAAATTCGACTCTAAATAAGAATTATTTTTCTCTAAATAAGCATTACTCCGTTTTAACCCCTAGATTGAATTCTATATAGTTCTAGTTTTTTTAAAACTCTTGAATTATTGATTATTAAAAATTATGAGAATTATTAAAATAAGGATTCTACTATAGATAATTCTCCCCCATCCTAATAGATTCATCACAAATTACTCTTTTTCCTTAGACGAACGACACTTCATTCACCATGCGTAGAATCACGGTGAACAGTTCTAATTGTACATCGTGTTAGATCTCTAGAAAGTTTATCTCATTCTTCTGCAAATTAATTAATAAATCACATTATCTGGAAGTCGAACCCGAGACCTCTATATGTAGAACTATTTATTATTATTTTTTCTTTGATCAACATTTTTTCAATTAAATATAAATATGAATTGGTTGCCAAAAATATTCTATCTCAATAATAGATTTACTACTTTATCTTTTTTTTTAATTCATATTCATAATTAATTTAAAAATATAGAAATAAAACTATTTCAATTATAACTAATGTAGAAAGAACACCCAAAATTCCATAGAAATCAAGCTTGCAATCTCCCAAACACAGAAAAAAAAAATTAAAGACATTAGAGGATAATAAACTGTTAACGGCTGGTATAAGCTTAATACTGATGGAGCTTCAAGTGGCAATCCAGGGCTGGCAGCTGGTGGTGGTGTTCTACGTGATGGAGAGGGAAACTGGTGTGAAGGATTTGCACTCAATATTGGTCGATGTTCTGCACCTCTAGCAGAGTTTGGGTTCTCTACTATAGACTTGTTATTGCCAGGGAGAAACAAGTTTTAAGAGTGGAATCGGAGATTGATTCCAAAATGGTGGTGGTGTTTTTCAAGAAGGGTATCTGCAAGTCCTACCCATCATCATCCCTAGTATATTTGTGTTATGGCTTTTTATCGAGAAACTGGATTAACAAACTATGCCTTACTTTGCTTTTAGGTTTATTTACTTTTGATTTTGTTCATGATGTATTGGAGACTATTTGGAGGGACGATGTGGATGGTCTTTCAAGGCCTAGACACGTTCGTTTGTGGTCGGTTAGTTCTTTTGGGAGTCTACTCCCGGGTCTTCTACCAAAAAAGATGTGTGTACGAAAGCAACAAAATGCAAGAGTAATAATAATTCACTCTCTTTCCTCTTCGTCACTTTCTCTCCCTTTTAACCAATAACAAATATAATATATATATATATATATATATATACTAATATAAAACAAACACTTATATAATTACTTTCCTCACACCTATATATAAAATAATAATTTCATAACAAAAGAAAAATATTTCTGCAAAAAAAAAAAGAATAGATAAAGAGAAAGATAGACAAAAAAAAGTATGTGGTTAAGAACCTTGTCTATATCCATATAAATTTCTGGCAGTTTGATTGGATCTTACAGGTTACTCACTAGTTTATATAGGCTTTAATGGAATTATGAAAATCTTATATTGCTTTGTTATACCTCTTACGGAACTTGTGATATTTGGCTCTTGTGAATCTGGTGTGATTATAAATGTTCGTCAAATACTAAGTAACTTGGTTGTTATTTTCATACTATTTAAGCAGAAGGCACTATGGCTACGGAGCTTCTGTCATTTGGAATACAAAAGCTTTGGGACCTACTGAGCCATGAACACAAACAATTTCAGGGAGTTAAAGATCAAGTTGATGAACTAAAAACTGATCTAGGCATGTTAAAGTCATTTATGCAAGACGCAGAGGCTAAAAAGCATACAAGTGCGAGGGTGAGGAACTGTGCGGAAGATATACTTGAAACTTTTATCCTAAAAGACCAACTCCAAAAAAGTGGTGGCATCAAGGAACGTATGAGAAGACTTGCTTGCATCATTCCTGAACGCAGGGAAATCGCTTTAGAAATTGGAAGCTTAAGTAATAGGATCTCTAAGGTGATTCGTGATATGGAAACTCAAGGAGTACAAAAGATTATTGGCGACATGAGGGATCCAGAACCTCTTCCTGAAAGAAAAGAATTCGCTAGACAGGAAAAAAGCAATCTTGTGGGGCTGGAAGAAAACGTAGAGAAGTTGGTTGGATATTTGGTGGAGGAAGATAATGATCCAATTGTTCTAATGACCGGGATGGGTGGTCTTGGGAAAACCACCCTTGCTAGACAAGCTTTTCATCACGACAAGGTTACGGAGAAGTTTGATAGACTTGCGTGGGTATGTGTTTCACAAGTTTGTGATCGGAAGAATGTGTGGCAAAATATCTTGCAAAATTTCAGAACCAAAGCAGAAGAAAACGAAATCATGCAGATGAAAGAAGAAAGACTCCAAGATGAACTCTCTAGATTGTTGGAAACATCAAAATCATTAATTGTCATTGATGACATATGGAAAGAAGAAGATTGGAACCTAATCAAGCCAATATTTCCACACAAAAAAGGTGATGATGAAAGAAAGATAAAATTCCAGATCACACTCTTTATGCTCTCTGTGTTATATTAATTTTTAAGTTGTACAGGTTGGAAAGTGCTACTTACTTCACGAAATGAAAGAGTCGCTGGACGTGAAGAACCATTTATCAACTTCAAACCAGAATGCCTATCTGATGAAAACAGTTGGACACTTTTCCAAAGAATAGCGATGCCGATGAAAGATGCATCCGGTAAGCATTCAAATGAAGGGATATATATGTTTTTAATAGACTTTGATCACATAAATGATGAATGGATCTGGTAAGCATTCAAGAAGGGATGATCGCAAGACATAGCTTTTTTTTTTAATTGAATGTAAAATTTTATTCAATCAAAAACCATGTGTACAAAGAATGTTTCAGTTGGTTTGAAAAATTAGAAAGTATTTGGAAAATAAAACCGAATTTAAAAATATTAGCGGGTGGAGAACCAGAGACGGAGACCATCGTCATAACGAGGATCACCTATGTCTCGGTAGACATAGCTTTAAAATAGCTTATTGTAGTATATCATTATTACATCATACTGAACTGAAATTCTTTTCATGGTATAAATGATGTATTTTTTATTTGTTTGATGATGTTGTGTAGAACCGAAGAAAGTTGCTAAGGAAATGGAAGAGATGGGTAGACGAATGCTTAAACATTGTGGGGGATTGCCTTTGGCTGTCAGGGTGTTAGGAAGATTGTTGGCTGAAAATTACACAGAACTCTACTGGGAACGAGTATCTAAGAATATTGAATCTCATCTCGTTGGAAGAGGCAATGATGGCAACAACAATTTATTGAACCGTGTATTGTCTCTGAGCTTTGAAGAGCTGCCTGGTCATTTAAAGTATTGCTTCCTCTACTTGGCCCATTTTCCAGAAGATTACGAAATAAGTATCGAAAAATTGCACTATTACTGGGCTGCAGAAGGAATAGTCAAGTGTACCAATGGAGAAACCACTAGAGTTGTTGTAGATAGCAACATAGAAGAATTGGTAAAGAGAAATATGGTTATATCTGAAAGAGTCGGTACCACTTGGAGATTTGAAAAATGCCGTATGCATGACTTGATGAGAGATCTTTGTTTGTCAAAAGCAAAAGAAGAAAACTTCCTACAAATTGTCGGTAACAGCTCCCCGTCTATTAGTACATCCCGAAGATTTGTCTCACATGAACTGTCTGCATTACATGTTGAGAGAGATATAAATAATTCAAAGGTTCGATCTCTCATTGTTAACGGTTGTGAAGTTTCATGTGTAAGCTTTACAAGGTTACAAGTGCTGAGAGTATTAGATCTCCCTAGAGTCACTTTCAAAGGAAGGAAGTTACCTTCTAGCATTGGAAAGCTCACCCACTTAAGATATCTGAGCTTAGAAGGTGCGGACATATCTTATCTACCCTCTTCTCTAGGAAATCTAAAGTTGCTGATCTATCTAAAGTTAGAGGTGGATGGAGAGTTTATATTCGTGCCTAATGTCTTGAAGGGGATGAAAGAATTGAGAAACCTTACATTACCATATGATATGCATATGAAGACAAAGTTGGAATTGAGCCATCTAGTAAACTTGGAGACCTTGACTAATTTCTCAACAGAGAATTGCAGTTTAGAGGATCTTTGTGGTATGACCATGTTGAGGATTCTTCAAATCAGATTAACTGGTGAGAGCAGTTTAGAAACCATATCTGCATCGATAGGTGGAAACTCTTGATATAACACTTAACGGGGCTGCTAAGGGGACGAAAGAATGGAGAAGTCTATTCGAATTCATTAATCTCCAACAGCTGAGTTTGGTGATATGTATTACATTGTTATCTGATGAATTACTATTTCCTTCAAGCCTTACAAGCCTGCAGGTCCTAGGTGACTGTCGTTTGGAGGAGGATCCGATGCCCATTCTAGAGAAGTTTGGTCAATTGAAAATTGTTCGTCTGCATGGAAATTCTTTATGTGGGAGGAGAATGGTTTGCTCTAGGGGTGGGTTCCCTCAGTTGCAGTCACTACATTTTCATGAATTAGATGAGTGGGAAGAGTGGATAGTAGAAGAAGGCTCCATGCCACTTCTCAATTATCTTCTTATTTCGAATTGCAAGAAACTAAAGGAGATTCCTGATGATGTGCTGCGATCATTAAAGTATCTGAGTTTTTATAATATGGGAGAGGAATGGAAGAATAGATGGTCGGAAGGAGGAGAAGATTATTACAAAGTCAAACACATCCCTTCTGTTAGATGGATAACCCAACCTAATGAATGAATTCGGGAACTAATAGGTAAATTATGATTTTCTCAGCTATTTGTGTGGGAGGAGAATAGGTTGCGTAAGAGCATATTCCCCTACTTTTATCTCTAAAATAGAGGAAATGTAGTATAGAGGTAAATTTTACTCCAATGTATTCTTCTATAATAGAGAACTCTATTTTTTCCTATATTTATAGAGAAACTGTGTTTTTTTCTCTATGTATAGTGGAATACATCGGAGATAGTCTAAACTACACTTTTAGTTAGTTTCATCGGAACTTGTTTGATGCTATGTGACTATGTGTTGCAGATTATGATGGTTTTCAAGTTCATCAACTGGATGAAGCCCTTGAAGGTATTCGACGAATCGTCTAGAAACTCTTTAGCCTCTTTGATAAAACTTTTTTTTCTTTTCTGAAAGAGAAATGAAGTGTTTGTTGGCAAAATAGATTCTAAAAACCAATTTACCCATATATATACCGTGTCACCTTTTTTTCTAATAGAGACGAACATTTCTTCTGAATCTCATTGACTTTTTCTTTTTGGTTCTTATGTTTTTGTAGCCGAACCTGATCTCTTACCAACTTGGGCACCAGCGAATCAATCGAATAATAAACGAGACTGTGTTATGCTTTTGTGGTTTGTATCAAAACTGTTTTTATTTTTAAATTTTATGTTTGCTGGTTTAAGTATTGAATGATACACTAATCTAAACCTTGTGTGTCGCTGTATAATGAAACCGACTTCTCTCTGAGTTCTACTGATGCCCATGCTCTAATTTAAGTATTTTCATTTTCATTTTCATTTTCATACTCAGTTCTGAAATTTTCTCCTTTTCATTTTCAGATACTTAGCGAGCTTTGTATTGTCTTGACGCCTGAAGATATCCCATCGAGCTCCGCTACAATCTGTGGGAGAAGATTCCAACTTGTGATCTTGGTTCAGAGCTTTCCTCTCTTTTGTTGCATCTACCGTTCCTTCAGATGTATGCACTAACATGTAAACCATGTCACGCATGTTGTAGTGAAGATGAGTAACTGAATCGCCTTGACCAAGTTCTTGATAGTTCCCACGAGAAACGTGCATCTTTGGACCTGAATCAACTTGGCTGCAACATTCAGAACACCTAACCATGGATGAAGGTACTCAAGAAGCGGTAATCTACTGATAAACTAAGGTCTCTGGTAAAAAACAAACTCCTCTGAAGCACTCGGGCTTGGCCTATCAACTTCCATAATAGAGGGAGACCGTTCTCACGACTTCTTCTTTCTCTATCTACGTTCATGGATTAGAAACTTGTGAGGAGTCACCATGTAGCTTATTTTTGTGTTCATGCCTTGATAAATTCAGAGTCGATCAATAGAGAATGTTTTCTGTGTTTTATTAGAATACTTAGGTGAAGTACATATACAAAACGTATTGCCAAGTTCTATATCTAAGCATTAGGAAACTAGATAATATACACAAATATACGAGATCAAGAAATATGGAAATATACAATACTAAAGTATTGTATTACCCCCCCCCCCCTCAAGCTGGAGCATGGAGGTTCAAAATGCCCAGCTTGGACCGAAACATGCTGAACTCAATCTCTCCCAAAGATTTCGTGAGAATAGCAGCTAGCTGGATCTTTGTAGAGACATATGCTGTTGCGATGTTCCCGTATTTAATCTCATTGCATATAAAGTGACAATCCTTCTCAATATGTTTGGTTCGTTCATGAAAAATCGGATTAGCATTAATATGCAAGGCAGCGGTGTTGTCACAGAACAGTCGCATAGGTTACTTCAAAATAACTCCGAGATCAAGAAATAATGCCTTTAGCCATATCAGCTCCTTTGTCGTCCAAGCCATTGCTCTATATTCAGCTTCAACAGAAGACATACTAACCACTTGTTGTTTCTTTGTCTTCCAAGAGATAGGAGATGCACCGAGTTGTATAAACCAGCCGACCGTATATCGTTGAGTCAATGGACAATCAGCATATGAGGAGTCACAACATGCCAAAATCTGGAGATCAGAATAGGACTGGAGCAAGATTCCTTGACCTGGGGTGCCTTTTAAATATCGAACGACCCGTAGTGCTGCTGTCCAATGATCTGCACGAGGAGCTTTCATGAATTGTGAAAACACGTTCACGAAGTAAGACAAGTCGGGTCGAGTGACGTTGAGATAGATCAACTTCCCAACCAATCGTCGGTATGGTTTGGGATCGGGTAGAAGAGAACCTTTCGCCAAGCCAAGTTGATGATGTTGTTCAAGAGGAAATGCAGCAGGTTGTGAGCTTAGTAGTCATGTTTCTGATAAGATATCAAGTGTATATTTTCTCTGACTCAAATATATACCTTCTGAATTTCAAGCTACCTCATTTCCCAAAAAATATTTCAACACACCAAGGTATTTCATGTGGAACCATGTGCTGAGATATAATTTGAAAGCTTCGATTGCTTCAACATTATTTCCCGTAATAACCAAATCATCCACATAAACAAGAACTTTTATTTCAGTCGCCGTTTTCTTGAACACAAACAAAGAGTAATCGGACTGAGATTGTTGAAACCCATATTTTTCCAAAGACGTCGAAAGTTTAGCAAATCAGCATCTTGGTCCTTGCTTTAAACCGTATAAAGACTTTCTTAAGCGATGCAAATCAGCATCTTGGTCCCATCATTTTGCTTAGAAAAACCTGGAGGAAGTTTCATGTACATTTCTTCTTCCAAATCACCGTGTAGAAAAGCGTTATGGACGTCCATCTTACTTCCCTGTTTCGTGCAGAGACCACGGCAAGAAAAGAACGTACTTTTGCCATTTTAACAACTGGAGCAATTGTCTCACCATGGTCAACACCCTCAACTTGTCTATTTCCCAAAACAACTAATCTTGCTTTGTAACGTTTGATGGAGCCATCAGCACGGTGTTTAATACGAAAGACCCATTGACAACCAATGGCCTTTTTCCCGTCAGGTAAGTCTTCAAGCGTCCACGTATTATTCAGTTCGAGAGAGGTAATTTCATTTCCAACTACATCTATTCAGCATGCATCTTGCATCGCTTCAGAGAAAATTTTCGGTTCGCTTGCAATGGTGATAGCAGCCAAGAACACTTTGTGACTTGCAGAGAAGCGTTCGTTAGACAGCACATCGGATAGATGATATAAACTAGTAGATCCAGTTACAGAAGTTTAGTATCATAGTCAGCGAGATACCCCGGTGGACGTCGTTGGCAAGCTTCTTTGCGAACAGCAATTGGAGCATTATCCATATCAAGTTCTACTTCGATTTTGGAGTCAACATGTTCTTCTCCATTTTCAGAGTTACTTGTCACTGCATCATCGTTAGAGCTGTCGTCCGCTGAAGATGCACTCGAATTCGACGTGTCTGCAGCTGGAATTACAACTGCCAGTGTATCTTCCATGAGAGACGGGTGAGAGACTAGAGTTTCATCGAGACAGGTTTGTGGTTGCAACGATGGATGCTCATCGACCAAACCAATGTCTTGTGTATCGTTCTTTTGGTATGGAAAAGTGTCTTCTCGGAAAATAACGTCACAGGAGACACAAAAAATTCCTTTTTCTAAATCGAAGACTCTTCATCCTTTCTTCTTCCCATCAGGACAACCCACAAATACACATTTGCGACTTCTGCTTGCAAATTTATCCCCGTGATGGTCTTGATTATGAAAATAACATACACAACCCACAACACAAAGATGATCATGAGAAGGCTTAACTCTATACAAATTTTCATAAGGAGTTTTACCTTGTAGAATCACATATGGTGTCCGATTGACGAGGTACGCTGCAGCTAGAGCACACTCTTCCCAAAATTCAATAGGCAAATGACCTTCGAAACAAATAGCTCTAGCAACATTCAGGAAATGACGGTGTTTACGCTCAACGCGGCCGTTTTGCTGCGGTGTTCCCACACACGAGGTCTCATGACGTATGTCGTGTTCCAAAAAAATGTCATTAGTGATAAAAATTCACTTCCATTATCACTACGTAACGATCGAATTTGCTTTCCAAACTGTCGTTCTACGAGAGGAAAACAAAATTGAAGTTGTCGGTGCCTCGCTCTTTGCATTCATGAGATATATACAAGTTCCACGCGAAAAATCATCAACAATGGTGAGAAAGTATCTAGCCCCAGAGAAAGACGGAACTCTATATTGTCCCCATATATCGCAATGAATCATTTCAAATATCTCTGAAGTCTTATTAATGCTCAACGGAAAAGAACAACGAGTTTGTTTAGCGTGAGTACATATGTCACATAGTTTATTCATAGAAGTACGACTACTACTAAAACTGAAATCAGAAAGCATCTCCACTATTTTTGGTGATGGATGTCCCAAGCGACGATGCCACAGCTCCACTCTAATTCGTGAGACCCTTCGCAGCTGCAACAACCTCGGTGTTCCGAAAATATACCAAACCCCCAACCGGCTCACCTATGCCAATCAGCGTCGTCGTAGTACGGTCATGAAGAACACAAAATGAAACAGCAAATTGCATCACACAATTATTTTCTTCCATTAGTTGTGTTACCGAGATCAAATCAAAGCCCAAATTCTCAAAGTAGAAAACCTCAATCAAACTAAGGTGCGAATTGAACACAGCTGTACCAACTGTTTCACTTGTAACAACTCTACCATCTACTAGCATAATCTGAGTTGGTGTAGATTTTTGTATGTTCTTAAGAATCTCTTTCTTACAAGTCAAGTGATGAGTAGCACCTATGTCTAAAATCCAAGAAGGAGAGAGTATCTTACCAGACATTTGTTCGCTTGTACCAGTTTTTGCTGCACTCATTACTCGTTGAATGCTCAACCATTGCTCATCGGTCAGTCCCAAAACAGCATCATGGTCAGCATCTGTTACAGCTACATTTGCCACCCCGAGACCAGGTCCTTCAACAATCTTTGCAACGTTTACACGAGCAGGACCACCGCGACCCCGTGTACCACTAGCTGCCGGAGTTGTTCCTCTTCCACGACCGGTTCGATTCCATGGTCTATCACCCCACCATTTTAAGGAAATCCCAAGATTTGAAAACAAGTCCGCTTGATGCCCAGCTCGACCGCAATTTGTGCACATAACGCTTGTGGTTTTATCATCATAATGAGAGCGAGGTCGTTGTGTTTGTGCAACAAACGCCATATTTTCAGTTTTTTTCTTCAAAGCATTTCTTCTTCAAGCGAGCATCTTCATCATGTGTAACTTTTAAGTATATTTCTGCCAACGTAGGTAGAGGATCTCGAGCCATCAAATTCTATTTCACCATTCCATAAGTCGATTCATCAAGACCACGCAGAAAATTATGAACCTTGTTTCCTTCCCTTCGTTTTTCATCCTCACCATTGAGATCACATGTGCAATGACCACATGTGCACACCAAAGGAGGTCGATAGCAGATGAGAGCATCCCACAGTTTTGTGAGCAGTCCGTAGTATGTCTCAATGCTAAGACCTACTTGTTGACAGTTGGCTAGATCTTGTTGGAGTTGCTGAATCCTTGGACCGTTGGTCACACGGTACCGGCTTCGAATATGATCCCCCCAGTCTTTTGCAATCGGTTTGTGAGAGATATTCGACAGGGGCTTCGGTTCGATTGTCATCTTAATCCAGAAGACTATGAGAGCATTGATAGGTTTCCAATCTTCATAGTCCTGCGAGTTTTCAGCTGGTTCCTTGATAGAGCCATCAAGAAAACCAAATTTCTTTCGAGAGTAAATAGCGGTGTCCAAATTCACGGCCCACTCTTCGTAATTATCTTCATACAACAAAGGGCGTGAGATGATGCTTCCGGGGTTGTCGTTCAAGGTTTGGTCATAAGGAGAGATCGTTCGTCGTTGATTCTCCGTCGGTTTCGCAGGTACCATCGCTCTGTGTTCTTCAGCCATCGTCACAAAGATACGAAATCAAATCTAAAAAAAACAAAGAGAATCCCAGAATTCGATTACTGCTCTGATACCATGATAAATTTAGAGTCGATCAATAGATAATGTTTTATGTGTTTTATTAGAATGCTTAGGTGAAGTATATACACAAACATACAAAACGTATTGCCCAAGTTTTATATCTAAGCAATAGAAACTAGATAATATACACAAATATACGAGATCAAGAAATATGGAAATACACAATACTAAAGTATTATGCCCAAAAAATTCTTAATCTTGTAGCTTTCTTTTTGTTAATGACCAAGAAATTTGTAATATTGTAGACTACACAGCCTTTAGATTTGCACATAGTAACCTATTCGATTTTCCGTTATGATTTTAGTTAATTGAACAAAATTATGTTAAATCCTAATATAGTAGTGCTGATTTAATATTTTACTAGAATTTAACCCGCTGTACACCGCGGGACGATATTTTTAAAAAAGAATTTTTAAAAAAATTTTGGTTGGTTTATAAGATTGTACTACTGTATTTTGATTGTTAATTCTATAATTTATCTAATGAAATATGGCATGATAATTTGTTTGTATGTCATCGTAATTTGACAACTTAACTATATAAGTCTAATATTCAAAATAATGAAATGATGTTGGCATAACATCTTTAGTTCAAATAGTCTAATTTGGAATTAAAATATTTTGTGAGCTTGACTATAGTAGACAACCCATAAAAACATATATGTAATTTATAACTCGTTATATCACATGACACGTGCTACACAATTATCACAATTATCAATAATAGTTTAGTACATACATTTTTGTATCGATTGAGTAATATACGCTCGTTTTCAAAAATTTAAATTGCTACATATGCAAAAAATTATATTTTTACTATACATATGTTTTATGTAATAATATAATTTCAAAACAAATAAGATCATATAAAGATATTGGAGAAATATTTTATTTATTAGGGAATTTTAGGAAATTTTATTAAATGTAATAAATATTGATTTCCAATCTTGCAATTTTATTATAATTTAATTACAAAATTTAATTGAAAGTTTTTCATTTATTCAAATGGCAAGGGGTTAATTATGCAAATAATACAAAATAAAAGGTTATAACCCAAAACGTACTTCAAAAATGTTAATATAGATTGGTAATGACTAATGAGTAAATAGATAAATAGTACATGACACAAGGAATCATAGTAAAAAGAGAGGCGATTTTTATCTCTAGGGAGAGAACTTAAGTAAACCGGGAATATCTTTGTTTTCGCCGGATTTGGGAGAATATTTTCTGTTTCTATCACTTTTGTTACAGAATCTTTCGAGATCATTTATATATTTAACCAATTTCGTCGTGTTCTTGAGAGCCGTCGTCGAACCTACTGGTGTTAAAGCTCAAAACCCTTGTTTGATAAGTTAATTACGTGCAGTCTTAGAGTATGAGTTGGATAGAGCTTTGCATGAGATGTCGATTGAAGATGATAAACCGATTGTGCTGCAAAACCTTCCGCAGTTCTGTTCTTGCTTGCGAAACAAGAGTAGTATCATTGGTCGTCTTTTGTGCCCAGAGAACCAGAAGATGTCTGACTTGATTCATGAAATGCCTCACTTATGGCGAGTGTACAACAGAGCTAGAGGAATAGCTCTTTCTAATGAACAGTTTAAGTTCTTCTTTGATTCAGAGTCTAAGTTAACTACGGTCTTAGATACCGGTGCTTGGACCTTCAATGACTGGATATTACGCTGGAGCGATGGGTGGAAAAACAGCCAGCTGATTACTTGAAAGTGCTGCCAATATGGATCCGTCGTCGCAATATTCCGGTGAACTTTAACACAGCTGATACCATTAAGGAAATTGTAGCGCATATTGGACAGGTTACTCTTGCTGCTTTTGATCCCTTGAAACCACTAAGCAAGGGATATGTCAGAGTTAGAGTTCTATTTGATGTAAACAAACCCTTGAATAATTCTAGAGAACTCTAGATCATATATGGAGAGATGTTAACATTGGCATGGAGTATGAGAGAATCCGCCACCGATGCAATCAGTGTCAAAGGCTAACTCATGACAAGGAACGCTGCCCGTTTAATCCCTCAAACCGACAAGCTGTTGCTACGGGAAGAATTAAATCGATCATTCTAAGTCGTCTTGTTCCAAAAATTAGTAAGGATGATCGTTTGTTTGGATTTTTGACTGATGATGAAGTTGGCATTGATCCGGTGTCTGGTAAACCGAAAATTGCTAGTATTGGTAATAAATTTTCATGGGCTGGGGAACACAATCAAGTTTGGATGCAATGTAAGCTTGATAGAGCTCTTGGTAATGTAGCTTGGTTTCATCTTTTTCCAAGGGTGCAAACTAAGTATTTGGAAAGGATTGGCTCTGATCATCGCTTTATCATCACAAGGTTTGTGAATGAAAACACGTTGTAACGAGGCCGGTTTATGTTTCAAAAAAGGAGGGTTTCGAGAACGGATTTCTCTGAGGTAGAGAGGGTTGGAAAAAAAGGTTTAGCTTTGGATAACTATTCCTTAATGAGCCGTCTTGAGGATTGTAGAAGGTCTATATCTCTCTGGAAATCTACTAACCAGAACTCTCAGGAGAATATTTCGAGGCTGTTATATGAACATTAAATTGAGGGAGCTAAACTAATACCAGATTTTTAGTTTATGAAAACTCTACAGTGGAAATTAGTTGAGGCTTATTATGAGGAAGAACTCTTTTGGAAGCAGCAGAGCAAAGAAAAATGGATGCGTAACGGTGATCAGAACACTCGGTTTTTCTATGGGAGTGTTAAACAACGCCGAGTTCATAATAGAATTATCTCCATATTTAATGACATGGGTGTTGAGCAGTTCTCTGAAAGCTCAAAAGAAGAAGTGGTTGTTGATTACTTCCGCAAAATGTTCTCGAGCTCCTCTCCATGCCTCATTTCAGAAGCTTTGGATGGTTAGCTTCCGCGCGTTTCATCTCTGATGAATGCTGCTCTAGTGCATGCAGTATCAGGCGAGGAGATTAAGGTGGCAGTATTCAGTAGAGGTGACAGTACCCCAAGAGCTAATGGCATGTCGGGGTGTTTTTATCAATCTTTTTGGGACATTGTTGGGCCTCAAGTTATATCTGAGGTACAACAGTTTTTTGAATCTGGTTCCTTACCGCCTGAGTGGAACTTCACACAGATTTGTTTGATCCCAAAGAATTTAAATCCATCAAAGATGACTGATATCCGACCAATTAGTCTTTGTTCGGTACTATACAAGATTGTTTCTAAGGTTATGTGCAATCGATTAAAATGTATTTTACCTTCTATTGTCTCGGATACTCAGGGAGCTTTCGTTTCCGGCCGGTTGATATTAGACAATATTTTACTTGCACATGAACTCATTCATGCCTTGAAGACAAATACTAGTTGTGATGAAGATTTCATGGTTATAAAGCTGATATGTGTAAAGCTTATGATCGAGTTGAGTGGTCTTTTTTAGAAGAGCTACTTAGTCGGCTAGGTTTTAATATCAAGTGGGGGAAATGGATAATGAGTTGTGTTACCTTGGTCTCATATTCTATTCTTATTAATGGAGCTTCATATGGATATATTCAACCCAAAGAGGACTACGGCAGAGTGATCCGTTATCGCCTTTTCTCTTCATTCTTTGTGTTGAAGCTTTGGTGCACATCATGAATAAAGCTGAGCTTGACGGAAGATTAACATGAATGAAACCTTCACCTTCCTGTCCATCGATTCAACATCTGCTCTTTGTGGATGATAGTCTTTTCCTTTTTCAAGCAAGCCTTATAGAGTGTACTGAATATTTGAAATGCCTTGAGTTGGATGGAAAGGCTTTGGGGTAGGAGATTACTTTTGGGAAGAAGTTAGACCCTTACATGCAACAGATGCTAGGGCTGTTTTTTTGTATTGAACAAGAAGGTGGTGATGGCAAGTACATGAGACTTCCTGAGTGTTTTAGTGGATCAAAGCACGACCTCCTTAACTTTATCACGGATAGATTGAAGTCAAGACTTAGTGGCTGGTTTGAGAAGACACTCTCTTTCGGCAGGAAGAAAGTTTTGTTAAAATCTATAGCAATGACCCTTCCTGTTTATGCAATGTCCTGTTTAAAGTTGACTAAGCATCAAAGAAAGCAAATTACAAGTGTTGTGATGCAGTTTTGGTGGAGTGCTCATGAGGATAAAGACAAGATGCATTAGGTTGCTTGGGAGAAAGTTTGTAGATCAAAGGACAGAGGAGGATTGGGATTTCGTGATATGGCAGGTTTAATCAAGCTTTGCTTGCAAAACAGTCATGGAGGCTTCTAAATCTCCTTCGTCTCTACTGGCCAGAGTTTATAAAGCAGTATATTACCCAAACGTGCTTTTCTTGGAGACTAAAATGGGTTATCGACCCTCATATGTGTGGCGTAGTGTAACGCCCCAACCACCACCTCTCTAGTGGGCCCCATGTTCATCACCAGCCCATGGGCCCACCTCTCTTAGTGGGCCTCACGTCCTCTCACTAGGCCTGTGAGCCCACCAATATTCGACGGCCAGTTTGCTACGTCCAGGAGGCTTAAAGACTTGTTTACCGGCCCTAAAAATCACCACATGATCTTTCTTTGTGTTGTGGCCTCACTCACACAGTTTCGACAACCACTTCCCGGAAGGTCCCCCATCCTTTGACTACTCCAGCATTCCTTCCGGGATCGCTGTGGTAACCTTTCAAAGTTTTGTGTTGGTAGGAACACTTAGAAGAAAACTTCTCACTACATCGATTTATTCCTACCAATCCGCACATGCACGTTCTTCTTCTTATTGGTTACCACAAGAGGTCTCCCAAAATTATTCATTAAGATCGGTCAATCCCTTTTTCAAGATACATCTCTCATCTTTCTACTGTGATCAATTTATGCCTTACACAAAAATTGATCAATCCACATGATTGATGGACCCGTCCTTCTTGGGATAGTCATTTTTTATTATTGTTGGGCTTCCATTAATCTTATTGGATGATTATCTTATATTTTGCAATTTTTCAAATAATTATTGGGCTTGATCTGTTGGGGTTTTTTTATTTACAAATTACTCTAAAATCTGCTATTACTTACAAAATTTACTCGTCTTTTAATACAATAAAGAACATTTATATTCCACGGGTTTGATATGTTTGCAAAAGAACTTTGTTTATCAACTTTAAAAAATAGAACAAAAAACTTTTTAACCAGGCCCAATATCTTTTTCAAGATTCTTATCTGATCTTCGTATATTATCTTGAAAAGTTTTATAATTAACTAGGTGATGGGCTAGACCCAATTTTGCTCCACCTGATAATATAACATTATCAATAATGACAATAGCGACTAGCCCTGGGCATTCGGGTACTTGGATCGGGTTCGGATAAAAACCATTCGGGTTTCTCGGGTAGAGTAGTTTAGGACCCAATAAGGTAAACATAAAAATTCGGTTTGGTTTCGGTTCGGGTCCATTCGGGTTTGGTTCGGTTCGGGTAAAAATTTTCAGAATCGTTAAAATTCCGAGAATTTTTCGGGTCCACAAATAGCCGAAAGTTTACCCGAATACCCAAAAATTTCCGGGTTTTCGGACAAATACTGAATTTTTGGGTAAATACCCAGATTTTCGGATACAAATTCAAATTTTTTTAATATATACCGGGATTTTTGGGTAAAAAATCAGAATTTCGGGTATATATTATGATATTTGAATAGATAACTCGGGTATTCAAGTCCTAAATTATTTTTATACATTTATATTTCGGGTATTTTTGGGTTCGGGTTCGGTTCGGGTTCGGATTTGGATTTTCGGGTAGAGGAGTTTAGGACCCAATAGGGTAAATTTAAAATTTCGGGTTCGGATCGGGTCTAATATTTCGGATCTGTTCCGGTTCGGATTTTTGACTCTAAAATCTACCATGAGAATGGCTTAATAGCATAGCACATGAAAAACTTAATCAATTACAATCAAGACATGAAATTGAGTTCATCTTCATGAGAAGCTAAACCAAAAACTCAATTCATAAGTATACCTTAGGGAAATTTCTACTAAAATCGGCAGAGAGACTCCTAACACAAGGACTAATCCCAAATTCACGATCAATCTCACGAGCACGGTCCGGCGGAACTAGCAGCGGAGCTAAACCGGTGAGAAACAGCGTACTGACGATCAATTCGCTCGGCGGTTTTCTTAGCATCAAAGACAAATTGTTCGAATCCATCGTTAGCGGTTCTCCATGCATCTCTCCAAGCTTTACCGGACTTAACATCATCAGCGAAACGGTCGAAGTCACCGCGCTGGAAAGCTTTTACCTGTAAAAATGGGGCGGCGCGTGAGGTTACGTGCGGAGGCGTAAGTGTGGGTGTGGATAAGGTGTGGTGATGGTGAATCTGGGTGATGTGGAAGGCCACATGAAGTTAGAAGCCTTCATAGTAAGACCATGAGATTACACAAGAGCTATGTAGGAAGAAGAAGAAGAAGAAGAAGAAGAAGAAGAAGAAGAAGAAGAAGAAGAAGAAGAAGAAGAAGAAGAAGAAGAAGAAGCTTTGGGTTGACTCTTCGCCGTGGAGAGGAAGCTCGAGGAAGACGAAGATGTGCGGTGGTGATAAAGCAAGAAACCTCCAAAAACAAAATACAGCTTTTGTACCGGCCCGGTTTAATTAGTTGTGGCCAAATTGAAATATTTATGTTTCAATTTTATTTGTGGTTTGGAAAAATACAAAATCTGACACCAAAATTCGAAATTTGTACCGGCCGGTTTATTTAGTTGTGGCAAAAATGATTTTTTTTTGTAATTTTGTCTTTTTTTTTGTGGATTGGAAAATTACACTTAAAAAAAAATATAAAAAAAAATAAAGACTAAACCTCGAAGTCGGGCGCGTGTCCGAGACGCGCATGCGATTTTTCTCCCCCCACAGCCACTGCTTGTAAAACCTAGATCTGCCGCAGTTCTTGCCTCTCCGGTCATTGGCGCCTCTCGCCATGGCCGTGAGAGGGCTTCTCGGTTCTCCGTTCATCGGTTGGGCACCTTCACAACTGTGATTTGACGAGCGTTGGTGACAGATCTAAGTGGCTTCGTTCTCTGGAAACTCTTCCTTCGATTGAAAAGGCGTCGACTTGTTGGGGACCTTTCAGCGTTTTCGGTAAATTCACCGCCACGGCGTGCTCGCTCCTTATATGGTTGCTTGAAGACGGTGACTTTTAGGACGTCTCTACACGCGGTGAACCTTGGTGATTTTGAGTGTTGTTTAGCTTCGCTCGACTTCTTGATTTTTTATCAAGTGGTGCTATGGCTTTTCTGGCAAGTGGTTTGTAGATTTGTGGTCTCTTTCATCACTCTTCTCCTTCCCTTTGGCGTGCGGCGGATCTTCCTTTGGTAGAGGTTTGGCGGTGTTTTGTTACTCCGCCTTTGTGTTGGTAAGCTTCTGCTCTCCTCCTTCCTTCGTTTGCTGCTAGTCTTCAAGCTGTTCGCCGCTGCTGCCGCTCTGTGAATTAGAGTCGTTGGTCTCCCTGTCTTATTGTCTCTTCGTTGAGTACAGTGAGCTCTGTTGTTTGTTGGAGTTTAGGTTGGTGTGGTTAGTGATTAGGTTGCAGAATCCTGGTTGTTCCGATCTTCAGCTCATAGGTCTGCAGAGGGAATGGATTATTCATGAAGATTGTTGTTATTTGTATTGCCTCCTTTCAAGAGCCGACTTCTCTTGCTCCTTTGGTCACCGGGTTCCATCGCTATTCGTGCCATCTCCCAAGTCATTGCAGACTTAATGCTTTAGACTTGATTTGCCCGAGTCTCTTTCTGCTTGTTCAGGCTTCTAGTGAGTTTCAGCCGGAAGGAGTAGTTGTCTTTGCTTGATACAGGTTTTGAGGTTAGCCTTGCGTCGCAGATTCGATGGCATGTCCACGCAACTCCGGCTATGTCGCGCTTGTTAGCTTTTCTACTTGATGTTTGAGTTTATTCTGCTACCTTAGTTCACCTCCTTCAATGCCTTTCGCTCTCTTTCATCAGCTAAGTATTTGTAGTGGCTAGTGAAACTTCAGTTTGGTTGTGGTTTACTGTGATTGTTCTTTGCATTTTGGAGGTGTTAGTATGGCTTTTGGAGGATATGATGTTGCTTTGTTCGCGCTACTGTTGGGGTCTCGGTAGAGAACAACATTGCCTGCCACCTTTAGCTCGTGATGCTCCGCTGCTTTTTTTGGTTTCGGGCTCACGTTGAAGGGACTTCCGCTTCGCTTCCACAACAGTCTGATGTCCACCTATTTCCCTTTATGCTCTTGTTTCTTGCCTTCTTTTCCTTAGGGGAGTCATTTTATCGAGTTCTCTTCTCGACGTCCCATTAGTTTTACCGCTTGTGGTTTTAGATGTTGATTTGAAGCTCGAATGTTTATGCTTCTTTGTTTTTAAAACTTTTTTGGCATAGAACCATGTATTTAGGAATTACTTGATGTAATACCTAAACTTTCATTTCATGAAATGATATTTACATTCTTAGAAAAAAAAAAAAAAAAAGAAAATAAGATGCTAGTTTATTTGAAGTCGGTCGAGTTTGTAGAAACAAAAAATAAAGTCAAACGTGAATTAAATGAAAAGATGTAAACTCAAGAATGAGCATACCGTGTTATCGGGTGTTAAAAAAAGGTTTATGAGTTCAGTCTGGCTTTGTTTATTTAAAATTGAAAAAATCATTCTCAGCTACATACATGTAAATAATATAATTGTTTCGTTAATTACATGAACTATTGTTATTACATAAGGACATAAATAAACAAGCATAAGCTATGTATACAATACCATAACCATTTTTTTTGGTGACTTTATCGCTGAAATATGGCGTTGACCAATTTTGATCGGCATTGACCAACGTTAAGCATGACTAAAATCTTATTTTAATCGTATTTCTAACTATAACCAGACTGTTTTTCAACCGTAACCGTATAAAACGGTTAAAAACCATAACCGTTAACTGTAAAAATAAATCTTTCACAGTTATAAAAAATATTAATCGTAACCGTTATCAACCGTAACCGTATAAAACCGTTAGTTAACTGTACGGTTAACCGTAAAATTAAACATCGAATAAAAATTAGGGGGATTTGCACAAATAACTTTTTTAGGTTACCCTTTTGTAAGAATACCTTCTTTTGGTGTTCATTTAGAAAATACCCTCTTCCGTGTACAAAATAACTAAATCACCCTCCTTTAATATAACACATCATGAAAATAGGAATATTATTTCCAAATTCCAAAAAAAGAATATTCCTTCCGAAAATTTCCCCACAAAAATTTCCGACAAATTTTTTTCCGCCAAAACATTTTCCTGCCAAATTTTCAGCCATAATTTTTCCGCATTTCCTTATAAAACCTTGTAAATTTTTTTAAAACCCTTAAAAACTCTTTTTAAAACCCTTGTAAATCTTTTAAAAGTCATTCAAAACCTTCAAACACTTTAGTAAACCTTTTAAAACCTTTGTAAATCATTTTATAACATTTATAAATTTTGGTAGGAAAATATTTTGGCGGGAAAAATTTTGGAAAGAATATTCCGTTCAAAGGAAAGAATTCAACTAGAGGTAAAATGGTCACTAAAATTTAAGAGAGGGCAAAAATGATTATGACAAAAAAAGAGGATAATTTTGCAAAAGGGTATGATAAAAAGGTTATTAGAGATAATTTATCTAAAAATTATCTCATTAAAACAATGTTTTAAATGGTTAAATATGTTCATGAAAAAAAACAAAATGATTAAATATGTCAACTAGTAACCCTAATCCATTCCACTACTCATTTCCATTAATCAAATCAAAAATAATTTAATTTAAATATTTGTAGGTTCATAACCATTGGTTTATATATTTGTAGTTGTCTTTGATTAAACAAAAATCATTTCTTTAACTAATGTACTATAAATATTTGAATCATATAATTACATATATTTCATATTTGTAAATAAACATTATTTGATATGGTAAGAAAATATAAAATTTTGCCTTTAATATTATTTATATCATAAACATCAAATAACCGTAACCGGATTTAACCGTAACTGTATATAACCATAACCGTTGTAACCGTATATATAAAAGTTAATGTTATGGTTAAAAAATATTTATAACCATAACCGGTGGTTAATAAACCGTAAACATCGTCATGCCTAACCGACGATGACCAACAAAAAATTATAAAAAAAAATCCATAATTATTTTATTTTTTATTTTAACTATTTTTGATAAATAGGTAAATATATTACATAATTTTACAAAAGAAATATCAAAACATATTATAAAAGTAAAATTTTTTTATCTCACATTAAAGGTCAAAACTTATATACCAAATAAATTTGGGGGATTTGCACAACTAACCTTTTTATGATACCCTTTTCTATAAGTACCCTCTCTAGGTGTCCATTTTCAAAAATACCCTCTTCTATGTACCAAAGGACTAAATTACCCTTTTTATAACATTTATAAACACTTGTAAATCCCTTTAAACCCCTTATAACCGTGATAAATCATTTAATAAAAGCTTTTATAAACTTCTAAATCCCTTTAAAAACCCTTGTAAATCCTTAAAAACCATTTTAAAGAACTTGTAATACATTTAAAAACTTTTGTAAACCCTTTAAAAACCTTTGTAAACTTCTAAAACCCTTTAAAACCCCTTGTAAATCCCTTAAAACTATTTTTAAATCTTTGTATGCCTTTAAATACACTTGTAAGTCCTTTTAAAAACACTTGTAAATCCTTTTTAAAAACCTTTAAAAATCCTTGTAAATCCTTTTAAAACTGTTATAAACTTATAAAAAAATTTAAAAACCATTGTAAATCATTTAAAAATCATTTAAAAACCATTACAAATCTTTTAAAAACTATTTAAAAACTCTTGTAAATCCCTTTAAAACCCTTGTAAACCCTTTAAAAGACCCTTTAAAAAATCTTGTAAACCCTTTAAAATATATGGCGGGAAAATTTTGTAAAAATATTTTGTTTTTGCGGGAAAAGTTTTACGGAAATTTTTTCTCGGAAATTTTTTTGGCGGGAAATTTTTGGGGGGAAAATTTTTGAAAGGAATATTCCTTCCTTTGGGAAAGAATATTCTTTGAACTAGGGGTAAAATGACCATTAAAATTTAAAAGAGAGCAAAAATGAAAATTGCAAAAAAGAGGGTATTTTTAAAAGAGGGTATCATAAAAAGGTTATTGGTATCAGTTTCTCAATAAATTTTGTGAAATATTTTGTTATACAATTTTGGTAATATAAAAACAAATATACCAAGTAAAGAAAGTATACCACAAAATTTTTACGTGGTAAATTTAGTTATATATATATAGTAATATAACGAAATATTAAAAAATCATTTTTTTTCTTTTGTAAAGTCGTAGGTCGGGGTTTTAAATATGTTTTGAGTTTTTATTTATACTAGGTTTTAACCCGTGGTACACCGCGAGACGATTGTTTTGACTAAACAAAATATATATTTAAGTTATATTTGTTAATTTTATTACCATTTTAGTGTTTAAGATTGTGTAACTGTATTTTTGATTGTTATTTTTATTACTTAACTCGCGGGATATTTTTTTCTAACTTGCGGGACTAAACAAATTATGTTTAAGTTATATTTGTTATTTTCTTTTGTTTTGTTAACCCATAAGATAACTCGTAAGAAAAACATATAACTCAAGCCCGTTAAATCATATTTATGTAAATATAAAACTTGAATAATTTATAGATTTCGAGAGAGATTTTGGTTTTTGTTTTCCAAAAACTCATTTTTAACCAATCAATATTTTAAAATTTTGGATTCCCTAAAATTTAGTAAAACTTTTTTTGTTGTAATCTTCCATTCAAGATTTCGGATTTTAAGTTTCATATTAGTCATATTTATAATGGTTCCGAACCATTGTCTAAAATTTTCTACCCGATGTGGGACGTTATACATATATTTTTTTTTCTTTTATCGATTGAGTAATATACGTCTGTTTTCAAAAATTCAAATTGCTACATATGCAAAATTTGTTTTGTATTTTTATTATACTTATGTTTTATGTAATAATGTAAATTTTAAAACAAATAAGATCATATAAAGATATTGGAGAGATATTCAATTTATTAGGGAAAACTTTAGGAAATTTTGTTAAATGTAATATATATTAGTTTCTAATTTTTCGATTCTGGTGTAATTTAATTACAAATTTTATCTTTAAATTTGTTATTTATTTAAATGGCAAGGATTTATTATGCAAATAATACAAAATAAAAGGTTATTTTCCAAAAGGTACTTCAAAAATGTTAATATAGATATAAAATTTATGAGATTATGGCATTTCAAATATTTCTATGGCATCGCCAAATATATATATTTTATAAGGGAAAAAGAAGAAATATAATTAAAATATTATTTACATAAAAGTATATATCTAGAAAATAATTAAAACCCTACATTTGAATACAAAGTAAAAATAATTGAAAAAAAAAAGAAAAAGTATATTTGTTAAGTATATTATTTTTAAAAATATTTCATTTTATAATTTTACTAGAAAATTATATATTCTTTCTTATTTTTTATAAAAATTATTTTTCTTTTTTATTGTTGGTAAACGTCGGTCAATATCGGTCAACGCCGGATTCCGGCGAAAAATTCATCGGAAATGGATGGTTATGGTGTTGTACATATAATCATGTTTGTTTATTAATGTAGAGGCGTAAGCGGAAATGGTAACAAATTAACAAAAGGATATTGAGAGGCCTCCTCTCTAGCTTGACACAAGCTCTTTGGGCAAAGGTGTGCCTCTTTTTGGTTTTTTTTCTAATAAATATCAAAAACTGACTCGAAACAAAGACGCAACAAAGTTTATAAAGCCCTAAACACCAACTAATAAGATAAAGTCAAATCTAAGAAGGGATGGATATGTTAATATCCTTATTTTAAAACAATGTCAAAATATCAAATGAAACCAAAAGATCAACACCCATTTGGTCGATTGCGTAAAGCCCACAAGAGCAACGAGCAAGCCCGATAAGAAGATGCGCTGCATCAGGTCCCTCCCGGTGGGGAAGGATTCGACCACGAATCCAAGCCGTCGTTGTCCCCGTGGAAAGGAGACAGGAACTTGACGTTAAACACATCCGACGTCTTGAGGTGAGGAGGAAGAGCTACTCGATAAGCATTAGCATTTATGCGGGCGACAATTTCGACCGGTCCAATCTTCCGCGACTTCAGCTTATTATACTCCCGAAGAGGCATACGGTCCTTTGTCAAAACAACCCACACAAGATCATCAACTTCAAAAACTACCTCACACAGCTTATGATCAGCAGTAGCCTTGTACTTAGCGACAGACGTCTCCAAATTGTGATGAGCTTGCGTATGGACATCCTTTAAGCTTGCCACAAAATCTTCTGCCTGGCCATGCAAATGAATATCATCCGGTAGAGGAGCAAGGTCCAATGGATAGCAAGGAACAACACCATAAATCACTTGAAAAGGACTCATGCCCACGATGCGGTTCACGGCATGATTATAAGCGAACTCATTTTGACACAACTTAGCATCCCAACTCTTGATATTATCACAACTTAAACAACGAAGTAAATCACCCACAGAACGATTAATAACTTTCGTCTAACCATCCGTTTGAGGATGATAGGCAGTGTTAATGTCGAGACTATTACGCAACAACCTCCAAAGAGACCTCCAAAAATGGCTACGAAAACGGGAATCCCGATCAGAAACGATGGACGACGGAAGCCCGTGTAGGCGGTAGATCTCACGGAAGAACAAATTAGAGACACTAACTGCGTCGGTAGTCTTCTTGCAGGGGGTGAAATGGGCCATTTTTGAGAATCGGTCCACCACCATAAGGATAGAATCGTGCCCTCGTTGGGGCCAAGGAAGGCCCAAAACAAAGTCCATGATAACATCTATAACACCCCCGACACGTTCTAGGCCAAGAAGGAGCCGAGAGCATCACGTTAGACGCCCGCATGCGGCTGAATCAGGCTCCCGAAACGAATTCGTACGCCTAGGCCGTCCAACCGCAGGAGTCGTTCCTCACGATCACGGCCTATGACTATGAACTCGTACCGCGAACCCGAGTTGTGCTAGTCTGGACAAGACTAATAATATCATGGGAGAGACGGTGTTTATAAAAGCATCACTTTATTAGTATCGGGAAAATAGAGTCATATGTATTATACACAAAACTACATCTTACAAAGGCAAGGAAATCTACACCGGTTAGCCTAACGTCCTTTTCCCTTAACGTTTTCCCACTATTGGTTACCTGCAAAACAAATTGGTAGAATCTTGAATAATCTTAGATTACTCAGTAAGTCTGGGATCTCTAAAATAACCCAACCCAACCCCCAATCACAAGCAATGGCGATCAATAAGCATTATGGCTTAGAAGCCATAAGCAAAAAACCAAAATGCAAGTAATACACCTCATCTCGATCCTACTTTGGGCCCCTACGAATCCATGATATCCCCAAGTCAATGCCCTACACTTCTAGACACAAAGTCTATAGAAGATCTGTCATCCCTTCACTCTACATCGTCATGTAGCTGCCCGGTCTGTCGTGACACAGCCTCGAGCCTTCGTATATAATTACATTACCTAACGTATCATATACAACGAGGATAGCACAATCCAACTAGTGCTAGATATCTAATCAAAGCATAACCAACAACCAAATAATATAACAATCCGACAGCATAACGGTTATGCCCATAAATGCTACCATTACAGTTATCTATCGCGAAGTTATACTATCACACAATCATCAATCAAGAACAGTTCACCATTACCACAAATAATGCCAATATAATAGTCCCTAACCTCATGCTAAATATTAATAAAAAATAAATAAATAAAGAATTAATTATCTTAAATAAATACTTAAAATATTCCTAGTCGTGTGCTACCTCACACGCTTCAGAACTTACCTTGGCTTGGCTACTAAGGACTCTAGACTCTCGGCGATCCTACTCGGATACTACCACGGACCAGCTCGAACACTTACTCACTTGGGAAAGTTTTCGTTGGTTTTTGGTGTGAAGAACAAATGAAAAGGAGAGGGGGTATTTATAGGACGTGGTTACTTGGGGAGGAAGCTATGGAAGCACGAGGTGGCATTGATAGACTTGATTGAGCTTATCTTTATTTCTATCCTTATCCAAATGTTGATGCTTATCCTAAACTTCATGCTTATCCATTTCTTGTACTTATCCATAATAGTGCAGTAACTTGCCTACCAACCTACTAGCTTGCGGATGCAAACAAAATGATATGCTTGTGATCGCGTTCGTACTCGAAACTCCTTCGGCCAGAAACTTCATCGTCGTATGAAATATGATTTTCATCGTCTGACTACCATTTTTCTTCGGTCAAAAGCTTTGTATTCATCAAAGAATACTTTGGCTCAAGCCCAAAAATTAATTCTCCTTTACCTTAATCCATTTTCCTTCGATAGCCATTCTTCGACCATTCCATCTAAATATTTGGCCCGGGTGAGGGACATTACATTCTCCTCCCCTTATAAAAATTCGTCCTCGAATTTTCTGGAACTGCGACTTACGCTTTACTTTATTCTGTCTCCACTATTGTCTTTGTCTAACTTACTTATTCTCTCGTTTTTCTCGTTGTTGTTGTCTCGAGTATTTGATAATTTCCTTTCATATCAAATAGACTCGGACCTTACACTTCTACTTTTTTACGTGGTACTGAACGACTTTTCTAAGAACCATCTCCTTTGTGATACACCCTTCTAAACATTTTATTAATACCATTCTTCTCAACTCTTTACTCTTCTTGATCTTGATACCACTTTGAATATTCTTCTCTTGTAAAGCACTACTCAGGTAGTCTTCATACTTCTTTCTCGTGTTTCAGTCGATTCTATTTTGACTCTGGGTAGATCTGTATTATCACTTCTCCAGCATACGATCATGTTGTAGGTACTATACTTTGTCCATAAGTAGCATAGTTGTAGCACCCGTGTCTGAAATTTTGGTTGTGTCGACCGACACCAACAAAATTGGGTTAGACGGTTTAGCTTTTAAACCTTCGGTTTAATTGGAATTGATTAGAGAAACCCTAGGCACGACTTTAAACTCGTGGAAGCAGCTTTTCTTTCTCACTTTTGGCGTTTGTAGATTCTTAAAAACAAAAGACAGAGAGAGGGTTGTGAGTTGGTTGTTCCTAAAGCTTATGAAGAGGCTTGTGAGGGTTTTTGGAAGTTTTTTGTGGCAAGTTCTGGTGAGTTCTAGCAAGGAGAGGGTTGGATTCGTGGCTGGTGGTGCAGGAGGGTCTTGTTCTTTCTGTTCCTCTTTGTTTTGTCCTTCTTTCAATCCATAACAAGGTGAGTGCGTGACTATGGCTGATCTAAGCATGTTTAACCTTTCTTATGTGTGTCTTCTTGATTTGGATGGCTGGATTTGTTTTGTGTGGCCATGTTTGTGTGTTTTGGTTGCTGTTATTGTATGTTTGAGTGTTAGGGCTCATGGCTGTAGCTTTTGAGGTGTTGGATTCGTTCTCTGGGAAGTTGAGAGGCGATTTCAGAGTTTCTGCGGGATCGGTGTCGCTCGACACCAAATTTCTGGACAGTTTTTCTGGACATCGTGTATTTCGTGTCTTTTTATGTCTGGTTTGTTTGTTTTGGTTAATTTGACGCATGTTAGATTGGTTTAATATGCTTGTGTGTATAGCCCAGTAGATGGGAGGATCGCTTCACTAAGTATTTGTGATAATACTCACGCATCTCATTTTGTTTGTGGTGCAGGTATAGTGTGATCCATGGAATCATGGCGAGGAGAGGAGGATGATTTTGGGTCTTGGTTGTTATGTTATGAATATGTTAATTGTTGTTGGAACCTGGTTTAGAGTCATGCTAGGTTGTTGGTGTAAATTGTGGTTATTGAATGATTGGTTAATTAATATTATGATTATTTGATGTTGGTTTAATATGTTTCCGCTGTGCATGATGATTTATTGTTGGGTTAATTCGGTTAGGTTAATTAGTAGAAATGAGACTATTAATTAATAAATTTTTAAAAAAAACGGGTCGGGTCTTTTCAATTTGGTATCAGAGCCCTTACGGTTCTGGGGCGGGAGTAAATTGGTGATTTTTAATGTGATATGTGAATTTCGTTGATGAGAAATGATGATGTGGATTGCATGCTGATTGATTTGTGTGTTTAATCAATTATATGAGCATGGAGACCTAGATCATCCTCTCGAGCCTTCAATGAGATTCCACGGTAAGTTGTGTTTTTTTTGGTGATTTTTGACTTGTTGGTGTCATGTGAAGAGAAATATGTGTGAGTTTCTAAAATTAGAAAGTGTCGGGTTTGACAGTTCTATTTTTAGAAAGTTTTGGGATTGTGGTTAGTATAGCATTGTGATGCTATAGGGGAACCACGAGAGATATATCTAATCTAGAGATATGCTCGGGGGCGTTTAGACTTACTTGCTCGGGTGTGATGCGATAGTCTCGGATGAGATGTGATAGTCTCGGATGACGATTCGAGAGAACGCTTAAGGGTGACGACCCGAGAGCGAGTGTGACACTTCCCGGATACCGTAGCTTGAAGGCTAGAGGCCTAATAGTGAGCCGTTATTATTCATGGGTTGCGACCTGTGGATGGGGGGAGTGGTTAGACTTCCCGGATACCGTAGCTTGAAGGCTGGTGGCCTAATAGTGAGCCGGTATGACTCGAAGGTTGCGACCTGAGAGCGGAGGGAGTGGTGAGACTTCCAAGATACCGTATTCTAAGGCTGAGGCCTGAGGACGAGCCGGTATGATTCATAGGTTGCGACCTATGGACGGGGGAGGTAGGTGTGTATGAGCAAATAGGGTCTGGAACGTGAGTATATTGATTAGATAGGGGCCTCGGGAAGTCAGTGGTGGGCTGACGGATGGTTTTGAAGGATTCGAAGTCGAATCCATGTTAGTGGGGGAGAATTGTAATACCCGTGTCTGAAATTTTGGTGGTGTCGACCGACACCAGTGTTGGGTGTCGATCGACACCAACAAAATTGGGTTAGACGGTTTAGCTTTTAAACCGTCGGTTTAATTGGAATTGATTAGAAAACCCTAGGCACGACTTTAAACTCGTGGAAGCAGCTTTTCTTTCTCACCTATGGCGTTTGTCGGTTCTTAAAAACAAAAGAGAGAGAGAGGGTTGTGAGTTGGTTGTTCCTAAAGATTAAGAAGAGGCTTGTGAGGGTTTTTGGAGGTTTCTGTGGCAAGTTCTGGTGACTTCTAGCAAGGAGAGGGTTGGATTCGTGGCTGGTGGTGCAAGGAGGGTCTTGTTCTTTCTGTTCCTCTTTGTTTTGTCCTTCTTTCAATCCATATCAAGGTGAGTGCGTGACTATGGCTGATCTAAGCATGTTTAACCTTTCTTATGTGTGTTTGATTGATTTGGATTGCTGGATTTGTTTTGTGTGGCCATGTTTGTGTGTTTTGGTTGCTGTTATTGTATGTTTGAGTGTTAGGGCTCATAGCTGGAGCTTTTGAGGTGTTGGATTCGTTCTCTGGGGAGTTGAGAGGCGATTTCAGAGTTTCTGCGGGATCGGTGTCGCTCGACGCCAAATTTTTGGACAGTTTTTCTGGACAGCGTGTATTTCGTGTCTTTTTATGCCTGGTTTGTTTGTTTTGGTTAATTTGACGCATGTTAGATTGGTTTAATATGCTTGTGTGTATAGCCCAGTAGATGGGAGGATCGCTTCACTGAGTATTTGTGATAATACTCACGCATCTTATTGTGTTTTTGGTGCATGTATAGTGTGATCCGTGGAATCATAGCGAGGAGAGGAGGATGATTTAGGGTCTCGGTTGTTATGTTATGAATATGTTAATTATTGTTGGAACCTGGTTTAGAGGCATGCTAGGTTGCTGGTGTAAATTGTGGTTACTGAATGATTGGTTAATTAATATTATGATTATTTGATGTTGGTTTAATATGTTTCCGCTGTGCATGATGATTTATTGTTGGGTTAATTCCGTTAGGTTAATTAGTAGGTATGAGACTATTAATTAATAATTTTTTTATAAAAAAAAACGGGTCGGGTCTTTTCAATAGTACTCCATTATTTTCTTGCAACCTCTTTGGACTCTTCAACAGTTCTTCTTCTTTTCTTGGCTCTTAGTCCAACATCTTGATTTCCTTGTTCACCTATCTTTATCATTACACTTCTTCACTAGCCTTTTTCGATGTACAACTCTCCTCCCCTTTGGCTTATTGTACGGCTCAATTCTTGTCTTCATCTTCTTCCTAAAATATGGTGTAACCATTTTCTTTGGTTCACACCTTCCACTCCTCTTTGATTTCCTTGTTTTTGTCTGCATCTTCATCTTTAACTTTCTTCCTTTTTGATGTCTTCCTTGATATTAACTTATCGTCTCACTTCCAAGATTTTGTTAGAATCAACACTTCCTCTGATTTTTCAATTATGGCCTAGGCTTTTAATACATTCCATTGTGTAATCTCTTTCTTCCTTAACTTCTTTTTAAGTTCTGATTCTCATCTTCTTAGACATACGTTCCCTCTTGCGCCTTGTGAATATATCTACCCTTCGACTTAACTTGACTATATGTAAAGTACGTCTTTCGAATAACACCCTTCATCGGCAAGTACACCAAACTTCTCCATTCTCTTTGCTCTAGCTATCTTTGTCTTTAGATATAGTCTTTTTAATCTCACGATTTCCATCTCATGGGGTTAATCTTGCTGTCCTCTTTTTCACTTCTTTTATTGTCCCGTAATTTTCTCTTTTCGTTTCTCCACTATACTTGACTCCATTTTCTCACTCTCTTCTTCTAATTATCCTTTCCATTAGATGATTCTTCTTGGGTCCTTCCATGAATCCATCTTCTCTGCTCTCTGCTTGGTGCCACCATTACTCCATATGTGGAACCGTTCCTCTATCAAGCATGATAAGTGGTCCTCTCTAACCAGTTCATTGCTTGATAGCTGCTTCATTGGGTCGTCATGACCCTTCAAAATCCTCTTGATCACCTCCCATTCGCACTTGATTATATCCTCATGATTTACTTCTTTCGAACCTTAAAATCTACTTCTGAGTTTTCTTCTTTTGTGAGTAGAATGAATACTCCTTCTTTGTCCTCGCAAACTTTCTTCGCCTTGTCCTTACAGAATACTCTGCACTCGCTTCTTCCTCTCAATCCTTCATACTACTATCAACTTTTCCATTTTCTAGTGAAGGTTCCTTCCTTCATGGGTATTGGCATCACAACCATACTAGGGACTCCTCTATTTATCAATCTTCATTTTTCCTTTTGTTACTATTACATGACAGCTTACCTATCTCCACATGCCTTACTTCCACACCACAAGTCACCACCAAAAGGTAAAGGGTGGTTTCTACTAGAAAACTATGGTTTCCTAAATTCTAGATTTCTCACTCTTAGGATTCATAGTCTTTGGGGTTACACAAAGACTAAAATCCTAATTCTGGACACATATGGGGTTGTCATTCCCCTAATATACTACACCTAACTAGACCAACACTTACCTGAAATAAAACAAACAATCAACACACAAAACACGATAAAAAGGACAAAGATAGAACCCATACTTACCTGTTATGATACCTAATGAGAAGGGTAATATAATCCTAAGGTTTATCTTCTCCATTGGCATTCACCTTACGTCTTCCGAATTTCTTGCTTGATGAATAACCAATGGGGAAGTAATGTACTCTACCCCATGGTATTCATTTCTCCACCTTCTGGCAAGACATTTGCATCCAACATTCAAGGGTAAAATCCTATCCCATCTACCTAATTGCAGAAGGAAGTACCAGTTCCCTAATTTCCTTTGTGACTATATTTACTCGATAATTTTTTTTTTTTGAAAACGTGCGTCCCGTAAGCACAGTGAACAATGCTCTGATACCAAACTTGTAACACCCCCGACCCGTTATAGGCCAAGAAGGAGCCAAGAGCGTCACGTTAGACGCCCGTAGGCGGCCGACTCAAGCTCCCGAAACGAATTCGTACGCCTAGGCCGTCCAACCGCAGGAGTCGTTCTTCAAGATCACGGCCTATGGCTTTGCAACCCGTACCGCGAACACGAGTTGTGTTAGTCTGGACAAGACTAATAACATCATGGGAGACATGGTGTTTATAAACGCATCGCTTTATTAATATCGGGAAAATAGAGTCATATGTATTATACACTAAACTACATCTTACAAAGGCAAGGAAATCTACACCGGTTGGCCTAACGTCCTTTGCTTCCCCTAAGGTTTTCCCACTACTGGTTACCTGCAAAAAAAATTGGTAGAATCTTGAGTAATCTTAGATTACTCAGTAAGTCCGGGATCTCTAAAATAACCCAACCCAACCCCCAATCACAAGCAATGGCGATCAATAAGCATTATGGCTTAGAAGCCATAAGCAGTAAACCAAAATGCAAGTAATACATCTCATCTCGATCCTATTTTGGGCCCCTACGAATCAATGATATCCTCAAGGCAACACCCTACACTTCTAGACACAAAGTTTATAGAAGATCTGTCATCCCTTCACTCTACATCGTCATGTAGCTGCCTGATCTGTCGCGACCCAGCCCCGAGCCTCCGTATATAATCACGTTACCTAACGTATCATATACGACGAGGATAGCACGATCCGATTAGTGCTAGATATCTAACCAAAGCATAACCAACAACTAAATAATATAACAATCCGACAGCATAATGGTTATGCCCCTAAATGCTAGCATAACAGTTATCTATCGCGATGTTATACTATCACATAATCATCAATCAAGAACAGTTCACCATTACCACAAATAATGCCAATATAATAATCCCTAATCTCATGCTAAATATTAATAAATAAATAAATACTTTAAATAATCCTAGTCGTGTGCTACCTCACACGCTTCGGGACTCTTGGCGATCCTACTCAGATACTACCACGGACAAGCTCGGACACTTACTCACTTGGGAAAGTTTTTGTTGGTTTTTGGTGTGACGAACAAATGAAAAGGAGAGGGGGTATTTATAGGACGTGGTTACTTGGGGAGGAAGCTATGGAAGCACGATGTCATGGCCCATTTACTTGAACACACATACGGGCCGGACTATGGAGAAAGCCCACCGAACACTTAGCATTTTTCAGCCTTTTTCGTTGAAGAGCTTCGAAGCCACTTAATGAAACTTACTGAAAGATGGTGGGTCACAATGAAAACATCGTTGTTGACGGAGAGGACATCAACCTAGTGACGGAGAGTGCATATGTCCATGCTCCGAGGAAGGCGAGTAAGCGCAAGAAGAGCAGGGTTCGCGATGAGGTCGGGTCTCTGGTTGTTGTGGTGAACGAGTTGGGGGAGAGGGTCGAGCGTGTCGAGTACTTGGCCTCCGAACTCAAAAAATTGTGTTCTCCGAGCTTAGTGGAGTCAAGGAGAACGTGGGGGGGAATGGAGAGTCAATTCGTCCGACTGGAAGAGAAGATGATGGGGGCGGTTCAAGCATTGCAGGTGAGCATCGAGGCGATGCAAGAAGACCTTACCTTGTGCAAGAAGGCTGTTGCCAGTGGGGGGACTAGCAACGCAATTTTGGGTATAGTGGATTACCCGAGACCATCCCGATTTGATGGGGTACGAGATGCCAAAGAAGTTGAGAATTTCTTGTGGCAAATAGAGCAGTACTTTGGCAATCTCGGGCTCGGAGACGAGACTGCAAAGATAAAAGCTGCCACGTTGTACCTTACCGATACGGCAATGTTATGGTGGCAGAGGCGTCATGCGGACATTGAGCGGGAAACATGTCGGGTAGACACTTGGGAGGAGTTTAAGAAGGAGCTCAAGCGCCAATTCTACCCTGAAAATATGGTGTATGAGGCACGGAGGAAGCTAAGAGAGCTTCGCCAAAGGGGTGTGATGCGGGACTATGTGAAGGAGTTCACTACCCTCATGTTGCAAATCCCAAACTTGTCCTATCAAGACTTGGTGTTCCATTTCATTGATGGACTGCAAGGATGGGCGAAGCAAGAGTTGCAACGGCGGAATGTAAGCACCGTGGATGAGGCAATTGTTGTAGCTGAGTCGCTTTCCAATTTTGTCACCCAAAATCAACCTGATTCCTACAAGAAGAAGGAGAAAGTAGCGCCTAGGGGTAATGGAGATAGGCGAGACCAGCCGGCATCGTCTTATACTCGGAACTCGGGGAAGAGTTTAGGACAAGAAGAGTATGAAGCAAAGAAGCATTCTTTTGTCCCTAGGAGCAGTTGTTACGTGTGAAAAGGGCCACATCCTGCGAGGGATTGCCCAAAACTGGGGTCATTGTCCGCTCTCCTTGAAAAAATGGAAGCCGATGGTCAAGAAGAGACTGGAATAATCGGGTCGTTGCAGTTACTCAACGCCCTCAAGACTACGTCGAAGGCGAAGAGTAGAGGATTGATGTACGTGGATATCCATGTCAACGGACGAGCCACACAAGCAATGGTGGACACAGGTGCAACCCACAATTTTGTATCCAAGGGAGAGGTGAAAAGGCTCGGTCTGACATGGACAAAGGGTGAATGATGGTTGAAATCAGTGAACGCCAAAGCTCAACCACTTCACGGGATCGCACATGGGGTGGAGCTTAGTATTTGGGCTTGGAAGGGGAGCATGAATTTCTCGGTGGTATCCATGGATGACTTCAAGGTCGTGCTTGGCCTCGAATTCCAAAGGCAAGTATCGGCGATACCTATGCCCGCCCTTAGTACAATGTGCATCCTTGAGGAGAATTCACCATGTATGGTGCCTACCGTTGAAGCTCGAAAGGATGGTGAAGTTCAGCAACTTTTGGCGATGCAATTCTCGAAGGGAGTGAAGAAAAAGACCCAACGTATCTCCCTTTGTTGAAGTTGGATGACGAGTTTGGAGAAGCGCTTGTTATCCCACCGGTGATCGAGAAAGTCTTGGAGCAGAACAAATACATCATGCCGCCTAAGTTACCCGAGAAATTACCACCTAGGAGAGAGGTGGACCATCGGATCGAGCTAGAAGTTGGAGCGAAACCACTGGCCATGGCATCGTATCGCATGGCTCCATCCGAATTGGCTGAACTACGAAAGCAACTCGACGAGTTGCTCTCAACCAGAATGCTGAGACCATCGAAGGCTCCTTACGGCGCACCGGTGTTGTTTCAGAAGAAGCACAATGGCTCACTCCGGATGTGCGTGCACTATCGGGCACTTAACATGGTAACCATCAAAAACTGGTACCCGATTCCGTTAATTGCCGACTTGTTCGATAGGCTGGGATGTGCGAAGGTGTACACCAAGATGGATTTACAAAAGGGTTACTACCAAGTTCGGATAGCCGAGGGGGATGAACCCAAGACTGCGTGTGTTACTCGGTACGGTTCATTCGAATGGTTAGTGATGCCTTTTGGCCTCACAAATGCGCCGGCCACGTTCTGCACACTCATGAACCAGATCCTTCAGCCCTATTTGGATCGGTTTGTGGTAGCATATCTCGATGATATCTTCATTTACTCCAACTCCATGGAGGAGCACGTTGAGCATGTGAAGATAGTATTCCAATAACTACGAGAGAACGAGTTATACGTGAAGCGGGAGAAATGCACATTTGCCACCGAAGAAGTGCAGTTCTTGGGGCATATCATGGGGAGAGGGAAACTGAGAATGGAGAATGCCAAAGTTTCAGCGATTACGAGTCAGGAAGCTCCAAATAAGGTACCTGAACTACGGTCTTTTCTCGGTCTTGTTAATTATTACCGGCATTTCATCGAGGGGTACTCCATGAGGGCGGCCTCGTTGACCGATCTCCTCAAAAATGAAAAGTCATGGGAGTGGTCCGATAAGTGTAAGAAGGCATTCGAGGAGCTTAAGTTGGCGGTCAGCCGGGAACCAATACATGCCCTTCCGGATTTCAGTCAACCATTCGAGGTACAAACCGATGCTTCTGATTTTGCCATCGGTGGTGTTCTTATGCAGGAAGGACACCCAATAGCCTTTGAGAGCCGCAAGCTGAATGACACCAAGAGACGGTATACGGTTCAGGAGAAAGAGATGACGGTCGTTGTGCATTGCTTGCGTGTTTGGCGCCATTATCTATTGGGGTCCTATTTTTCCATTAAGATGGACAACGTGGCAACAACTTACTTTCAGACTCAGAAGAAGTTGTCACTGAAGCAAGTTCGTTGGCAAGATTTTCTAGCTGAGTTTAACTTCACGTTGGAGTATAAGCCGGGGAAGGCTAATGTTGTGGCTGATGCGTTGAGTCAGAAGGCCAAACTCGCAAACATTAGTCAAGCCGAGGGGAAAATCTTGAGTCGTGTTCGGGAGAGTCTCGAGCATGATCCGATAGCCAGGGAGTTGATGAGATTGGCGTCGGAGGGGAAGACTGTCCGCTTTTAGGTAGAGGATGGGTTACTCTACACCAAGGGTCGACGCTTATATGTCCCAAATGTGGGGAGCCTACAACGAGAGATCATTCGAGAGTATCATGATACTCAGTGGGCGGGGCATCCGGGACAAAAACGTACGATGGCCTTGGTCGAAGCAGTATACTATTGGCAACCAATTAAGGGACACAGTGGAGCTTTATGTGAAGACTTGTTTGGTGTGCCAACAAGACAAGTCCGAAAACCGATGATACTAGGATTTTTCTATCAATTACCCTAGAGTACTATCATGTCATTACAGTACAATACGTATCAATCCAATCAGGTGTGATGCTAGCAATCAAGGTATATCAAAAATGATTAAGTCAAGCAAGCATAAATGATTTTACGTTTTCAGTGATCCTAAGCGAACATGTTGAACATGCGATAAATGTAAGGCTGTAAAACATAGACTACCATGCATAAGCTAAAATGTAACGATTATTGATACTGGTAAGAAAGCAAAACAAAACAAGCAAATAACAAGAGTTGGACGGAATTTTGATTACGTTTATTGATAACGTTTATTGATTATTGATTACGTTTTCAGTGATCCTCGATTTACCGGGAAGCTTTGGACGGAGTTGTTCAAGAATCTCGGAACAAAGCTAAGTTTTTCAACAAGCTTTCATCCCCAAACCGACGGTCAAAAAAAACAGGCGAATTTGTTGTTGGAGTGCTACCTACGACACTGCGCAAGTGCAAACCAAGAAGATTGGGCAAATTTGCTCGATATTGCCCAATTCTCCTATAATTTACAACGGAGCGAAGCGACAGGGAAGAGTCCCTTCGAACTGGCGACCGGGCAGCAACCGATGACTCCCCATTCCATGGCCATACTGAACAACGAGACACGAAGTCCGGGAGCGCAGAATATGGCAAAAACATGGGAAGATCATGCGGACTTTGCCCAGGTATGCTTGGAAAAAGTAGGCGATCGAGTCTTTGTGAAAATTCTTCGCCAACAATTTAAGGTTTTCGGGAGCATGCACAAGGGGCTTCTCCGGAGATATGAGGAACCATTTGAAGTAATAGCCAAGATAGGGAAGGTTTCATACAAACTTGATCTACCCGACATTTTGAAGATCCATCCGGTTTTCCATGTAAGTATGCTCAAGCCCTATCACGGAGATGTTGAGGACGAACATCGTGGAGAGTCGTCTCAAGCACCACCCATTATGACGAAGTCTTACGATAAGGAGATCGAGGAAGTACTCTCGTCAAAGGTAGTTCGGAAACGTGGTGTTCCTCGACGAACACATTTTCTCATCAAATGGAAGGGTTTACCAAAAGCGGGGGCTTCATGGGAACCAGAAGAAGAGCTATGGCAATTCAGAGAGGAACTCAAGGCATTCACAACGACGAGGACGTCGCCGAATTAGGTGGGGGAGGATGTCACAGCCCATTTACTTGAACACACATACGGGCCGGACTATGGAGAAAGCCCACCAAACACTTAGCATTTTCCATCCTTTTTCGTTGAAGAGCTTCGAAGCCACTTAAGGAAAGACTTGGAGAGGATTCTCGGAAGACTTTTTCACCAAACCAAATCCTTGTATTTATGACGATGTCTTCAATATCGGGCATTATAACGCTTTAATCTCTACCGTCCACTAAGGAGGTGTTTTGTATAAATAGGGGTGAGATCCCTCATTTGTAATCATCCAGCATTTTTATCAATACTAGAGCAATTCAGTAATCACTTGTCTTTTCTCGTTCTTTTCGTTCTTTCCGGGTTCTTTTCTCACAAAGGGTCGGAAATATTGGGAGAGTTAGGCTACCTAGTCCATTTGTTCGAGACAAAGAGGGTGTAGGGCTGCACGGTTTGATCACCAAAGATCAAGTCCGTGACAACGAGGTGGCATTGATAGGCTTGACTTAGCTTATTTTTATTTCTATCCTTATCCAAATGGTGATGCTTATCCTAAACTTCATGCTTATCCATTTATTGTTCTTATCCATAATAGTGCAGTAGCTTGCCTACCAACCTACTAGCTTGCGGATGCAAACGAAATGATATGCTTGTGATCGCGTTCGTACTCAAAACTCCTTCGGCCAGAAACTTCATCGTCGTATGAAATATGGCTCAAGCCCAAAAATTAATTCTCCTTTGCCTTGATCCATTTTCCTTTGATCCATTCTTTGACCATTCCGTCTGAATATTAGGCCCCGGTTAGGGACATTACAACATTGGTCCACGGCTGGGTGGGAACGGGCAACGGTATGTACAAACCAGAGTTCGACGCCTTACCCTTTCCTTGTTGGCAAACTCGACACCTCTCCACAAACCGTTCTACATCCCTACGAAGAGTAGGCCAAAAATATGATGCCATGACAACCTTCATTGTATAATTCTTCAATAATCTTGACCCGCAAGCTACAAACTGGAACACACAACCGAGGACCATAGAAGATAAAATCGTCGTGCATAGTGAATTTAGAATGTAGGCCTTGGCGAATGTCAGCGAGATGAGGAGCAAAGTACGGATCAGTTCCATACAAGTCAGCAAATTTGGAGAACCCGATTACCAACGTGTGCATCGTAGTGAGTAAGGTGTGGCGACGACTTAATGCATCAGCTACACGGTTTGTTTTGCCTGATTGGTATCGTATAGAGAAGGTAAGTTGCTGAAGAAATGCAATCCATGACGGGAAGACACCTTTGCTTGGCTATCCAAATGGCGTAGAGCATCATGGTCCGTAAACAAGACAAACTACCGGTGAACCAAGTAATGTCGCCAATGTTTGATAGCTTGCACCACTACAAACTTCCCGATGAACGGCCGTAGTGCTTGATTCATGATACGCATAAAGGTACTAGGCGCGTTGGAAAGCCTGAACGGCATGACCAACCATTCGAAAAGTCCTTCTCTTGTCTTGAACGCCGTTTTCCATTCATCCCTGGGGTGGATACGGATTTGAAGGTAGCCACTCTTAAGATCAATCTTCGAAAAAATAGAGGCCGTTCCAATTTGATCCAGCAAGTGGTCAAGGCGGGGAATAGGAAACCGGTAGCGGACTGTGATATTGTTAATTTCCCGGCTATCCACACACATTCGCCACAAACCATCTTTTTGGAATTAGCAAGGCTGGGACAGTGCAAGGACTAAGACTCTCGTGAATGTGCCCTTTGCGCAGCAAGTCTTCAACTTGATGTCGGAGCTCCTCGTGTTCTTGAGGGCTCATTCTGTAGTGAGCACGGTTTGGTAGAGCTGCACCTGGAGTCAAGTCAATTTGATGCTGAATATCCAGAGGGGAGGGAGACCCGGCGGTAGCTCTTCTGGAAAGATGTCGGTGAACTCGCGCAGCACGGAGTCATATGATGAAATGGTTTGGACGGACGTCGCCTACAGCGGTGAAGCAAGAGAGCAAAGGTGATCCCCTCTTGTTTGAACTCATCGTCAAAGGTAGCTACAGAACAGAACAGTGTCGAAGATGCTGCCTGTGGTGGAGGCGTCACGGGTAGAGGAGTCTCCAGAGTTGGCAGCAAAACAATGCGATATGTCTCCCAGTAGAAGCTGTAAGTATTCTTTGCTCCGTCATGGAAAATTTTTCGGTCAAATTCCCGAGGTCAACCCAAAATTAGGTGACTTACATCAATAGGAGCAACATCAAAATAGAAACGGTCCTTGTAGTGATGACCAATAGTAAAAGCGACCAAGGCTCGATGAGTGATGCGAATATCGACGCCATCTTGCATCCAACCAAGCGAGTAAGGAGTAGGGTGTGGTTCAGCCAGGATGTTCAAATTCTGCTCAACATACTCCGCCATAGTATTCCTCGAACTACCCAAATCGATAATGAACGTGCACACACGGTCTTGGATTATACACGATGAGCGAATGATGTTGTGTCTCAGCCAAGAATCTGTCCGGCTGGGTGGTGCTATACAGAGCCGCCGTGCTACTAACAACCTTCCCGTGTCGCCAGTTGTGTGAAGACCTTCCACGTTGTCCTCGTCTCTTCCATCTTCTTCCTAATCGAAAACTGGTGGTGAGTTATCTTGTCCGTCATCCATGAGCAGTCCACGACGTGTTTGGTTTGGACATGTCGTTTGACGATGTCCCGCCTCACCAAAAGAGTAACATCGAAGAGCATTGGGTCGAGTGGAACGGCGTAGCGGCTGTTCCTCCCGAGCTGCTTTGTTTGTCACCTCATTAGCGGTTCCAAGTTCTTTTATCGCGGTCGATGTGGTGGTTGTGCTCTGGTTGTATGGTCGTGTCTTGGCCGAAGGAGTAGACCATGATGGTGAGCGAAATTGGAGCTCAAAGGATGCAGCTCGACGGTGCGCTTCTGAAATTGAGGTAGGATCGAATTGCGACATCGCATTTTGTAGTTGTACTCTTAAGACACCAATGAAACGAGACACTAACTGGATGGGACTGTCGAAAATATCATTGCGAGTGACCAACAAATAAAATTCTTTGACGTATTCGTCTACGGATCGACTCCCCTGTTTCAAGTTCTGTAGCTTGTTGTAGATGGTGCGATCATAATTGTGTTTTAGGAACGTGGCTCGTAGTTTCTTCTTCGGTTTTTCCCATGAATGTATATAATCCTTCACCGTACGGCTGCGTGTGGCCTTTGTATGTTGCCACCATGATGCGGCGTGTCCGGGAAACCGTGTCGTAGCTAAGGCAACCTTGTGATCCTCTGGTACTTTCTTAAACTCGAGAATTTCCTCTACAACCACTAATCAATCAAGGAGAGAGTCGCAGCGAATCCCACCATGGAAATCTGGAATCTCCACTCGAAAGCTAGCTTTCCACCGTGTATCTTGAGCGTGGTTGTCTTGTTGCAGGAAATTCACTAACTCCCCACGATGTGCTCCCTCATGAGCAAACGGATTGTCCATGGCCCAAAAATTTTCTCCCCCTCGTCGGTGATGGCGATCTCCGAGACTGTGAACAAGCGTGTCTGTTAAATTTCGCATAGCATCCAGGAGATATGCTTGTAGGTTGTGTTTTGATGTCAACAGAGCATCACGAAACTCAGCCCAATCAGTCGTTGTCATCGTGTGGTGGCCGTCGTCTCCCTCACCTTTCTTGTTGGCTGGAGGCATGGCTACACGTTGACACAAATTCTCTCTAAGAACGAGATGAATCTGATACCAAATAATGTAGAGGCGTAAGCGGAAATGGTAAAAATGAACAGAAGGATATTGAGAGTCCTCCTCTCTAGCTTGACACAAGCTCTTTGGGCAAAGGTTTGCCTCTTTTTGGTTTTTTTCTTATAAATATCAAAAACTGACTCGAAACAAAGACGCAACAAAGTTTATAAAGCCCTAAACACCAACTAATAAGATAAAGCCAAATATAAGAAGGGATGGATATGTTAACATCCTTATATTAAAACAATGTCAAAATATCAAATGAAATTAAAAGATCAACTCCCATTTGGTCGATTGTGTAAAGCCCACAAGAGCAACGACCAAGCCCGATAAGAAGATGTGCTGCATCATTTATGCATGTCCTTATGTGATGGTAATACTTCATGTAGTTAACGAGACAATTATATTATTTACATGTGTAACAATGTGTTGGCGGATACTTCATGTAGCTGAGAATCATTTTTCCTTAAAAAATTCGACTCTAAATAAGAATTATTTTTCTCTAAATAAGCATTACTCCGTTTTAACCCCTAGATTGCATTCTATATAGTTCTAGTTTTTTTTAAACTCTTGAATTATTGATTATTGAAAATTATGAGAATTATTAAAATAAGGATTCTACTATAGATAATTCTCCCCGATCCTAATAGATTCATCACAAATTACTCTTTTTCCTCACACGAACGACACTTCATTCACCATGCATAGAAACACGGTGAACAGTTCTAATTGTACATCGTGTTAGATCTCTAGAAAGCTTGTCTCATTCTTCTGCAAATTAATTAATAAATCATCTTATCTGGACGTCGAACCCGAGACCTCTATATGTAGAACTATTTATTATTATTTTTTCTTTGATCAACATTTTTTCAATTAAATATAAATATGAATTGGTTGCCAAAAATATTCTATCTCAATAATAGATTTACTACTTTATCTTTTTTTTAAAAATTCATATTCATAATTAATTTAAATATACAGAAATAAAACTATTTCAATTATAATTAATGTAGAAAGAAGACCCAAAATTCCATAGAAATCAAGCTTGCAATCTCCCAAACACACCAAAAAAGATTAAAGACATTAGAGGATAATAAACAGTTAACGGCTGGTATAAGCTTAATACTGATGGAGCTTCAAGTGGCAATCCAGGGCTGGCAGCTGGTGGTGGTGTTCTACGTGATGGAGAGGGAAACTGGTGTGAAGGATTTGTACTCAATATTGGTCGATGTTCCGCACCTCTAGCAGAGTTTTGGGTTGTCTACTATAGACTTGTTATTGCCAGGGAGAAACAAGTTTTAAGAGTGGAACCGGAGATTGATTCTAAAATGGTGGTGGTGTTTCTCAAGAAGGGTATCTGCAAGTCCTACCCATCATCATCCCTAGTATACTTGTGTTATGGCTTTTTATCGAGAAACTGGATTGTCCGGGTTCCTCACATGTATAGAAAAGCTAATCACCTTGCGGATAGATTAACAAACTATGCCTTACTTTGCTTTTAGGTTTATTTACTTTTGATTTTGTTCCTGATGTATTGGAGACTATTTGGAGGGACGATGTGGATGGTCTTTCAAGGCCTAGATATGTCGTTTGTGGTCGGTTTAGTTCTTTTTAATACACAACTGTGTGTACGAAAGCAACAAAAATGCAAGAGTAATAATAATTCACTCTCTTTCCTCTTCGTCACTTTCTCTCCCTTTTAACCAATAACAAATATAATATATATACTAGATTTTAACCCGCGGTACACCGCAGACCGCAGAACGACATTTTAAAATGTATTCTTTTTATTATTTTTGTTTGGTATATAAGAGTGTACTACTATATTTTGATTCTTAAGTTTATGATTTAACCCGTAGAATATTATATGATAATTTATTTTTTATGTAATCGTAATTTGAGTAAATTAATTAAATAGTATAATATTTAAAATAATGAAATGATACGGACATAATATTCGTTTACATAATATAATTTCATATTAAAATATTTTTGTCAGTTATACTATAGTAAAAAACCTGTAAAAATATCTATAATCATAATTATGTAAATTATAACCCGTTCCATCACATGACCCGTGCTACACAATTATCAATAATACTTTAGTACATAGATTTTTGTATCGTTTGAGTAATATACATCCGTTTCTAAAAATTCAAATTACAACATATGCAAAAAAAATATTATATTTTTATTATACATATGTTTATGTAATAATATAAATTTAAAAACAAATAAGATCATGTAAAGATGTTGGAGAAATCTTTGATTTATTAGGGAGAGATTTTAGGAAATTTTGTTTAAATGTAATAAATATTGATTTCTAATTTTGCAAAATTATTATGATTTAATTACAAAATTTATCTTAAACTTTTTCTATTTAATCAAATGGTAAGGATTTAATTATGCAAATATTACAAAATAAAAGGGTAGAACACAAAAGGTACTTCAAAAATGTTAATATAGATAAATATATATATATATATATACTAGTATAAAACAAACACTTATATAATTACTTTCCTCACACCTATATATAAAATAATAATTTCATAACAAAAGAAAAATATTTCTGCAAAAAAAAAAAAGAATAGATAAAGAGAATGATAGACAAAGAAAAGTATGTGGTTAAGAACACCATGCGTTGTCGATAGTTGAAAAGTCTGAAAAACAAAATATCAGAAAGAAGGGAAATTAAGTCTTGAAAACATAAAGGTAGTTCTTCCTTAGGATGAGCTAAAGAGCTAAAATCTCTCTTCTTCAAAAGGTTAGTCATTTTTCTTTTAATGTTATCAATCTGTTTTCTTTTGTTCATGGCAAAAAATTTTGTTTACGGTGAATGAAATCTCTGTTTATTTTTCTCCATATATATATCTTTCAAGTTTTGATACTAAAACCTTGTCTATATCCATATAAATTTCTGGCAGTTTGATTGGATCTTACAGGTTACTCACTAGAATAATTAGGTTTAGTTTTTATAGGCTTTAATGGAATTATGAAAATCTTATCCTCTTACGGAACTTGTGATATGTCGCTCTAGTGAATATATTGGGAGATGGAGAACCGGAGATTGGTTGAGAGATCGACGGTCGAGATGATTGCTCAAGAATATGTAAATTATGAAGATGTGAAAGAATCTAGATCCTCTTATTTAGAATATTTACCTTTATGTAGAAATGTATTATTTTCATTAGTCATTATCTCAGTTTAGGAAATTAGGTTTATTCCTATTACTATATATATCGATGTATTATGTAACATTATTTTGGGATGAGTCTAATACAATTCTTCCTTTAAACACTTTTGTGTTCTTTACTCTCATCAGTTTATCAGAATATGTTATGATTAGAAATGTTCGTCAATATTAAGTAACTTGGTTGTTATTTTCTATAATTTTCTATTGGTTTTTCTCTCTTTTGTTTTGATTTTTCTCTATCTATTGATTTGTTCAGCTTGATGTTTTCTTCGCCCTCGCGATTAACATCCTTTTATATTCTGACTTCTTATTCTCGTGACTTATTTTCGCAATCGCGAATTATTCATAAACATCGCAAACGCGAGTTTTGTCCCTTTCTTCTTGAAAAACCCTACGATCGGGTATAAACGTCGTTAATGATCCGACGGCCGGATTTTACAGCCGCTTTGACCCCACGACCGGGTATAAACGTCGATGATGACTCGACGGCCGAGTATAAAGCCGTTATTTTGAAGACTTGTCCAATCTCACACGTGTTACCACGTATGAGCTTGCCGGGGGGTATTGGGAGATGGAGAACCGGAGATCGGTTGAGAGATCGACGGTCGAGATGATTGCTCAAGAATATGTAAATTATGAAGATGTGAAAGAATCTAGATCCTCTTATTTAGGATATTTACCTTTATGTAGAAATGTATTATTTTCATTAGTCATTATCTCAGTTTAGGAAATTAGGTTTATTCCTATTACTATATATATCGATGTATTATGTAACATTATTTTGGGATGAGTCTAATACAATTCTTCCTTTAAACACTTTTGTGTTCTTTACTCTCATCAGTTTATCAGAATATGTTATGATTAGAAATGTTCGTCAATATTAAGTAACTTGGTTGTTATTTTCATTACTATTTAAGCAGGAGGCACTATGGCTACGGAGCTTCTGTCATTTGGAATACAAAATCTTTGGAACCTACTGAGCCATGAACACAAACAATTTCAGGGAGTTGAAGATCAAGTTGATGAACTAAAAACTGATCTAGGCAGATTAAAGTCATTTATGCAAGACGCAGAGGCTAAAAAGCATACAAGTGCGAGGGTGAAGAACTGTGTGGAAGTGATCAAGGAAATCATTTTTGACGCGGAAGATATACTTGAAACTTTTATCCTAAAAGACCAACTCCAAAAAAGTGGTGGCATCAAGGAGCGTATGAGAAGACTTGCTTGCATCATTCCTGAACGCAGGGAAATCGCATTAGAAATTGGAAGCTTAAGTAATAGGATCTCTAAGGTGATTCGTGATATGGAAACTCAAGGAGTACAACAGATTATTGGCGACATGAGGGATCCAGAACCTCTTCCTGAAAGAAAAGAATTCGCTAGACAGGAAAAAAGCAATCTTGTGGGGCTGGAAGAAAACGTAGAGAAGTTGGTTGGATATTTGGTGGAGGAAGATGATGATCCAATTGTTCTAGTGACCGGGATGGGTGGTCTTGGGAAAACCACCCTTGCTAGACAAGCTTTTCATCACGACAAGGTTAGGGAGAAGTTTGATAGACTTGTGTGGGTATGTGTTTCACAAGTTTGTGATCGGAAGAATGTGTGGCAAAATATCTTGCAAAGTTTCAGAACCAAAGCAGAAGAAAACGAAATCATGCAGATGAAAGAAGAAAGACTCCAAGATGAACTCTCTAGATTGTTGGAAACATCAAAATCATTAATTGTCATTGATGACATATGGAAAGAAGAAGATTGGAACCTAATCAAGCCAATATTTCCACACAAAAAAGGTGATGATGACCTTTTATACTACTTAATGAAAGAAAGATAATATTCCAGTTCACACTCATTCTGCTCTCTGTGTTATATTAATTTTTAAGTTGTACAGGTTGGAAAGTGCTACTTACTTCACGAAATGAAAGAGTCGCTGGACGTGAAGAACCATTTATCAACTTCAAACCAGAATGCCTATCTGATGAAGACAGTTGGACACTTTTCCAAAGAATAGCGATGCCAATGAAAAATGCATCCGGTAAGCATTCAAATGAAGGATATATATATATTTTATAGACTTTGATCACATAAATAATGAAGGGATCTGGTAAGCATTCAAATGAAGGGATGATCGCAAGAGATAGCTTTTTTTTTTTTTGAATTAAATTGAATGTAAAATTTTATTCAATCAAAAACCATGTGTACAAAGAATGCTTCAGTTGGTTTGAAAAATTAGAAAGTATTTGGAAAATAAAACAGAATTTAAAAAGTTATATGTGAATATTAGCGGGTGGAGAACCAGAGACGGAGACCATCGTCATAACGAGGATCACCTATGTCTCGGAAGACATAGCTTTAAAATAGCTTATTGTAGTATATAATTATTATATCATACTGAACTGAAATTCTTTCATGGTATAAATGATGTATTTTTTATTTGTTTGATGATGTTGTGTAGAACCGAAGAAAGTTGCTAAGGAAATGGAAGAGATGGGTAGACGAATGCTTAAACATTGTGGGGGATTGCCTTTGGCTGTCAGGGTGTTAGGAGGATTGTTGGCTGAAAATTACACAGAACTCTACTGGGAACGAGTATCTAAGAATATTGAATCTCATCTCGTTGGAAGAGCCAATGACGGCAACAACAATTTATTGAACCGTGTATTGTCTCTGAGCTTTGAAGAGCTGCCTAGTCATTTAAAGTATTGCTTCCTCTACTTGGCCCATTTTCCAGAAGATTACGAAATAAGTATCGAAAAATTGCACTATTACTGGGCTGCAGAAGGAATAATCAAGTATACCAATGGAGAGAGCATTAGAGATGTTGGAGATAGCTACATAGAAGAATTGGTAAAGAGAAATATGGTTATATCTGAAAGAGTCAGTACCACTTGGAGATTTGAAGAATGCCGTTTGCATGACTTGATGAGAGATCTTTGTTTGTCAAAAGCAAAAGAAGAGAACTTCCTACAAATTGTCGGTAACAGCTCCCCGTCTGTTAGTACATCTCGGAGATTTGTCTCACATGAACCGTCTGCATTACATGTTGAGAGAGAGAGAAATAATTCAAAGGTTCGATCTCTCATTGTTCTCAAGAAGTATTTGACGAAATACGGTTGTAAAGTTTCCTGTGTAAGCTTTACAAGGTTACAAGTGCTGAGAGTATTACATCTCCCTAGAGTCACTTTCAAAGGAAGGAAGTTACCTTCTGGCATTGGAAAGCTCATCCACTTAAGATATCTGAGCTTAGAAGGTGCGGACATATCTTATCTACCCTCTTCTATAGGAAATCTAAAGTTGCTGATCTATCTAAATTTAGATGTGTTTAGAAGTCCTATATTTGTGCCTAATGTCTTGAAGGGGATGAAAGAATTGAGATACCTTAGATTACCATATGCTATGCATATGAAGACAAAGTTGGAATTGAGCCATCTAGTAAACTTGGAGATCTTGACTAATATCTCAACAGAGAATTGCAGTTTAGAGGATCTTTGTGGTATGACCATGTTGAGGATTCTTCAAATCAGATTAACTGGTGAGAGCAGTTTAGTAACCCTATCTGCATCGATAGGTGGAGCTAGACACCTGGAAACTCTTGATATAAGACTTAGCGGGGCTGCTAAGGGGACGAAAGAATGGAGAAGTCTATTCGAATTCCTTAATCTCCAACAGCTGAATTTGGTGATAAATATTCCATTGTTATCTGATGAATTACAATTTCCTTCAAGCCTTACAACCCTATTTCTAGAGGGGTGTCGTTTGGAGGAGGATCCGATGCCCATTCTAGAGAAGTTTGGTAAATTGAAAATTGTTCGTTTGCATGGAAATTCTTTCTGTGTGAGGAGAATGGTTTGCTCTAGGGGTGGGTTCCCTCAGTTGCAGTCACTACATTTTTTTGAATTAGATGAGTGGGAAGAATGGATAGTAGAAGAAGGCTCCATGCCCCTTCTCAATTCTCTTGAGATTTGGTTTTGCAAGAAACTAAAGGAGATTCCTGATGATGTGCTGCGATCCTTAAAGGATCTGAGTTTTTATGATATGGGAGAGGATTGTAAGAATAGATGGTCGGAAGGAGGAGCAGATTATTACAAAGTCAAACACATCCCTTCTGTGTACATGTATAACCAACTCAATGAATGAATTCTGGAACTAGCAGGTAAAACATGAATTCCTCAATTGCCATTTAAGAATGAATTTCATTGGAACTTGTTTGATGCTATGTGACTATGTGTTGCAGATTATGATGGTTTTCAGTTTCATCAACTGGATGAAGCCCTTGAAGGTATTCGACGAAACGTCTAGAAACTCTTTAGCCTCTCTGATAAAACTTTTTTTTTTTTTCTGAAGGAGAAATGAAGTGTTTGTTGGCAAAATATACCATGTCACATTTTTTCTAATAGAAACAAACATTTGTTCTGGATCTCATTAACTTTTTCTTTTTGGTTCTTATGTTTTTGTAGCCGACCATGATCTGAACTGAATCTCGTACCAACTCGGGCACCAGCGAATCAACCGAATAATAAACGAGACTATGTTATGCTTTGTGGTTTGGATCAAAACTGTTTTTTTTTTTTTAAAGTTGTATGTTTTATGTTTGCTGGTTTGAGTATTGAATGATACACTTATCTAAACCTTGTGTGTTGCTGTATAATGAAACCTTGTGGTTTGTATCAAAACTGTTTCTTTTTTATATGTTTGCTGGTTTGAGTAAATGATACACTTATCTTCCTTATTCGATCATATTCTTGAAATCAAATATAGCTCATTGGGTTTTTGGTTTTTGTTCTATTTCAGCAATTGTTGTTTCTTCTTCTTAAAACTTTTTTTTTTGTTTGTGTTGTTGATGGTCATATCGTATTTTCTTGATCACAGATACTTTATTCATCGGTTAAGTTGTATCCTTTAGGCATCTAACATTGGACCTCATATATCATACTGACTAACCATGATAATCATCTACTGAGGGAATTAAAATTTTAAAATTAGTTTTCACCACCAAGTCTTGCTTTATCCAAGATCCCCCTTGTATAATGAAATTTAACCAAATTTCCAGTTCATTACAGTTGGTTAAAACCTATGCTTAATCAACCAATTCGATCACTTCTGTTTTACTTGCAAGTCTCTGCTTCTTTTTTTTTTTTTTAATAATGAAAGAGATTCTGGGCCGAAACTCATACATCCCCAGACCCGAAACCATAGCATGTTATATGGTTTCGTCCCAAGCGCTACTCGAACCGGTGACTTTTGAGCTTTTGCCAAATATCTTTACCAGTTGAGCTATTAGAGCATGGGCATCAGTAAGACTCGGAATTTTATTTTTTTTTAATAGATTTTTTTTTTAAAAAAACATGTAACCAATCGCGGGCCGCCACATGTCAGTGGGGCCCGCGAATAGTGAAACACAAAGCAGAGAACGGTCCCGTTTGGAGGTACGTCCCTTTTATATATTTTCTTTTTTGATTTTTTTTTCTTTTTGGGTGTGGGACTGGACAGGGACTGCCAATGCCCATGCCTTTAGCACTTGGTAGTCTCTGCTTCTTCTTTTATTCATTAAAAAAGAAGTAGCTTGCAACAGCCAGTCTACTATCCAGTGGGATGTTTTCAAGGGAATGATTCACATAAAAAGCATATACATGTGTAGACTATCTAATTGATACAACTTATCTAGAGTGCATTAAATTCATAGCAATGTATGTACAAGGCCTATCTGATTACTGACAGCTGATCAGCTGCGGACTCTTTACTGCATAGTCCAACTTCTCAGTGACTTCTTTGGTCAAGTTAAGAAACTCGATCGAAACCCAGCTCTGCTCCTAATCTTGCAACAATTACAATAAAAACTAAATATTTTGAGCTCAAAGGTTTGGATTTTGCTTTATCCATTATAAAGTTTTTAAGACTTACTTAGGATCCAATACCAGTTTTTGAACCTCTTTGATAGCTGAACTTGCTGCGTATAGCGACAACTTTCCAATCTAAAACCCAAAAACTTCAACAGTTTAGCAATAAGGCATTTGAGGGTTAATGCTATAAAAGGAATCAAGAATAGTTTTGTTTTGGTACCTCTACAATCTGATGTTTTTGCCTCATGGTGGTTAGGTAAACATCGAATCTCTTCAGCTAGTCTCACGCCCTCCGTAACGCTTTCAGGAAACTAGAAGTCGAATGCTATCTGAACGTTCGACTATGTTTATACATATATGTGCAAGAATCAGTTATTATGTAAACAAACGAGAAAAGAAAGTGTTTCCCTCTTTTCCTTTTAACCGTTAGATTCTTAACTTGGAAGGTAGAACCAACCGGAATAAAAATGGCTTCACCACGACGCTGCTCAAATGACAATGGCTCAACTCCTGAAACGTATAAAGAAGATTAAGTGTCTCGTTCTTTCAACTTTTCCACGGGATACACAAAACGTTTGATTTGCTTACCAAACTCTTGTTTTAGTTATCTCTTGTGGTATTCGTTTAGGTAATGTCCTTCATATAACTAGCATGATGCCTAAAACACACAGAAAAACACTCAGAAACGAAACGCAACGGTTAATTAGATGCAGCAACTGAATGATTTTAGATGATAACACTCAAAAAGTCATCTGTACAATACTTAGGAGGGTTCTGAAATATTCTCGTTTTCATTTTCAGATACTTAGCGAGCTTTGCATTGTCTTGACACCTGAAGATATCCCATTGAGCTCCGCTACAGTCCGTGGGAGAAGATTCCAACTTGTGATCTTGGTTCAGAGCTTTCCTCTCTTTTGTTGCATCTACCATTCCTTCAGATGTATGCACTAACAGGTAAACCATATCACACATGTTGTAGTGAAGATGAGTAACTGAATCGCCTTGACCAAGTTCTTGATAGTTCCCACAAGAAACGTGGATCTTTGGACCTGAATCAACTTGCTTGCAACATTCAGAACACCCAACCGTGGATGAATGTACACAAGAAGCGGCAATCTACTGATGAACTCAGGTCTCTGGTAAAAAACAAACTCCTCTGAAGCACTCGGGCTTGGCCAGTCAACTTACATAATAGAGGGAGACCGTTCTAACGACTTCTTTTTCCTCTA
>NW_006238922.1:6370760-6485785 GCF_000375325.1 Capsella rubella | reverse complement strand
AATGTTTTCTGTGTTTTATTAGAATGCTTAGGTGAAGCTGGAGCATGGAGATTTAAAATGCCCAGCTTGGACCAGAACATGCTGAACTCAATCTCTCCCAATGCTCCCGGATTTAATCTCATTGCGTATAAAGTGACAATCCTTCTCAATATGTTTGGTTCGTTCATGAAAAATCGGATTAGCATTAATATGCAAGGCAGCGGTGTTTTCACAGAACAATCGCATAGGTTGCTTCAAAATAACTCCGAGATCAAGAAATAATGCCTTTAGCCATATCAACTCCTTTCTCGTCCAAGCCATTGCTCTATATCAGCTTCAGCAGAAGACATACTAACCACTTGTTGTTTCTTTGTCTTCCAAGAGATAGGAGATGCACCAAGTTGTATTAACCAGCCGGCCGTAGATCGTCGAGTCAATGGACAATCAGCATATGAGGAGTCACACCATGCTAAAATTTGGAGATCAGAATCGGACCGGAGCAAGATTCCTTGACTTGGGGTGCCTTTTAAATATCGAACGACCCGTAGTGCTGCTGTCCAATGATCTGCACAAGGAGCTTTCATGAATTGGGAGAAAACGTTCACGGAGTAAGCCAAGTCGGGTCGAGTGACGTTGATATAGATCAACTTCCCAACCAATCGTCGATATGGTTTGGGATCGGGTAGAAGAGAACCTTTCGCCAAGCCAAGTTGAAGATGTTGTTCAAGAGGAAATGCAGCAGGTTGTGCCTAGTAGTCTAGTTTCTCATAAGATATCAAGTGTATATTTTTTCTCGAGGAGTTCGCTCCGCCGCGCAAGATCCTCGAACCTACCATGACTCAAATATATACCTTCTGAATTTCTAGCTACCTCAATTCCCAAAAAAATATTTCAACACACCAAGGTCTTTCATGTGGAAGCATGTGCTGAGATATAATTTGAAAGCTTCGATTACTTCAACATTATTTCTCGTAATAACCAGATCATCCACATAAACAAGAACTCTTATTTCAGTCGCCGCTTTCTTGAACACAAAACCAAGATTGTTGAAACCCATATTTTTCCAAAGACGTCAAAAGGTTAGCAAACCAACATCTTGGCGCTTGCTTAAACCGTATAAAGACTTTCTTAAACGACATACCTTCCCATCCGTTTGCTTAGAGAAACCCGGAGGAAGCTTTATGTACACTTCTTCTTCCAAATCACCGTGTAGAAAAGCAATAAAGAACGTCCATCTGATGTACTTCCTAGTTTCGTACGGAGACCACGACAAGAAAAGAACGTAGTGTTGTCATTTCAACAACTGGAGCAACTGTCTCACCATAGTCAACACCCTCAACTTGTCTATTTCCCAAAACGTCTAATCTTGCTTTGAAACGTTCGATGGAGCCATCATCACGGTGTTTAATACGAAAGACCCATTGACAACCAATGGCCTTTTTCCCGTCAGGTAAGTCTTCAAGCGTCCACGTATTATTCAGTTCGCGAGAGGTAATTTCATTTCCAACTGCATCTTTCTAGTGAGCATCTTGCATCGCTTCAGAGAAATTTTTCGGTTCGCTTGCAATGGTGATAGCAGCCAAGAACACTTTGTGACTTGCAGAGAAGCGTTCGTTAGACAGCACATCAGATAGAGGATATAAACTAGTAGCTAGATCCAGTACACACAAGTGTAGTATCGTAGTCAGCGAGATACCCCGGTGGACGTTGTTGGCGAGCTTCTTTGCAAACAGCAATTGGAGCATTATCCATATCAAGGTCTACTTCAATTTCGAAGTCAACGTGTTCTTTTCCATTTTCAGAGTTACTTGTCACTCATCATCGTTAGAGCTGTCGTCCGCTGAAGATGCACTCAAAGTCGTCGTGTCTGCAACTGGAATTACAGTTGCCGGTGTATCTTCCACGAGAGACGGGTGAGAGACTAGAGTTTCACCGAGACAGGTTTGTGGTTGCAACGATGGATGCTCATCGACCAAACCAATGTCTTGTGTATCGTTCTTTTTGTATGGAAAAGTGTCTTCTCGGAAATAACGTCATGGGAGACACAATAAATTCCTTTTCTAAATCGAAGACTCTCCATCCTTTCTTCCCATGAGGATAACCCACAAATACACATTTGCGACTTCTGCTTGCAAATTTATCCCCATGATGGTCTTGATTATGAATATAACATACACAACCCACAACACAAACATGATCATAAGAAGGCTTAACTCCATACAAAATTTCTTAAGGAGTTTTACCTTGTAAATCACAGATGGTGTCCGATTGATGAGGTACGTTGCAGCTAGAGCACACTTTCCCCAAAATTTAATAGGCAAATGACCTTAAAAACGAATAGCTCTAGCAACATTCAGCAAATGACGGTGTTTACGTTCAACGCGGCCGTTTTGCTGCGGTGTTCCCACACACGAGGTCTCATGATGTATGCCGTGTTCCAAAAAATATGTCGTTAGTGATAAAAATTCACTTCCATTATCACTATGTAACGATCGAATTTGCTTTCCAAACTGTCCTTCTAGAAGAGAAAAAAAAATTGAAGCTTTGTCGGTGTCTTGCTCTTTGCATTCATGTGATATATCCAAGTTCCACGCGAAAAATCACCAAAAATGGTGAGAAAGTATCTAGCCCCAGAGAAAGACGGGGTCACCATATATCGCAATGAATCATTTCAAATATCTCTGAAGTCTTATTAATGCTCAACGGAAAAGAACAACGAGTTTGTTTAGCGTGAGTACATATGTCACACACTTTATTCATAGAAGTACGACTACTACTAAAACTGAAATTAGAAAGCATCTCCACTATTTTTGGTGATGGATGTCCCAAGTGACGATGCCACAGCTCCACGGACTGATTCGTGAGACCCTTCGAAGCTGCAACAACCTCGGTGTTCCAAAAATAGACCAAACCCCCAACCGGCTCACCTATTCCAATCAGCGTCCTCGTAATACGGTCCTTAAGAACACAAAATGGAACAGCCAATTGCATCACACAATTATTTTCTTCCATTAGTTGTGTTACCGAGATCAAATCAAAGCCCAAATTCTCAATGTAGAAAACCTCAATGAAACTATGATGCAAATTTAACACAACTGTACCAACTGTTTCACTTGTAACAACTCTACCATTTGCTAGCATAATCTGAGTTGGTGTAGATTTTCGTATGTTCTTAAGATTCTCTTTCTTACAAGTCAAGTGATGAGTAGCACCTGTGTCTAAAATCCAAGAAGGAGAGAGTATCTTACCAGACATTTGTTCGCTTGTACCAGTTTTTGCTGCACTCATTACTCGTCGAACGCTCAACCATTGCTCATCTATCAGTCCCAAAATAGCATCACGGTCAGCATCTGTTACAGCTACATTTGCAACGATCTTAGCAACGTTTGCACGAGCAGGGCCACCGCGACCCAGTGTACCACTAGCTGCCGGAGTTGTTCCTCTTCCACGACCGGTTCGATTTCGTGGTCTATAACCCCACCATTAAGGAAATCCCAAGATTTGAAAAAGTATCCGCTTGATGCCCAGCTCGACCAAAATTTGTGCACATAACGCTTGTGGTTTTATCATCATAATGAGAGCGAGGTCGTTGTGTTTGTGCAACAAACGCCATGTTTTCAATTTTTCCTTCAAAGCTTTTCTTCTTCAAGCGAGCATCTTCATCATGTGTAACATTCAAGTATACTTGTTCCAACGTAGGTAGAGGATCGAGCCATCAAATTCTATTTCAACATTCCATAAGTCGATTCATTAAGACCACGCAGAAAATTATGAAACTTGTCTTCTTCCATTCGTTTTTCATCCTCACCATTGAGATCACATGTGCAATGACCACATGTGCACACCAAAGGAGGTCGATAGCAGATGACATCATCCCACAGTTTTGTGAGCCATCCGTAGTATGTCTCAATGCTAACAGCTACTTGTTGACAGTTGGCTAGATCTTGTTGCAGTTGTTGAATCCTTGGACCGTTGGTCACACGGTACCAGCTTCGAATATGATCCCACAAGTCTTTTGCAATTGGTTTGTGAGAGATATTCGACAGGAGCTTCGGTTAGATTGTCATCTTGATCCAGGAGACTATGAGAGCATTGATAGGTTTCCAATCTTCATAGTCCTCCAAGTTTTCAACTAGTTCCTTGATAGAGCCATCAAGAAAACATGATTTATTTCGAGAGTAAAGAACGGTTTCCAAATTCACGGCCCACTCTTCGTAATTATCTCCACGCAACAAAGGGCATGAGATGATGCTTCCGGGGTTGTCGTTCGAGGTTAGGTCATAAGGAGAGATTGTTCGTCGTTGATTCTCCATTGGTTTCGCAGGTAACATCGCTCTGTGTTCTTCAGCCATCGTTACAAAGATATGAAATCAGATCTTAAAAAAACAAAGAGAATCCCAGAATTTGATTACTGCTCTGATACCATGATAAATTTAGAGTCGATCAATAGAGAATGTTTTCTGTGTTTTATTAGAATGCTTAGGTGAAGTATATATACAAACATGCAAAACGTATTACCCAAGTTCTATATCTAAGCATAAGGAAACTAGATAATATACACAAATATATGAGATCAAGAAATATGGAAATACAATACTTTTAGTATTGTATTATGCCCAAGAAATTCTTAATCTTGTAGCTTTCTTTTTGTTAATGACCAAGAAATTTGTAATATTGTAGACAACACAACCTTTAGATTTGCACATAGTAACCTATTCGATTTACCGTTATGATTTTAGTTAATTGAACACATTTATGTGAAATCCTAATATAATAGTGCTGATTTAATATTTTACTAGAATATAACCTGCAATATTTTAAAATATATTTTTTTAAATTTTATTTGGTATATAAGATTGTACCACTGTATTTTGACTGTTAATTCTATAATTTAACTAGTGAAATATGACATGATAATTTGTTTGTATATAATCGTAATTTGATCAACTTAACTAAATAAGTCTAATATTCAAAATAATGAAATGATGTTGGCACAACATCTTTAGTTTAAATAGTCTAATTTTAAATTAAAATTTTTTGTGAGTTTGACTATAGTAGACAACCCCTAAAAAAATATATGTAATTTATAACTCGTTCCATCACATGACTCGTGCTACACAATTATCACAATTATCAATAATAGTTTTGTAAATACATTTTTTGTATCGATTGATTAAAATACATCCGTTTTCAAAAATTCAAATTGCAACATATGCGAAAAATTATATTTTTACTATACATATGTTTTATGTAATAATATAATTTTCAAAACAAATAAGATCATATAAAGATATTGGAGAAATATTTGATTTATTAGAGAGAGATTTTAGGAAATTTTGTTAAATGTAATAACTATCGATTTCCAGTTTTGCAATTTTATTATGATTTAATTACAAAATTTAATTTAAAGTTTTTTTATTTATTCAAATGGCAAGGAGTTAATTATGCAAATAATACAAAATAAAAGGTTATAACCCAAAACGTACTTCAAAAATGTTAATATAGATTGGTAATGACTAATGAGTAAATAGATAAATAGTACATGACACAAGGAATCGTAGTAAAAGGAGAGGCGATTTTTCTCTCTAGGGAGAGAACTTAAGTAAACCGGGAATATCTCTGTTTTCGCCGGATTTGGGAGAATATTTTCTGTTTTTATCACTTTTGTTACAAAATCTTTGGAGATCTTTTATATATTTAACCTATTTCGTCGTGTTCTTGAGAGCCGTCGTCGAACCTACTGGTGTTAAAGCTCAAAACCCTTGTTTGATACGTTATTTACGTGCAGTCATAGAGTATGAGTTGGATAAAGCTTTGCAGGAGATGTCGATTGAAGATGATAAGCTGATTGTGCTGCAAAACCTTCCGCAGTTCAGCTCTTTCTTGCGAAACAAGAGTAGTATCACTGGTCGTCTTTTGTGCCCAGAGAACTAGAAGATGTCTGATTTGATTCATGAAATGCCTCACTTATGGCGAGTGTACAACAGAGCTAGAGGAATAGCTCTTTCTAATGAACAGTTTCACTTCTTCTTTGGTTCAGAGTCTGAGTTAACTACGGTCTTAGAAATCGGTGCTTGGACCTTAAATGACTGGAGTATTACGCTGGAGCGATGGGTGGAGAAACCGCCAGCTGATTACTTGAAAGTGCTGCCAATATAGATCCCTCTTCGCAATATTCCGATAACTTTAACACAGCTGATACCATTAAGGAAGTTGCAGCGCATATTGGACAGTTATTGTTGCTTTTGATCCCTTGAAACCACTAAGCAAGGGATATGTCAGAGTTAGAGTTCTATATGATGTAAACAAACCCTTGAAGAATTCTAGAGAACTCTAGATCCCATATGGAGAGAAGATTAACATTGGGATGGAGTATGAGAGAATCTAGCGCCGATGCAATCAGTGTCAAAGGCTAACTCATGACAAGGAACGCTGCCCATTTAATCCCTCAAACCGGCAAACTGTTGCTACAGGGGGGAATTGAATCGATCATTCCAAGTCGTCTGGTTCCAAAAATTAGTAAGGATGATCCTTTGTTTGGATTTTTGACTGATGATGACGATGGCATTGATTCGGTGTCTGGTAAACCGAAAATTGCTAGTATTAGTAATAAATTTTCATGGGCTGGGGAACGCAATCAAGTTTGGGTGCAATGTAAGCTTGATAGAGCTCTTGGTAATGCAGCTTGGTTTCATCTTTTTCCAAGGGTGCAAACTAAGTATTTGGAAAGGATTGGCTCTGATCATCGCCCTATCATCACAAGGTTTGTGAATGAAAACATGTCACAACGAGGCCGGTTTATGTTTCAGAACAGGTGGGTTTCAAAACCGGATTTCTCTGAGGTAGTGAGAGAGGGTTGGAATAAAGGTTTCGCTTTGGATAACTATTCCTTAATGAGCCGTATTGCGGATCGTAGAAGGTGTATATCTCTCTGGAATCAATCTACTAACCAGAACTCTCAGGAGAATATTTTGAGGCTGTTCTATGAACTTGAAATTGAGGGAGCTAAACTAATACCAGATTTTTAGTTGTTGAAGACTCTACTGTGGAAATTAGTTGAAGCTTATCATGAGGAAGAACTCTTTTGGAAGCAGCAAAGCAAAGAAAAATGGATGTGTGACGGTGATCAGAATACTCTAGCGCATCCAGTTTCAGGCGAGGAGATTAAGGTGGCAATATTCAGTATTAGAGGTGACAGTACCCCAAGAGCTGATGGCATGTCGGGGTGTTTTTATCAATCTTTTTGAGACATTGTTGGGCCTCAAGTTATATCTGAGGAACAACAGTTTTTTGAATCTGGTTCCTTACCGCCTGAGTGGAACTTCACACATATTTGTTTGATCCCAAAAAATTTAAAGCCATCAAAGATGACTGATCTCCAACCAATTAGTCTTTGTTCGGTACTATAGAAAATTGTTTCTAAGGTTATGTTCTATCGATTAAAATGCATTTTACCTTCTATTGTCTCAGATAATCGGGGAGCTTTCGTTTCCGGCCGGTTGATATTAGACAATATTTTACTTGCACATGAACTCGTTCATGCCTTGAAGACAAATACTAGTTGTGATGAAGATTTTCATGGCTATAAAGCCGATATGTCTAAAGCTTATGATCGAGTTGAGTAGTCTTTTTTAGAAGAGCTACTTAGTCGGCTAGGTTTTGATATCATGTGGGTGAAATGGATAATGAGTTTTTTACCTTGGTCTCATATTCTATTCTTATTAATAGAGCTTCATATGGATATATTCAACCACAAAGAGGACTACGGCAGGGTAATCTGTTATCGCCTTTTGTCTTCATTCTTTGTGTTGAGGCTTTGGTACACATCATGAATAAAGCTGAGCTTGACGGAAGATTAACATGAATGAAACCTTCACGTTCCTGTCCATCGATTCAACATCTGCTCTTTGTGGATGATAGTCTTTTCCTTTGTCAAGCAAGCCTTAAAGAGTGTACTGAATTTTTGAAATGCCTTGAGCTGTATGGAAAGGCTTTGGGGCTGGAGATTAACTTCAAGAAATCTGCTATTACTTTTGGGAAGAAGCTAGACCCTTACATAAGACAAATGCTAGGGCTGTTTTTTGGTATTGAACAAGAGGGTGGTGATAGCAAGTACCTGATGAGTGTTTTAGTGGAGCATAGTGCGACCTCCTTAATTTTATCACAGATAGATTGAAGTCAAGAATAAGTGGCTGGTTTGAGAAGACACTCTCTTTGGGCAGGAAGAAAGTTTTGTTAAAATCTATAGCAATGACCCTTCCTGTTTATGCAATGTCCTGTTTTAAGCTGACTAAACATCAATGCAAGCAAATTACAAGTGCCATGATGTAGTTCTGGTGGAGTGCTCATGAGGATAAAAACAAGATGCATTGGGTTGCTCGGAAGAAAGTTTGTAGATCAAAGGACATATGAGGATTGGGATTCCGTGATATTGGTAGGTTTAATCAAGCTTTGCTTGCAAAACAGTCATGGAGGCTTCTAAAATCTCCTTCATCTCTACTAGCCAGAGTTTATAAAGTAGTACATTATCCAAACATGCTTTTCTTGGAGACTAAAATGGGTTATCGACCCTCATATGCGTGGCGTAGTGTAACGCCCCAACCGCCACCTCTCTAGTGGGCCCCATGTTCATCACCAGCCCATGGGCCCACCTCTCTTAATGGGCGTCATGTCCTCTCACTAGGCCCGTGAGTCACCAATATCTGACGACCGGTTTGCTACGCCCGGGAGGCTTAAATACTTGTTTACTGAAACAGGTATTTTTGTACCCTTGGAATTCAATTCCCCAATGCGATGTAGCATAAGAGGTTATCGATCCAAATGGATGTATTGTAAGCAATCAAGATATAGCAGATCTAATCAAGTCAAGCCAAGTAATTTAAGGTTAGCTTTTTCTTGAGCAGCCTTTTTCTCTTGAATCCTTTCCATTAGTACCTCTCTCAGGATCACGTTGTAGGAAGGAATATTGGCAAAAGCATCTAACAAAGCCTTTGTTAGCTCATCCCCTTTTAATGTATTGAGTATTCCTCTATACTCCTCCTTGATTTCTTTCTTAAATCTTCCAGGGAATGGCAATGGAGACTTGTAGGTTGGAGGGATGTAGTGTGGTTCCTTCTGCTTTGAGAAGACTTGCTTTTCAACTATGTTGATCTTGACGCTGTCAGTCACTCTAGTGTCCGATCGGGTGGGTTGGTCGGGTCTATTCTCTTGTGTTATTTTTGCAGCCTGAAACTCATTTTGATAGAAATTCTCCCCCTCCTGTTCATCACTGTCTGCAGGGATTGGTTGGACTCCTTCACGAGGTGGTAGAACACGGCCACTACGGAGGGTAACGACATTGGCAAATTCGTTCAGTGTTGGATTATGCGGTTTGGTACAGTGTGTGGACGGGATGCAGAAGTGGTTTGCCCCTCTAGTTTGATAATACGTTGGTAGAGGGTGGTAAACTTATCAGTTAGCGCGGTGAAAGAGTGGGTCATGTCATTGCGGATCTCCATCAGTAGTTTGCTGTATTGTTGATCGCTGTCGGTTTGACTTTGTAGGATTTTGTTGACAATTGCCTGGACGTCCCGTGCTTGGGATTGTTGTTGAGGTTGAATAGCTTGTTGAGGTGCAAACTCCTTGGCTTCTAAATACATGATCCTGTTGCTTAAAGCGTAAAACTTTTGGGACAGATCATTGAATGAGGAAGTCATATAGTTGGAGAGCTCATCGAACATCCTAGTCATTTCCAATTGATCATCAGCTTGCAGCTGTAGAAGTTGCTGCAACATGTTCTTCAACTAAAAATCTTTAGCAGTGGCTATCCTAGGTGCTGGATGTTGAAAATCATGTTGTGGAGCGAAAGATTGATGATAGACATCTTGAAACTGATAAGAACGTGAAGTGACTTGCATTGGGTGGTGCTTGTAGTGAAAATTCATCATGAACTGGTCCATCGGATTCATAAGCAGAGGTGAGACACGGTCGAGCTGAGAGCAGACATGATCGGGTTTGGTGTAACTCGATCGGGTTGGGTGGTCGGGCTCGAGTAGTCGTGTACCTGAAATGCAAATCAGACAAGCAGCAAATAGAAATCAGTAATGAAATAGAAAGGAAATAAAAAGAACTTGATCTAGATAGAACTGGGATCCTAAATGGAACAAATAACATCCAAATGGCAGCGGCGCCAAATTAAAAAAGGTATTTTTGTACCCTTGGAGTTCAATTCCCCAATGCGATGTAGCATAAGAGGTTTTCTTACACTAGACCAATAAGAAAGTTGATTTAATAAGTTGTAGTGATGAGTTGTAAATCAAGCTGTAATGTGAATACAAATTTATTATACTAACAACAAAAACATAATTTATCATACAGTAGGGAAAATGACATAAGTCAGTAAACATTTTAATTGGTAATCACGAAAGCTTATTAATGGACAAAGTAAAGCTTATCGTTTCTATTCTTTCAAAATTATATTAGGCTGTAGTGACTATGGATATAAAAGGTATTCCTATTTGTAAATACCTACTTATAACGCCCGATTTTATGTGTCTTTTCAGGATTGTTGAGCGGGTTAGTGTCGATCCCTAATTGTAACGCCCCTGTCTGAAATTTTGTTAGTGTCTATCAACACCAACAAATTTCGGTTTGACATGTTTGTTTTAAATTGAAAAATCGATTTGGGATGGTTTCGCTAAACCCTAAAGCTCATTTTAAAGAGAAAACTCGGCGCCTTGAAGGGTTATCAACCGCTTTTATTCTTTCAGAAGAGTGGAAAAAGTTCCTAAGTTTTCCTGTGAAGTTCTATGGGCTTTTGGAGAGATTTAGGTGATGTTCTTAAGAGTTTTGACTAAAGGGAAGGAAGATTTTGTGGCTGTGGTGTTAAGAGAGTCTTGTGCTGCCTCTGATTGTGTTGTTCTCTTCATTGTTAGTTCTTTATCAAAGTGAGTTCGTGACCATGGCTTATCTAAGCATTAAGATTGTGTGTTTTGTGTTTATTTGATGTGTGGAATGATTTTCCTTGTTGTGTTATGTGTTTCTGGTGTTTATGTGGCCTTTTGTGGCTGTTCCTTGGTTGTGTCGGCGTGGGAGATGATGTGGTGGTGATTTTAGGTCCTCTGGTTAATCAGATCAAAATTGGATGTGTTCTAGGGTGTGAGTATTGATTGACACCAGGAGGGTGTCGATCGACATTAGACTGTTGTTCGCAGTGCATTATCGTGGTGGTGTCGACCGAAACCAATTGAGGGTGTCGACCGACACTAGTTGATGGTGCCAATCGACAATTTTCTGTGAGCGCAATGTTTGTTTTTAATTGATTGGATTGGATGTTTTTGGTACTATTAATATGTGATCATGATCTTAATTGCTTACTTGTATAGCCCAGTAGATGGGAGAATTGCATCACTGAGTATTTGGGATAATACTCGCGTATCTCATTGTGTTTGTGGTGCATGTAAAGTGTAACGTAGAATCATGGCAATGAGGAGGAGGATGATCTAGGGTCTCGGTTATTATGTTTATGGTTATGTTATGTTGTTGGAATGTAGATTAGAAACATGCTAGGCGGTTGGTGTAAATTGTGGTGATAGAATGATTGGTTAATAAATATTAGGATTACTTAGAGTTGGTTTTGTTGTTTCCGTTGTGCATGATGGTTTATTTACATAACTAGGTTCGGACCCGCGCTACAGCGCGAAGGAAATAATTACATATAACGGATTATAACGGATTATAATATGTTACATTTTAATTTTACTGCAGTGCAGTCGATTACAGTAAATCATATATTTGTATAATAGGTTTAAATAAAATAATAAAGTAAAAAAGCGAGTAAATAATCATATATTGAGTTTTGATACAATTAAAAACACTATGAAAATTTAACAACACGAAATAATATTTGTCGATAAATTATTCAATTTGACCATTTTTGTAGTAGAAGTAGGAATATACGTAAAAATTACATATTTACAATATATTTTTTGATGGATCAACCCGTAACAGAATTCATTTTATAAAAAACATTATTCATAACTTGCTTTATCATTATAATTGTGATTTTAACAAACTACCTGTAAACTATCTAAAATTTACATAGTTTGTATATAATATATTTTATCAATAAAATTATGTCTCCAAAATCACATATATTTTCAATATTTTAAATTCTAAATTATTTATATATTTGAACCATTTAATTATGATATTTTGAAACTTTTTGAAAAAATTTGAAATTTTAAATATGCTAATGTAATAATGGTTTTAATATTGGTCATACTTATAATGATTTTAAACCATTGTCCAAAATATTTAACCAAGTGTAGTTGAGTATTATATGTCCGTTTTGAAAAATTCAAATTGCAACATATGCAAAAAAAATTAAATTTTTATTAAATATTTATATTATATATAATATCATAAGATAAAAAGAAGAACAATTTTTTTTAATAGATTATATTAAATTAGTTAAAGAAATATGAGAAATTGATACCAATAACCTTTTTATGATACCCTTTTAAAAATACCCTCATTTTTTTGTCATTTTCATTTTTACCCTCTCTTAAATTTTAATGGCCACTTTACCCCTAGTTGAAAGAATATTCTTTCCCAAAGGAAGGAATATTCCTATACAAAATTTTTCCCGCCAAAAAAGTTTCCGAGAAAAAATTTCCCGCAAAAAAAATTTCCGTAAACTTTTTCTAGGAAAAAAAAAAAGTTTTACTAAATTTTCCTGCCAAAGTTTTTTTTAAGAGTTTACAAGGGTTTTTAAAGAGATTTACAGGAGTTTTAAAATGGTTTTTAAGATATTGTAACGGTTTTTAAAGGGTTTTAGAAGCTTACAAAGGTTTTTGAATAATTTTTAAATGATTTACAGTGGTTTTAAAAAGTTTTTATAAGTTTATAACAGTTTTAAAAGGATTTACAAGGATTTTAAAAAGATTTTAAAAATTTACAAGGATTTTAAACGGTTTTTTTAAAAGGATTTACAAGTGTTTTTAAAAGGATTTACAAGTGTTTTTAAAGACATACAAGGATTTAAAAATAGTTTTAAAGGATTTACAAGGGGTTTTAAAAGTTTGTAGAGGTTTTTAAAGGGTTTACAAAAGTTTTTAAAGGTATCACTAGTTCTTTAAAATGGTTTTTAAGGATTTACAAGGGTTTTTAAAGAGTTTTAGAAGTTTACAAGAGTTTTTATTAAATGATTTATCACGGTTATAAGGGCTTTAAAAGGATTTACAAGTGTTTATAAATGTTATAAAATGATGAACAATGGTTTTAAAAGGGGAAAATGTTATTTAAATACCGAATTTACAAATTTTGGCCATTTTAATCCTCGATTTCCACTGTGGCAATTAAAATCATAGACTTTTCGTTGACGTTATTTTTAAATCACCATCTTCTGTTAACTGAGCTAGATTGAACATGTCGTCAAATCAAATCCTCTAACAGAGTCTAACAAAGGAGTTAACAGTCGTTTAGAATCGTTAATCGATCTCTGTTAAGTCGAAAAATGAGAATCACAAGTACAAACGACGTCGTGCTGCCTTAAACGAAATGCCTAAAAGGTTTAGTCAAATTTTGAAAGGTTTTGGATGACTTTTAAAAGATTTACAAGGGTTTTTAAAGGATTTTTAAAAGATTTAAAGATATTTACAAGGTTTTTAAAAAGGTTTTTAAGGAATTGTGGAAAAAGTTTTGGCGGGAAAAATTTTGTCGGAAATTTTTTGGCGGGAGAATTTTTTTGGGGGGTAAATTTTTGTCGAAAATTTTTGGCGGGAAATTTTTGGGAAGGAATATTCTTTTTGTTGGAAAGAATATTCTTTTCTTCATCATGGGTTATCATAAAGGAGGGTAATTTAGTCATTTTGTACATTGAAGAGGGTATTTTTGAAAATGGATACCTAAAGTGGGTACTTTAGAAAATGATATCATAAAAAGGTTAGTTGTGAAAATTTCCCAAAAAATATTAGGAAATCTTATAATTAGTTATGGAAATAATACAATCCTAAAATTAGATATGGGAAGTATCCGATGTATGTATCCAAACCCAATTTAATATCCAATTTTGAAGTATCCAATTGTTAAAATCAGGTTATTTTTTTTATTTTGATCTGACCCGTATTCCATTTTGTACTTCTCTTTTACTAATACAGGGATAAGAATTGCTGGATATTTGCTAATTTAACGATATTTGTTTATTGGATTGGTTTTTGGTTTATTTCTTCCGTTGGTTTAGTTGGTTAATTTTAAATTAATTTATTTGGCCACCTTTGTCACCAAATTGCACTTATTTTTCAGTCAAAGGTCCTGAGAGAACTCAAGATGATTTGTATTAGTCAAAGGATGGGTAAACATCCGGGAAGTGGTTGTCGGAACTTCGTGAATGAGGCCAAACAAAGGGAAATATTCGTGAAGTGGCCATCGGAACAGTGTGAGCGAGGCCAAAACACATGGAAAGATCATGTGGTGATTTGTAGCAAACCGACCGTCGGATATGGATGAGCTCATGGGCCTAGTGAGAGGACGTGAGACCCATTTAGAGAGGTGGGCACATGGGATGAGAGTGAACATGGGGTTCACTAGAGGGGTGACGGTCGGGGTGTTACACTTAGCTACGCTTTGTATAGCTTTGTGGGAAGATAATAAGATAAGAATTTAAGCCTCGTATAGCCGATCTACAACTTATATTCGTTCCAAGGTGAATGGACTCGAAAAAGTCATCACCTAGAGAGAAAGTTATACTGGTCTCACATATTTGATTTAAGATGTAAATACACATGACCAAAAGTGGTATGTTGTTGATCCTAAAGTGGGATTCAGTCCGAGATGAATGTATCCAAGAGTTATCATCTCGAAGAGGAGAATTAAAGAATCTCACATTGACAGTAAGTCGATAAACTTTGGTGAATTTGACACCCAGAGCGAAATAACTTTGGTGAAGTCATATTCCATATTTTATCGATTATATATGTTGTAGTGATAATGTGAAACATACATGATGTCCACCCTCAAAATGAGCTTTAATGAATTGTTCATAGTGCAATACAAGAGATTGAAAACGATTCATAGGTGATTAAACATGAAATTTTCCATGTAGTAATGATTATACATGAGGAAAACAATTTGTAAGAAATCTTTCTCCCATGTTATGTATTCATTATTGGAGATAAAATATTTCTAGTTTGAAATTATATAGGTGTGTGATATATGTTGTAAATGCTTCCCCACACCGCATAAAATATATCATCTAAGAAAGATGAAATATATAGAGGGGAAAGATGAGTCTCTGTTCTACTAATATTGAGCAATCTTATAAGAGATGTGCCTATATTGAAAGATTTGCATATTATCATGTTGATAATAAAGTTCTCCATTATTATGGGAGAATTGATGAATAGTTTGGATATTTGAATAAATGAATATAATGAATACAAATTTAAAAGTTCCACATATCACTATTCATAATATATTGCAAATAAAATCTAAAAAACTAATGGATGAGATTTCATAATAAAATTTGTGATCCACACATAAATGAATATGAACTTGAAGTTGAACTTGAAGTTCAAATCAATCTCATATTCTAGCTTAAAATGCTCGAGTACAAATATGTCTCTAAAGAATGACATACTAAGTCTATGACACGTATTAACCGTGGTAGGCTACTTTGGTTCATAAGATAAATATAATTCTCAAAAAGAAAAAGGAACGATTGTAAAGGCTATTTTGGTTCATAAGATAAATATAATTCTCAAAAAGAAAAAGGAACGATTGTACATCGTATCATCCTTAGACTGGTGGTCAATCCAAGAGGACTATTCAAACGCTCGAGGATTTGTTTAGGATGTGTGTACTGGATTGGGGTGGTCATTCGGTGGACCACTTGAGTTTGGTAGAGTTTGATTACAACAATAGCTACCAGGCGAGTATTTGCATGGCTCCTTTTGAGGCTTTGTATGGGAGGCCATGCAGGAAACCATTGTGCTGGACCCAAGTGAGGGAGAGGAGAAGATCCGAGTTTTGTTCAGTAAACGTCGGAGAAGATCCGAGTTTTGAAGCTGAACATGAAGGAAGCTCAGGATCTGCAAAAAAATTATACCGATAAGAGGCGTAAAGAGATTGAGTTTGAGGTTGGAGATAGAGTGTATCTCAAGATGGCTATGCTGCGGAGTCCTAATAGGTCACTTAAAGCATTGTGGAGCGGGTTGGGCCGGTTGCGTATCGGTTATACAGGCTTTTCGTAAGGTTTTCCATGTGTTGATGCTTAAAAAGTGGTGGCATAAGGATGATGAGGTGTTGGCGAAGATTCCTACAGATCTTCTGCCCAACATGACCCTGGAGACGATACCAGTGAGGGTTCTCGAGAGGAGGGTTAAGGAACTTTGGCGTAAGAAGATTCCTTTGATAAGAGTGGCAGATGAGATGATTAGTTCTCATAGGGTATGATTAGTTCCCCGGATACTAGGAGTGCTTGAGGGTGACGACCCAAAAGTGAGATGGTATGACTTAAAGCCTAAGGTCTAAGTGTGAGAGCGGTATGGCTCTAGGTTGCGACCTGAGAGCGAGGAGTTGTGAGCATGTGAGGTATATTACGCGGAGGCCATGCATAGAGACTAGATGGAGACCTTGAAGGTTGTTGATTAGTTCAATCTCGTGATTTTGGTGTATTGGCCGGGTTGGATCAAGGATTGTTGGACTATGGTAGCGGTTGGTTGTGGTTCAACTAATTGAACGGTGTTGCTAGATTCGAGGATGAATCTTTGTTAGTATAGGAGAATTGTAATGCATGTGTCTGTGTTTTGGACGGTGTTGATCGAGAGTAAGGAAGGGTGTCGGTCGACACCGGTTATTTGGGCGGTTAAACGATTTAACTCTGTAATTGATCGGTTTAATATTATTGGAAATTCGACCAGCCTCTTCTCATTCTCTTAAGTTTTGTTTTGTCGCTTCCGAAAGCTAAGAGAAAGAAAGAGAGAGTCTGAGAGTTAATCCTGAGGCTTAAGGAGGCTTAGGAGGGGGGTTCTGGAGGTTTATGTGGCTGTTCTTGTGAGTTTAGCGAGAAGAGGACTGGATTCGTGGCTGGTGGTGCAAGGAGGGTCTTGTTCTTGTTGTTTCCTCTCTGTTTCGTCCCTTCATTCAATCCACATTAAGGAGAGTGTGTGACCGTGGTTGATCTAGGCATATAAGACCTTATAATGTGTGTTGGATTGATTTGGGTGGCTAGAATTGTTGTGTTTTGGTTTGTTTGTGTGTTGTGGATGTTGTTTTATGTCTATTGATGGTTTAGGATTAAATTTTGGAGCCTGGAAGTGTTTGAACCGGTCTCTAGGGAGAGGAGATGCGATTTCAGGGCTCCTGCGGAGCCAGTGTCGATCGACATCAGTTCGAGAGTCGGTTGACAACAACCTAGTTTATATGTCGGTCAACACCATTTTCTGGTGTCAGTCGAAACCAATTTCTGGACAATTTTCTGGACAGCAAGTAGTCGGTGTTTGTATATGCATGGTTTGGTTGTTTTGATTGATCTTATGCATGTTTGATGGTCTTATTATGCATGTGTGTATAACCCAGTAGATGAGAGGACTGTTTCACTGAGTATTTGTGATAATACTCACGCATCTCATTGTTTTTGTGATGCAAGGCGAGGAAGATGGCGATGATCTAGGGTCGTTGTTTGGTTGGTTGGTTATTTAAATTTATTGTTTTGGAGCCTTGGAATCAGGAGCATGTTTAGGATTGCTGGTTTAATTGGTTATTGGATAATGTTTGGATGATTGTTGGTTTATTTGGTTAAACAATTAATTTTGGATTGATTAGTTTGGTTTCCGCTGTTGACTGCATGTTGGTTTAATTTGTCGGTTTGATATTAATTATGAGGTTAATATTGATGAATTAAATGAGAAAAATTGGATGGGTCGTTTCAAGGATTAAACTTCCCAGAAAAATCAAAGATGGCGAAAGAATCTAAGAAAATTATTAGGTCCTAAAATACCATATATGAGCGCCATTAGTGGGTTTATGTATCTTGCAAATTATACTCGATCAGATATAGGTTTTGCTACTAATCTAATTACAAGATACAGCTCAGCACGAACATTGGTTAGAATGGGATAAAGCATACCTTACATTATCTCCAAGTTTGTTTTGCAGACGCAAGAAATTATTGGACTTCATGAAGCAAATAGAGAATGTGTTTGGCTTAGACCAATGACTCATTACATACAAGAATCAAGCAGAATAATCACCAAAAGGGAATCAACAAATATTTTTTGAAGATAATGATGTGTGTTGCTCAGGTTAAAGAAGGTTATATTAAGAGTTATAGGACAAAACATATTCCTCCGAGATTTATCTCCTATACTCAAGAACTCGAAGAAAAGAAGGAAGTTCAAATTCAATACATCAGTTCAAGCGACTGTGGATACCGAAATCGGCATCTCGGCCGGTGGGCCTATCTTGCTCGGGCCCATGAAAAAGAAGCCCACTTCGAACCTTCTAAGCCTGCTAAGGAGAAGTCAACCATAATCTCGAGAACTAAAGGAGCAAATCGTAACTGGTCACTCCGTGGTCAAACTCCGCTTTGATGAGGATCGCGAGATTGACGTAGTTAATTTCGCGATCCATTTAATGACTATGTCCGATTGTATAAATAGCTAATAAGATCGATTGTACAAATGACATATTTCGCTGAGCAATAAAACTATAAATTTTTCACTATTCATTTAAACTTATGTTCGCAAATATAACGAGTTCGTACAGGGAATAGGATCCCACCCAAAGTCATCTCAGTTCTCTTTATGTGGATTCCAGCTCCCACATTTTGGCGGATCACGCTAATGCGGATTAAAGATACGCGGAAGCCCAAGTTCCTCAGCTATGAAGGGAAGGTGATATGATCATGGATAGCACTAAGGAATTGGAGCATGAACCGGAGTTGGAACTTGAAAAAGCTAAGCTCGTAGCTGAGGAGAAGCAGCTCGGAGAGGAGGATAAGCAACTAGGAGAGGAGGATAAGCTTGTAGCCGATGATGCTCTTGTCATACCAACTGGTCCAATGACTCGCCCAATAGCTAAATTGTTTAACGAATCTGTTGGAGGATTATTTAATCAGATTCGGAGCCAACACGATCAAGACATCAAGTATGAAGGAAAAGCTTGTCAAAACACTTAAGTTTTGATCCAAGCTAAGTGATTCAACAATGGGAAAAGTGTCATGGTTGTACTCTTTTTCCCTTGTCAAGTTTTGTCCCACTGGGTTTCTTGACAAGGTTTTTAATGAGGCAGCTGTTTCACTTCACCATTGCCCATTTGTTGAATCAAAAGCCCAAGGCCTTTTATGCACTTAAGGAGCCACGGCCAAGAAGAGGAAGAGGGTCAATCTATCTTTTAAATTTCAAGTTTTTAATTTATTGCTTTGTATTTTCGAGAACAGCCTTGTAACTTGTTCCAAGGCTTGTTCTTTCTCTTCTTTATAAACTCCCTTGTAATCTCTTTGAAACTGAACATTTTCTTTTTATCAAAAACCTTTTGTTTCTCTAAGGAGATCTTCTTGTTGGTGTGTATATCCAGCAAAACCCTTAGCTTCTTTGGTGCGTATATCCAAAGGATTTAAGTTCGGTATCGTGAAGCTATTCTGCAAGCTTCTTGTGATATCCATCGACCATTCAACTTCTATTCCGCTCCACGGCTTTCCAGCCAAATCTATCCTTGCTCAACTTAAGAGTGTCAAATCCTAGGGAGATTCTCGTCAGAAGGGGGACCCGAAAGTTCACCTCCATACTTTCCTCCTCACGGTGGGAAGAGTGGACTTTGAGCCCCACAAAGAAGATGCGGGGTACTGCAAACTGTTTGCTGAAACGTTCGTCGGACCAGCTTTCCTTAGGTTAGCCTTGCTCAAGGAAGGGACAATTGACAATTTTACTCAGCTTTCCACAACATTTCTCAAACAATACTCGAGCTTCATAGGCGTCGGGGTCACCAATGCCCAGCTGTGGAACTTAAGTCAAGGACTTAATGATTCACTCCGGTCCTAGGTCACTAAATTTAAGGAAATAATGGTCCAGATCCCGGGACTGCTGACTCTGCGGCCTTTTCAGCTCTCAAAAACGGACTTTTGCACGAATCTCGCTCTAGGGAGGAACTCACAGTCAATCGCTCCTCCAGCATACAAGACGCTCTACATCAAGTTTTGAACTGGGTCGTGGCGGAAAAAGAGAAGGCTGCATTTGCCTAGAAGTACAAAGTGGCACCTAAGGTGAACTTTGATCAAAGTGCTAGGAGAGGTCCTCAGGGTCACCGGCCAGAACCAGCGACATTCGCAATGGATCACCAGAAGGGGGGAGCCAAAGGCTCGCATTCAAAACCGGCGTTCGAACCTCGCGGGTAGGCCGGAGCTCTCCCTAGCAATAAGTGGACAGAGAAGGGAAGGAGGACAATTCCTATTGCGAGCTTCACAAAGTTGCTGGTCATGCTACCAGGAACTGCAAAAAAATTGATGCATTTGCTCGCGGAAAGGTTTGTGAGCGGCGGAACGCCGGACTTAACGATCGATGAGCTTGACCAAGCTCAAAACTCAGTTCAGCCCGTCTCGGAGGCAGCCCCCGAAGAGGAGGATCTTCCCCCAGCTAAGAAACCGAAGGCACTCCTCATCGAGGAGATACCTCAGTTGCCAAAAAGCAAATCGACATCATTATGGGGGGGGGGGGATCCCAGATGTTCCGTAATTCTATCCAGGCCATCAAGGACCACCCGAGTAAGCTTAATGGTTCGATCCCAAAAAAGCATAAGACGAGCGAGGTTCACCCCGACATAACCTTCTCGGAAAAGGAAACAGAGAACCTGGATTCTCCCCACGATGATGCACTGGTCATTACTCTTGACGTAGCAAACCATGATTGTAGGATACTGGTCGATACGGGGAATTCGGTAGACCTCACTTTTTTGGAAACTCTTGCACGGATGAGGATCGGCAAAAATCATATCACCGAACCTCCAGCCCAATTAGTGTCATTCACCAGCAAAACTTCGATGTCTCTAGGAACCATAACTCTCCCGGTCTCTACGCAAGGGGTTTCTAAGATGGTGGAGTTCACTGTGTTCGACCGACCTACGACCTACAATGTCATACTAGGGACTCTAGGAACCATAACTCTCCCGGTCTTCTTGGTTGTACTAGATGAAAGCAGTCCCCTCTACTTATCACCAGTGCGTCAAATTTACGATTCCTGATGGAGTTCGCGAGATCCTTGGGAGCCAACGCACGGCCAGGAGTTGTTACCTGACCGGGCACAAACTTCTAGTTCAATAGCAACCACAGTTCGAGGTCGCTAAAAATCCGGTGAGAAGTAAGCTGGATAGCTACCTCTATGAGGAAGTTCAACTCAATGAGTTGTTTCCTGATCAGAAGGTGAAGATTGGAGCAGTATTGTCCCCGACGATCAAAACCGAGCTGATTAATTTTTTGCGGGAAAATAAGTCGACATTTGCTTGGGAAATGGGCGAAATGACTGGTATCAGCACCGAGGTGATATCACACGAGCTGAACGTCAATCCTGCATTTAAGCCAATTCGGCAAAAACGTAGGAAACAGGGAAAAGAACGAGCTGACATGGTAAATGCCGAAGTGGACCGCCTCCTCAAAGCCGGACTGATCCGCGAAGTTCAGTACCCGGACAGTAAAATCTATAAAGTAAAATCTATAATCAGATCACTGACCACAACATGTATTGTAAAATGAAATTACATGTCATACATTGAAAAGCGTTACGAGAAATAACTTCTTCCAAATTGTTAAATAGAAAAATTTATTATAGACCATATATGTATATCTTTTCATCTTACAAAATCTTATATGCAAAATTAATTCATACCAATAGATTACAACACGTGTCGCAAACAAAAAATAAGAAAATAAAACTCAACATGTCATACATGAAAAAGAGCGTAACGGGAATAAAATGGTATGTAACTACACATATAAATTTTCTACCATTCATTTTATATCACCAAATCTCTCCATATCTTCTCTATGGAAACTAAGATATGTTTCTTTGGGCATCACCAGAGATAGAAGATAACAATGGCACCAAAAATATCTTTGTAAGTATTGTTGGCGATTAGCTTGTTGATAGCAATTTCTTTTGAAACTAACACTAACTAAAAGGTGATCTAATGTTTATCTTATGTTTTCTCATTGTTCACGACAGTAGAAAGAAAAAATCTATCAAATCGGTCAGGATAACTTGCAGATTTGGAAGGACTGGTTCAGTGAGACGGTACGTTCACTAATTTAACTATGTATCTTTTTTGTTCTTTGTATGTTGGGCTCGGATTCGGCATTATTAAATGTATGAAACTATAAAATTTATTGCGAAATGACTTGAGATAACCTGTTTAATTAAGACTATCTTTTATTAGAACGAATTGAATGAAATATCTTTTTTGTTTGTCATAGAAATGAAAAAAAACGATTTGTAGGCAATTAGACATGTATCTCAATGCAATTTTATTATTATTTATAACTACATAATTTTCATGTTTTAGTAAAAGTTTTTGAAATAAATCGTCAAACTAGTACGTTTTTCAAAAAAAAGTTATAATAGCATATTTTTCTATGTTTGTTTATAAGATCATTTTTTAGTCTTTTCCTATCCCAATTTTACAGTGGGTTAAACAAAAATTCCCCACTTTTGTTATAACAAAATCTCATCTGAATTTTTTGTCAGCCCAACCATAATCCTGGGTTTTAAAATACAATGGTAGAAAAATGTAATGTTTTGGATAAGATCTTATGAAATGTTTTAAATGAAACATATATATTTTTTTTGCCTTATATGTTTTACTATAGTAGAAAAGTTTGGCCTTAACTTTTAATATTATACCAATTAAAGGAGGATTTGATGTAAACACTTATTAACAAATATGAAAACCATTAAAATCAATAATCACAAAAACCTAATATGTATCTGAAACAATAGAAACGTTAAGCTTTACTTTGTTCATCCATAAATAGGCATTTGTGATTACTACTTAAAGTGTTTACTGTTATATGTCAGTTACTTAGTATGATAAATTATGTTTTTTTTGTCAGTATAATAAATATAAGTTGTATTAACATTACAACTTGATTTACAAATCATCATTTACAGCTCATCAAATACAACTTTTAAATCACCAAAAAAGAGTTCAAGTTTTTTTTACATGTGTATATGGGGAAATTAATAAGCAAATATTACCTCCGTTTTTTTTAGGTTGACTAAATCAACCAACAAAAGACGCATAGTAGATAATAACGAATTAATTGTAGTCAAACGTGTTTAAAATAAATTATTAAAACTTGAAAAGATAATTGGGGGATTTGCACAAATAACCTTTTTATGATATCATTTTCTACAAATACCCTCTCTCGCTGTCCATTTTCAAAAATACCCTCTTTAATGTTAAAAAATGACTTTACCCTCCTTTAGTATAACCCATGATGAAGAAAGGAATATTCTTTCCAACAAAAAGAATATTCCTTTCGAAAAATTTTCCCGCCGAAAATTTCCGATATTAATTTTCCCGTCAAAATTTTTCAGCCATAATTTTCCGCAATTCCTTAAAAAACCTGGTAAATAATTTTAAAATCCTTTAAAAATCCTTGTAAATCTTTTAAAAATCATCCAAAACCTTTCGAAACTTAAGTAAACCTTTTACAACCTATGTAAATCATTTTATAACATTTATAAACACTTGTAAATCCCTTTAAACCCCTTATAACCGTGGTAAATCCTTTAATAAAAACTTTTGTAAACTTCTAAAACCTTTTAAAAACCCTTGTAAATCCTTAAAAACCATTTTAAACTCCTTGTAATGCCTATAAAAACATTTGTAAACCCTTTAAAAACATTCGTAAACTTCTAAAACCCTTTAAACCCCTTATAAATCCTTTAAACTATTTTTAAATCTTTGTAAATATCTTTAAAAATCCTTGTAAATCCTTTTTAAACCATTTTTAAATCCTTAAATCCTTGTAAATGCCTTTAGAAACACTTGTAAACCTTTTTTAAAACACTTGTTAATCCTTTTAAAAACCTTTTAAAAATCCTTGTAAATTTTTAAAAACCATTTGAATATCTTTTAAAAATCCTTGTAAAATCCTTTAAAAATTGTTATAAAACTTATAAAATCTTTTAAAAATCATTTTCCTTTGAAACCCATTCAAAAACCTTTATAAACTTCTAAAATCCTTTAAAAACTATTACAAATCTCTTAAACCCCATTTTAAAACTCATGTAAATCCCTTTAAAAACCCTTATAAATCCTTTAAAAGATCCTTTAAATCTCCTTGTAAACCCTTAAAAAAAACTTTTGGCAGAAAAATTTGTAAAATCTTTATTTTCTGCGGGAAAATTTTTGCGGAAAATTATATCAAAAAATTTTTGGCGGGAAAATTTTTTTGGCGGAAAATTTTTTGGAAAGAATATTCCATCCAAAGAAAGGAATATTCTTTAAACTAGGGGTAAATTTGCCATTAAAATTTCAGAGAGGGCAAAAATGAAAATGACAAACAAAAAGGGTAGTTTTGCAAGAGGGTATCATAAAAAAGTTATTAGTAAGAATGTCTCAAGATAATAATGCACATGATAATTTAAACTAATTGAAAATTCATTCATTCATTCATCCTAGCAGTTTTTTAATACCCAAACTTTGATACTATGAACATACCAACCTAAATTCACAAAAAAATACAAGTTGTCAACCTCAAGTATATGAAATTAGCCAAGTTCAACATCTCTCGAAACAACGACCATGAGTCAAATGACAGGGTGGCAATGACAAGGCGTCAAGGGTGAGTAAAACAAATTTTTTTCACCTGCACACAACAAAAAGACGTTTTTTAAAAAGGGCTATTATTAAGGAGAAAATAGTTATGATATGTCTTCAAAATCAATTCACACTCTAATATATCTATTATATGAGAGCCAATAGAAATGCAAAGAATTATATCTATGTGAGTCTATAATGTTGCTTTTATACAATATGAACTTATTAAATGCATACATACAGAGAGCTATTTAATTTGATAATTCATAATAGTTTGTGAGGGTTACAAGAATTTAATTAAGGCTTCTGAAATGTAATAGGGGAGGAACTACATTGTAAAAGATATGATTTTGTCATATCTACTGAAAGCCTCTGGTCAATTTGATCCAAAAACCAAACCAGAGATGGATCCCACAGAGAGATCGGACTCTTACGGAGAAATGACACACTCAATCCTTTACACAACATCATCGCATAGCATAGAGCATATTGTTGATACTCATGATTTGCCGTTATATTCACTCAAAACCTAAGATTAAGAAGGGAATTAGAGAAATTCAAACAATGGAAAATAGAAATGATGATGGCCGACGCCAGAGAAGCCGACGCTGGCTGGCAAGAGTGACGAAAACGAACGACTTGTTTTTCTCGTTGATATCGCCCACGAGAGAAAAGCAGTTATGCTTTGTGTTTTTGTAAAACCAGGTTGTACCATCTACTATTGAGCCTAATTTACAGTTAAACAAATAACAATAACATTTCAAATATTAAACTAATATAAACTTAAAAAAAATCATATGAAAAATAAAATAACAAAAAATTATAGCAATAAAAAACCAACAAAACAAACGTTACAAAAATAAAAATATAAAAAAAATTATAAACTTCCCGCGCATATATATAAATTTCTGTAAAATTAAATTTTTCAATTTTATTGCTGCCTATATATAGAGTTGGACTAAATATTGTGTTTAGATAATATATAATAACAAAAATAAATAGCTATCGTTAAGAGTAAACTATCGTTCATGAATCCAATTTAATTGGCTTTTCAAGACATATTTTTATTGATTTATATATGAAATATTTATCGAATTGACTACAAACGATTGTCGACGATATTTTCGGTACCAAAAAAGGTTCTTCCTATAAATCACGGATTAAATCGTATGTAGTTCATATATAAAAAATATATTTATGAATTAACGTAGAAGATAATAAATAAGTTTTTTTTCTTGATAAGAAATAAGATAAATGATTTTCTATCATATAGAAAGTAAATCGCTGACTGAAAAAAGTAGAAATAAATTAAAATAGCAAACATATAAGGGAGAGAATCTTCATAAATATAAAACAAATCTGGTCATAAACCGAATATATCAATCATGGTATCCATTCTATTAAATCTATGAAAAATTACACAACACAAAGGCAAACGAGATTGATACAATTCTCCTAGTCCTTCTTAAGAATGCAAAGCATAAATCATAGAACATAAATGTCAACACCATTAATCCAAACATTGTAATCTGAAAACAATTATAAAAACGATGAGATTAAATTAGATAATAAGATAAAAAAAATTTTGATAAGACTAATCTCTCATGATGATGGGGGCTCCTGCTTCCACAGCCTTGATTCTCTCTTGGATGAGTTTGAGCTTCTTTTCAACCACTTCGGCTGCTTTAACCAGTTCCTCTGAACAATCTGATTCGGTGGTTAGATCATTGGTTGAAGCCATTATCCCAAGATTCATAGCACGAGTATGCATCTTCTCCTTCTCCAACTTCTTCTCTGCGTCCTGAATCATCTTCTCCATGAGATCCTTTTGGTCCATCATGTATTTGATTTGTTTCTCAACTGGAAGCTCGCTAAACCTGTCAAGAAGAGAACGAACCTCGTTAACGTTTGGCCAGAGCTCAGGGCCATCCTTGTACTCGCTGTAAATGATAGCGCAAGCTGGTAAACCACAAAGGATGGTTAATTCATTGATCTTTTTCAGTAAACCAGCTTTGCGTTTTCGAAATGTAACTCGGCGAGTGGCGTTGTCAATGATCAATTGGTGTGTAACTTTTCTCCTACCCATGGTGAAAAAAAAAGATTGAAGAAGAAGGAGAGGAGGATTTGTGTGGTTTCAGATACTAATGGGTAAAATGTTATATAGATGACTTCTAGCTTTGATATTTTTCTACTAGGTCCACAAAAGATGTTTCAACACATTTACCTAGATACTTTTTAATATTAAAAAATTATAGAAAGGTTGTTACAGAAAAATACAAATTAAAATTAAGAAAAATAATAGCTATATATGAAAGCTTTCTATATAAGAAGACTTATATCAAAAGAAGTTTTACTTATTTATTATGTGTCTTTTGTTGGTTAGTCTAGTCAACCTCAAAAGAAGGAAGGTAATATTTTCCTATTAATGTTCCCATATCCACATGTAAAAAGGTTTGAACTCTTTTTTGGTTTCTTACACTAGACCAATTAGAAAGCTGATTTGATAAGTTGTAGTGATGAGTTGTAAATCAAGTTGTAATGTTAATACAAATTTATTATACTAACAACAAAAACATAATTTATCATACAGTAGGGTAAATGACATAAGTCAGTAAACATTTTAATTGGTAATCACGAAAGCCTATGTATGGACAAAGTAAAGCTTATCGTTTCTATTCTTTCACCTATATATTAGGCTGTAGTGACTATGGATATAAAAAGTATGCATATTTGTAAATACCTACTTATAACGCCCGAGTATATGGGTCTTTTCAGGATTGTTGAGCGGGTTAGTGTCGATCCCTAATTGTAACACCCCTGTCTGAAATTTTATTAGTGTCGATTAACACCAACAAATTTCGGTTTGACATGTTTGTTTTAAATTGAAAAATTGATTTGGGATGGTTTTGCTAAACCCTAAAGCTCATTTTAAAAGAGAAAACTCGACGCTTTGAAGGGTTATCAACCGCTTTTATTCTTTCAGAAGAGTGGAAAAAGTTTCTAAGTTTTCCTATGAAGTTCTATGGGCTTTTAGAGAGATTTAGGTGATGTTCTTGAGAGTTTTGACTAAAGGGAAGGAAGATTTTGTGGCTGTGGTGTTAAGAGAGTCTTGTGCTGCCTCTAATTGTGTTGCTTTCTTCATTGTTAGTTCTATATCAAAGTGAGTTCGTGACCATGGCTTATCTAAGCATTAAGATTGTGTGATTTGTGTTTATTTGATGTGTGGAGTGATTTTCCTTGTTGTGTTATGTGTTTCTGGTGTTTATGTGGCCTTATGTGGCTGTTCCTTGGTTGTGTCGGCGTGGGAGATGATGTGGTTGTGTCGCAGTGCATTATCGTGGTGGTGTCGACCGAAACCAGTTGTGGTTATCGACCGACACTAGTTGGTGGTGTTAATCGACAGTTTTCTGTGAGCGCTGTTTGTGTTTTTAATTGATTGGTTTGGATGTTTTTGGTATTATTAATATGTGATCATGATCTTAATTGCTTACTTCTATAGCCCAGTAGATGGGAGAATCGCTTCACTGAGTATTTGTGATAATACTCACGTATCTCATTGTGTTTGTGGTGCATGTAAAGTGTAACATAGAATCATGGCAATGAGGAGGAGGATGATCTAGGGTCTCGGTTATTATGTTTATGATTATGTTATGTTGTTGGAATGTAGATAGAAACATGCTAGGCGGTTGGTGTAAATTGTGGTGATCGAAATGATTGGTTAATTAATATTATGATTACTTAGAGTTGGTTTTGTTGTTTCCGTTGTACATGATGGTTTATTTACATAATTGCTGGATATTTGCTAATTTAACGATATTTGTTTATTGGATTGGTTTTCGGTTTATTTCTTCCGTTGGTTTAGTTGGTTAATTTTAAATTAATTTATTTGGCCATCTATGTCACCAAATTGCACTTATTTTTCAGTCAAAGGTCCTGAGAGAACTCAAGATGATTTGTAGTAGTCAAAGGATGGGTAAACATCCGGGAAGTGGTTGTCGGAACTTCGTGAATAAGGCCAAACAAAGGAAAATATCCGGGAAGTGGCCATCGGAACAGTGTGAGCGAGGCCAAAACACAGGGAAAGATCATATGGTGATTTGTAGCAAACTGACCGTCGGATATGGATGAGCTCATGGACCTAGTGAGAGGACGTTAGACCCGTTTAGAGAGGTGGGTACATGGGATGAGAGTGAACATGAGGCCCACTGGAGGGGTGACGGTCGGAGCGTTACATTTAGCTACGCTGTATATAATAGTTTTTATCCTAAACGGGGTATATTCTATGATAAAAATTTTAACGAGTCAGTATATTGCACATATATATTAATTATTAATTAAAGTGGACTGCTATGAAACATGTATAAAATATATGATTAATCTATTACTTATTCACCAAAAAAACATCTCCTTTGGATATACATATCTTTGGACAATCTTATAGATTAAGTACATATGGATTCAGTTTCTAAGTTTAGTAAACTTAATCACTAAACTATGTAATACTATAAATAGATGAACTTAGCTACTCTTGCTCTATTCTTGTAGATTCTAGTTCTCATTCTTTTTTTGTTTTTTCACTTGGTTTGATCTTCAATACTCAGTATAGAGATACAATTTACGACGATATCAAATTTATACAAAATTAAAGACGAAAACAAACAAACTAAACCACTGATAAATAATGTTAAGCATTTGAAATCATTATAATCGAGTCGAACAAATAATATAGTGAAACGATATTTTTAAGATACATGTGTATATTAAAATGATGTGTATGTTTTAAACATTAATTTATCATTACAAAATTGGCCAAAACAATTTACAAAAGAAAAAAAAAAAAGACTTCAACAGAACCTTATATTTTTGGCAAAAAAGTAAATCACAAGTAAACATAATAATTTTGAACCAGCCTGTTCTAAAGGTAACATAGTTGGTTTGCGCATAATATTTACTCAAATCACAACAGTTTACATTATAAACCCAAAGCTTTTTTCACTCTGCATAAAACACACAGGACTAAGAACAAGTGGATAGAGAGAAAGGAAGCAAGAGCCACGTTGCGACACAAAACCATGCAACCTTCAGTTTCTGTTTCCTCGACGCGTGTTACTTTGTTTCTTTGTGTTCTTCTCCAACTTGTCTACACACACACACACAAAATTTTGCCTCTCTTTCTCTCTCCGTCTCTGGTCCTTATTCTCTCCTCAACTTTGCTACTGAATCTGCCATGAGTTCTTTGCTTTCAAACTTGCCGCAACCTAAACAGGTTTGTTTCTTTCTTGTCCTTAGTTTCATATGTTAACTGATAAGGTTTGGTTTCTTTACAATTTGTTTGTTTTTCTTTAAAGTTGATGAAATTGTGGAGTTTGATGATGTTTTGTAAATGTGCTTGCGTGAAGTTTGTTTGGTCTGCATGCATGTTCTTGTTTCCTCTTAAGTATGTTTTGAGTCCAAACAAATGATTCTTCATGGCAGAATTGAAGACAGAACCATGAGTCGGACAATGGAGGAGTATCAATCTAATGAGAGTGAAGAGAACAAAGGAGGTTGGATTTGGAGTAAGGCAGTAAGTGTTGGGAAGAAGGTTCTAACAGCTGGTGTTGTAGTGTCTTCAGCTCCACTTCTTGTTCCTTCACTTGTTGTTGCCTCTACCATAGCCTTCCTCTCCTCTGTTCCTTTTTGTCTCTTCTTGGCTAACTATGCTTGTACTCAAAAGGTCATGAGTAGTCTTCTTCCTCCTGATACTGAAGAAACGAGTGGAGTTGACAAAGATGATGAATCTGGATTTGATGAGTACAGCAAGATTGGTCACCGTGAAGATGCGGCCGGAGTTGGTGAGGCTGCACTTTTCAGGGATTCGGATGAACCGGTTCCCATTGGGGTTGAGGAAGATAAGGATATGGCGAAAGAGTCAACGAGCTTGCTAGAGAAAATTAGGGATGAGGGTAGAAATGATAGAGAAACCTCTGAGAAGAAAGACTTACAAGATGATAAAAAGTCCGGAAATGACAAGTCGTCAGAGGAGGTTCAAGATCAGCCTGAAAAGCCGGAAGAGCCTGAAACTGGACGTGAAGGTTGTTGTTTCATTATGATCACTGTATGAAATTTTATTTTATGTAAAATAGTTTACTGATGTTTAAGGTTTTTGGCAGGTGAACTTGGGAGCACTAAAACTGAAACTTCTACTGGCAAGGATGATGAGGAAACATCTTCGAATGAGGTTTATACTAAATCCTATCATCTTGTGAGTTAGTAGCTGCATGATAACATCTAGAAATATCCCCTGCCTCTAGTTAAGTACTGGATAAATCCATGCTAAGTTTGTAATTTGCATGTATTCGAGATGGTCGTTGACTAGTTGCTTGCAACACATTTTTAATCTTATTGGTCAATAGCTATTAATTTTCACTGTTACATCTATATTGTTGTGGTTATAATTCTTTCTGTGGTGGTTATGTCCTCTAGTTATTAAGGTCATGGACTAGTCTTTTCATTGACTAGTGCCAATGGTGCTATATAATTGACTGGGAATTATTGTAAAATCATTCTCTGATCTCTTGACTAATGGTTCAGCCGATAGACCAAGCTAGTGGGGCACATGGAACCGGGGACGAGAAACGAAAAAACACAACTAAGAAAAAGAAGAAAACCGGGCGTGCAGGTAACCGGTTTCTAATATGTCATGTTCTGGAATGTTTAATTTAGAGGGAAGACTCTGTTCGTTCATTGCTAATATTGTGTTGTGCCATTAGCTAGACATGGTTTAGAATGTTTTGGTGAGAGATGTCTTGAATCTGCTCTTGATATGATGTATTTTCGTATGTGATGCTATTTTAGTAGAGTCCATTGTTTAGTTAGGCATGTATGTAGTAACATTTTTAACTAATCTCTGAAAATTGTGGTGGGGGATCCAAATGAATTTTTTAAAGTTGAGCTACAAAGAACATGGCTCTGATTGCGATCAACTGTTCTGCATTACGTTCGATTTTCAAAGGTAAGAGTCCAAGTAATCCAAGTATGTATGGTTTTGGATTTGCAGGTGTATAGTGAAGATCAGATATGGGAGAAGATGGAGGCATTGAGGAAGGTAGTAGGATACAGTGTTGCAAGGAGTGCCACATATGCAGAGGAGCTTCAAGCTCTCTATGTCTTCACTGGCGTGGTGGAACCTAGTCGCTCAAGTTTAAACCAGTTGGACACTCATGATATTGCATATGTTAGTCTTAGACTTCGCTTCCTCATGTCTGCTATCGGAATAATCTAGTTTGATGGTGTGTTTGTGTAGTAGGTTCATGACTCAAAAGTCTTAAACAAGTGTTGTGTACTAAACCTCAACTTTGTATGTACTTTTATTGCGACTTTTGGTTCTGATCAGTTTTATTTGTTTTGAATGTTTTCTAATATCCATTGATGGATTTACACATTTACACTATTACTAACCTGCAAGGTCATGAACTTTTGAATGTTACACATAGTATTCAAATACTTACAAGTAAAAGTGGAGAGAATCAGTAATGGTCCTTCCTGCGACTGACAAGATCACTAACCAGCTCATTCTCATCTTCACATTGTTGAAGCAGAGGCTTGTAAGCTGGATTGTGATCCACTACTACTCGTAGAATCTTTGCAGCTTCATCACTCTGCCCTTCTTTGTACAAAGCACTGCAATGGCAAAAGCTTTTTGTTTTCAATTGCGCGGGATTTAGTCATATATATGATTCTCTATCTACTTTCTAAACTCTCCATAGTGAAACTTCTATTCTGCTGTCATAGAGTACCTTGAAAGAAGCAGCAATGCCTCAAAGTAATGCTCTTTGCTTTTAAGATCACCGGGTTCTTGCAGTTTCGCTACTCTTTCCAAGTGTGTAATACCACTTTTCATTTTTCCCTGCCAGAAACACCAAATCTCAACTTCCAACCAAATCCACCATTATAGGTGACGAAAATTTGCAGAGCAAGAAAATAACAATAGGTAGTCTCTTAAATTTTGGTCAAATTGAAACTACGCGAAGAAGTTGTTATAACAATTGACATCCGATTCAGGACCTGAGACACTTTCATAACAGTCGTTTTCAAAAATGATTATCGGTCGTACCTGTTGCACATATGCAGCACCAGCCCACTGAGATGCAAGCATTAAAAGTTCAACATCCTCAGGATCAGATGGATCGCTATCAAGAAGCTGAGAGAAAAACAAAAGAAGTGTGCTGCTTAGTGAAAGATTCTTAAGCTCTTAATCTTACTACACAGTCAATAAGAAAGTAATATTGGTAAGTGTAAACGTACAAAAAAGTAAGCAGCAGAATTCTAACCTTGGAGATAGCAAGCTCCAAATATTGAGTAGCTTCTGCCAACTGCGTCTTCTGCAATAAAGCCTGTCCCATGAGAACCAAACCTCTTACATATCCAGGATCCTTTTCAAGAGCTAATCTGAAAAGAATAATTTACACATGAAGTGAATATCGCTAGACATGAAGGTAAAGAATAGTAGATGATCAGGAAGATACTCTTTAGAAATACACACCGAAGCAACTGAATGGATGTTTCTTGATCACCGTTTGACAAGACCTGAACTGAAAGCTGACACCAAATCCCCACATAAGAAAAATTGAAACATACAGGCTTACATGATCAATAGGAATACATTGTCCAACTACTTACAGAAAGAAGTTCTTCTGGTGTTAAAGTCTGTAGAGAAAGGGTCTGCTCTTGTGAGTTAGAGTCCACATACTTGATCACAGACTCGCTGATCTCCATGGAATGCCCAACGCTTGAAGAGGCTCCCTGACCCAGTAAACCAAGTTTTGCTCCTACCATAGGGTGCTTGAGAGATAATTGCTGCAGATTTGAGATTTCTCGTGAGGACTTTACACATATTAACAACCTCGACAAAGAGTCAATTCTTTATATGAGCCCCCAGTGCAGTTGCTAGCAAGTTTTTCTTTTCACTATCTTTAAAATCAAAAACTAAATCACTGGTGAACCCACTAAGACAACTCTCTTTTAATGTTTGAATCTGTTATTTTTAGCAAGTGCAGTCACTAAATAGATCTCATCAACATAATTGCATTGAGTCTACACAGAGGAACAACCTATCTGTCTATTTTAACACTTTAGTTTGGTATTTAATCTTCAGTTGCAGAAACAACATACAAGCAAGAGAAGTTTTCTTCGATTTGATTTATTTTAATGCTAACTACCATCATTCCCCATTCCTCGATACTGGGAAGATAAAACAAAGAACCGCATCTTCTACTGCGAATTCTGAAATGAGACAAGGGAGCATACCTGAAATATATTTACTGAGCTGTTGGTTACCCAATAGACAAGACTTCCCTGAAAAAGAAGAAAATGCTCATAAAAAAATGGCTCAGAAAAACAGAAGCATTAGTTCTGGTTCCATATACATAAAACTCTGCCGAAGTAAGATGAGAAGCAAAAATGAAGGACAATTCAGAGTCTCTAGGGAAAACGTTTTATGGAAGAAAACATATAGAATAAACTGAACAAAAGAAGTAGAGTCAAATAAACAGCACACACTGACCCATAAAAAGAAGTAAGAACACGTTTAAAGACAAGAAACAAGAAAGAAGGTATGGAAATTGGTAGAGAAAGACAAGAAACAAGAAAGAAGGTATGGAAATTGGTAGAGAAATAACCAAAAGTCTGAAAGATGAATATTTAGACAAGAATAAGACGGCCAACAGATTTGTAGAGTAAATTATACTGCGGAGAGAGATGGATAAAATTACTTACATGTGGTATAGCATAGCCAACAAAAAACAAAGGAACACTCAAGATCTCCAGATATAACTTGTAATACTGCAAAACAAAAACAAGTACAGTTTTGAGATTCTGGACGCATGAATCTAATATTAATAGCATACTGAAACATGGCATTAGTAATATCACTAACAATACCAATTTTCATGGTAGAAATAATTAGTGCTCCAAGCACACAAAACAAAATTGCGTAAGACGTAAGTAACCAAGGCTGCAAATAAGACTTGTTCAACTCACTCTCATGAGCATCCCGGTCAAGCCGGTAGTTTGACGAATTGTGGGAGAATCAAAAGAAATCTGGAGAAAAATTCAAAGTTAGAAGTATACATATATAAAAATGTAACCTATAATTTGAATACTCTATGGTAACAGTATGCAGAACAAATAAATTCTGAAAGTAAGAAGGTTAGTATGATCCATCGACACATATTTGAATAACAAGTAGTCACAATAACCTGTATGTTAATGTAATGGAAGCCAGCAATCAAAATTGGAAAGACTGGTCCAAAAGAGCCACCAGGAAGAGCACTTAAATTCTGGAACCACAAGGCACCACCCTGCAAAGAAAAGATAACAGGTCAGTCGCAAAAGCAACATCAGGGAATATTAAAGGACATATTCAGATCAGATATGCTCAATCCTAGTACTAAGATCTAGATTCCATATGAGAGTCTACGTACAACAACGAAACTAAAAATTATACAAATAGAAAACAAGTCACAAATAATGTTGAGCATATATGTCACATGTCCTAAAAAAACTGTACTTCAGGTATAAAATACAAAGGAAAAATACAAGCAATATAACAAGTCTTGTCAACATTAAAAACGCCGATTTAGCCTACTCTTGTCAACTCAGATAGCAGCCATCTATACTGGCATTATTCATCAATCGCCACTTGCTAACACAGACCCAGATAGATATTCTAACTCGACAAAAGAAACCAAAATCACCAGGGAAACTGCTAGTGTACCACCTGACACAAGCTAGCAGATTTTTAAACCAACTATGTGACTATACAAATTATTCTTGTGCAGTCTCAACTTACAGAATCAAACCCAGGATGACCATCTAGTGACATCTTCCGGATGCTAGCCATCAACAAGAAAAAGCATGGGAGCTGCAGATGAGGAAAGCAAATGGGTAAGTGAGAATGAATATGATGGAAACACATTAACTATTTATTAAATGTTTCAACATAGAAAACACCATATCATTTATAAAGAAAGCCAGAGATCAAGTAACATGAGAAGGTGTTATCAAACAGATATAAAAACATATACGATATGGATTTTTCTGCAAAAAAAATCAACTGTGATTGTAAAGCAGAATCAAAGTTCAATTGGGGCGATTAGTTCTAATAAAGAAGCTGCATACGACTCCAACCAACCACGCAAATTAAAACCACAAGGGGGCGAAAACATACTTTAGAGAAGAAAATCCAAAGGAAAATGGCAAAAACTAGCGCACTGACAAATGTGTCACATGATGAGAACCCAAGATCAAAGAATTCAAAGGTTGGCTTTTTCATACAGAATTTCATATTACATCCATATAGTTACTAGTTCGATCTCAAAACTCTTTATGTACTGATGTATAATTTAAAATCATCCACCACTCTCACTGGAAGCTCGATACATATAAGTGCAACAAGGAAACATTCAAAGAGAACTAAAACGAATAGAAAGCTGATATCTAAAAAGAATAATTTCCAAGTGAAGTAGTCAACAGAGTGTCTAACAAAGATGACTATACGAGACCCAAGATTTATAAAGCACGAGTGTTCTTGTTCAGATTTTCACAATAGCTTCGCTTACTACGGGAAAAAAAGAGATGAGCTGCAAATATAACGTTCGAGCTAGTATCTGGTATTGTTACCAACACAGAGTGTAGAAAACATCACAAAGAGAGGTCTTTTTACCTGGACCGATAAGTATGGGAAGAACCACAAAAACGAAGGGCAACCAATAGCTCGACTCTCTTTTAAAAAACGAGAAAACTGATCAATAGACCCTCTTAATGTTGGAGTCTCTGGGATCGGCATAGGCACTGTAAGTAAATGAAACATTAGGATTGGCTTCTTAACTTCATCAAGAATATACAGAACCAATCACATAGTATGCATCACAATCACCACTATCTAGAGCAACGCTTATCTAACTTGACATAATCACTTGCATACAAGTCCCATTGAAACAACTAAATCTAGCATAAAGGGATTAACTTTAGCCTCAATTCCATGTTCCCTAACAACTACAAAACCAAAAAATTAGAGAAATGGTACTAACATTGAGGTAACAACTCAGAAATGGTCTTCAATTTCTTAAGTTGAAGTATAAGTAAAGGCAACAAAGCTAATCTAACAGCAACAGTAGAAGATGCAATAATCATCCACCAAGGCAATCCTGTGAATTCATGAAACCCGTCGAGGAAATTTACGACGGCGAGAACAGGTAAAGAAGAATCATCGCTGGGGATGATATCTTGAGACCCAATTGGTAACTCTGGGCCAGTAGAGATGAATCGCCGGAGAGAGGGGAAACACGGCGGCGATGGTGACGGCGAGGGAGGAGGAGGATAGGAGATGAAGGGTTTAAGAGTTTGGGAAGAGAAGAGAGTAGAGAAACGGTGACGAGAAGAGGAGGCGCGTAAGCAACTCCTCCACATTGCAATTTCCAATTCTTTTTTCTTGTCTGAAACTATAAAACCCAGAAGAGACGTCGACAAGGTTTATGTTTGGAAATGATTATTGGTTGTATATGTATCCGGTCGGATTGGTTCATGTTCGGTTCCAGGTCGGACTGGTTTAATTTAAAAAATATATATATTTTAATTTTGACATATATAACTTTTAGATGACTTTTAGTTATTTTTGATTATTTTATGTAACTTTTTTTATTTCTTTCTAATGTGTTTTAGGTATATAATTTTAACTCACGTGAGAAACTTCTCTCTCTTATCGCTTTTCTATCTTTGAGAGAGAGAAGGAGAATTCTGGTACACCGGAGTTTATCTTATAAAATAGTTTTCCAGCTAAGTTCTGGATTTTTGCACCGGCTAAGTCCGGTTTCTTAGCGAGATCTAGATCTCTAATCCATTTGTGTTTTCTTTTAGTCAAAGTTTTCTGATTATCCTTCCAAATTTTTCTTCAATCTCTTCAACTATTTGTGGAGTAATATCTTCATCGCTTTATTTTGCTCATATCATAAGAGCAAAGAAAAGAATTGCATCAAATTTTGATGTATTCGGTGGTGGAGCTTCCCGGAGTTGATGATCTTTGGAGAAGATTTGAAGAGTTTTATTCTAGAAACCAGAAAAACTTGACATATCTCTTGGAAGGATCTGAGATCAGCAGAAGAAAATTGACAGAAGGAAAAAAGTTCTCCATCAAGCAAAGGATGAATCTATCAATCTAAGAAGCTTGATCGGAATCGTGAAGACATCGGCAAAAGCTTACGGTGGTGTGCTTCCTCAAGATACGTGACGTGGCCAAGAAGAACACGTGTCTATTGCTAAATTTAGTTTCTACACTGTTAGCTTTTGTATACGTGTAATGTTTAAATCCTTCTGTAACTTACCTTCTGTTTAATAAAATTAAATGGTCGACCAAAAAAAATAAAATAATAACTCACGCAAAGTGTATTCCGAACCGTGTCTTTATCTTAAATAATGTTCTTGGGTTTTTGCTCTATTAAGCTTTTAATGTAGGGAATTTTGTAGGCTATGCCATTTTTTAAACTCAAAGTTGTTATTATGTCATTATGAAAAACATCTTTCAAAACATGCCACAAAGGGAGAAGCTTGGACGATTTTTCCCTCAACATTGTTGAGTGAGTTTTGGACACAAACATCTTTCAAAACGTGCCACAAACATCTTTCAAAGCTATATACGTATGATGGACAACAAATTAGGAAACAAAAATGAACATATTACATACATCGGATTTGGTCCACTGGATCTAGTCCACCGAATCTAGTCCATCTACACACAAATGTGTGATCCAAAGTGTACATCTAGATAGATCTTTGATGGATATCTTCCATAGATGTATCACTTGTTTCATCTTCTACTCAATTATTTGTGGTTTCAAGAGATCTGTAGGATAGACAAGTTTGGTGTACCGATTCGGGTCCATCAGATCTGGTCCATCAGATCTGGTCCATCAGATCTGGTCCATCAAATCTCGTCTGTCGGAACTGGTCTATCTGATCCACCGAATCTGCTCTACCGGAACTGGTTGAAGTTCGTCGGAACTGACTATGGTCCGCCAGATCTCGTCTATCGTAACTCGTCTTTCTGGTTGGTCGAATCTGGTTCGCCGAATCTGGTCTGCCAGAACTGGTTATAGTTCACCAGAACTGACTACGGTCTGCCGGAACTCGTCTACTGTATGGTCTGTCGGAACTAGTCTGTCGAATATGGTCTGCCGAAACTGGTCTACGGAACTGGTTACAGTACACCGGAATTGGCTATGGTCCGCCAGATCTGGTCCGTTAGAGTTCGTCTGTTGGATATGGTCCGTCGGAATTCGTCCGTCGGATCTGGTCCGTCGATACTGTTTGTTGTTGGAATAAGAAAAAAAAATGAAGATGAAGAAGAAGAGAGAGATAATGAAAGAAAAGAAAACAATTGTGTTTTGAGATTTTCATTGAGGAGAAGGATAACATAGTCTTTTTACATGGCTTTTATGGCATGTTTTGAAAGAAGTTTTGGAAAATGGCATTCCAAATAACTTTTATCACTGTTCATGTCATTCCCTACAATTTTCTCTTTAATGTATGTAGATTACTGACAAAAGAAACTAACTTTATGTAACTTTTGTTTTTTAACCCCAAAAGAAAAAGTAACTAATGTTTGCCTATATTATAGATATAAATGTATTATATGTATTTTGGAAATCTATTCGGTTCTCAATTTAGAAATGGTTTAGTTTGAAAAAGATGATTATAACAATTATAGATTTCTTAAAGTTTCATGATTTATCCATTTCTGTTCTGGTTTTGAAACGTCCGGTTAAGCCCACTTTTTTGGTGGCTCTTTTCTAAGGTCATCTTTATGGATGTATACCAACGGGCCTTAGGCCATTACACAAAGGCCAAAATAATAAGATAGTAAAATACGAAGGAGTATTCGGTTTTAGGTCACACATCCTTTGACTGCTCAAGCATAAGCACACTTAACTCTGGAGTTCTCTCATGACCTTTGACCGAAAAGATAAGTGCATTTTGGTGACATAGGTGGCCAAATGGCCCAAATTAATTAATTTAAACCTCTTATCAAATCAGGAACTCACAATTCTCCACCACTAACATGCCGCAACGTCCTCGTTGTGCACCAAGACCGTCACCCTTGACGGTGTGAGCCGATTTGACTCCACACCCGTCTGGGATCGGCTCCGATACCACTTCTAACGCCCCGACCGTCACCTCTTCAAAGGATCTCATGTTCCCTCTCAGCCCATGGGCCCACCCCTCTTAATGGGTCTCACATCCTCTCGTTAGGCCTGCGAGCCCATCCATACTCGACGGTCGTTTTGCTACGTCCGGGAGGCTTGAAAACTTATTTACCGACCCTACAAATCACCACTTGATATTCCCCTCTGTTTGGCCTCACTCACACAGTTCCTATAACCACTTCCTGGATGTTTACCTATCCTTTGACTACTCTAGTGTAAGCACGCTTAACTCTTGAGTTCTCTCAGGACCTTTGACCGAAAAGATAAGTGCAATTTGGTGACATAGATGGCCAAATAAATTCATTTAAACCTCTCCGCAAACCGAGGTCTCACAATTTAACCAACTAAACCAACGGAAGAAATAAACCGGAAACCAATCCAATAAACAAATATCATTTAACCATCAAATATCCAGCAATTATCTAAATAAACCATCATGCACATCGGAAACAACAAAACCAACTCTAAGTAATCAAATATTAATTAACCAATCATTCTATAACCATAAATTACACTAACCGCCTAGCATGTTTTTAATCCAGGTTCTAACAACATAACATAACCATAAACACAATAACCGAGACCCTAGATCGTCCTCCTCCTCATTGCCATGAATCTACGTCACACTTTACCTGCATCACAAACACAATGAGATACGTGGGCTTTATCACAAATACTCAGTGAAGCGATCCTCCTATCTACTGGGCTATACATATTAGTAATTAAGATCATGATCACATATTAATACGAAAAACAGCCAAACCAATCAATCAAAAACACAAACTGCGCTCACAGAAAACTTGTGTCGGTCGATACCCGATTGACAACACCAACTAGTGTCGGTCGACACACACAACTGGTGTCGGTCGACACGACCACGGTAATGCACCGCGAACAAAAGCCTGGTGTCCCACACCCTATAACACATCCAATGACAATCTCATCCACCAGAGAACCTTAAAATCACAACCACATCATCTCCCACTCCGACACAACCAAGGAACAGCCACACAAGGCCACACAAACACCAGAAAAACTTAAAACATCACGGAAAATTACTCCACACATCAAATAAACAAAAATCACACAATCTTAATGCTTAGATAACCCATGGTCAGGAACTCACCTTGATATAGAACTATCAATGAAGGAAACAACACAATTAGAGGCAACACAAGACTCTCTTAACAGCACAGCCCCAAAATCTTCCTTTCCTTTAGTCAAAACTCTCAAGAACAACACCTAAATATCTCTAAAATCCCACAGAACTTCACAAGAAACTTAGGAACTTTTTCCACTCTTCTAAAAGAATAAAGTGGTTGATAACCCTTCAAGGCTTCAAGTTTTCTCTTTTAAAACGAGCCTTAGGGTTTCGTGAAACCAACCCAAATCAATTTTGCAATTTAAAACAAATAGGTCAAACCGAAATTTGTTGGTGTCGATCAACACTAACAAAATTTCAGACAGGGGTGTTACAATTAGGGATCGACACTAACCCGCTCAACAATCCTGAAAGGATTCATATACCTCAGGATTTGTAAGTAGGGATTTACAAATATGCACACCTTTGATATCCATAGTCACAACAGCCTAATATATAGGTGAAATCATAGAAACGATAAGCTTTACTTTGTTTGTCCATACATAGGCTTTCGTGATTATCAATTAAAATGTTTACTGACTTATGCCATTTACCCTACTGGTATGATAAATTATGTTTTTGTTGTTAGTATAATAAATTTGTATTAACATTACAACTTGATTTACAACTCATCACTACAACTTGTCAAATCAACTTTCTAATTGGTCTAGTGTAAGAAACCAAAAAATAGTTCAAACCTTTTTACATGTGTATATGGGGACAATAATAGGAAAATATTACCTCCCTTCTTTTGAGGTTGACTAGACTAACCAATAAAAGACACATAATAAAATAAAATAAACTTCTTTTGATATACGTCTTCTTATATAGAAAGCTTTCATATATAGCTATTATTTTTCTTAATTTTAATTTGTATTTTTCTGTAACAACCTTTCTATAATTTGTTTTAATATTAAAACATACCTATTTCAATGTGTTGAAATATCTTCTGTGGACCTAGTAGAAAAAGGTCAACGTTAGAAGTCATCTATATAACATTTTACCCATTAGTATCTGAAACCACACAAATCCTCCTCTCCTTCTTCTTCAAACTTTTTTTTTCACGATGGGTAGGAGAAAAGTTACACACCAGTTGATCACCGACAACGCCACTCGCCGAGTTACATTTCGAAAACGCAAAGATGGTTTACTGAAAAAGATCAGTGAATTAACCATCCTTTGTGGTTTACCCGCTTGTGCTATCATTTACAGCGAGTACAAGGATGGTCCTGAGCTCTGGCCAAACATAAGTGAGGTTCGTTCTCTTCTTCAAAGGTTAAGCGAGCTTCCAGTTGAGAAACAAATCAAATACATGATGGACCAAAAGGATCTCATGGAGAAGATGATTCAGGACGCAGAGAAGAAGTTGGAGAGGGAGAAGAGGCATACTCGTGCTATGAATCTTGGGATAATGGCTTCAACCAATGATATAACCACCGAATCAGATTGTTCAGAGGAACTGCTTAAAGCAGCCGAGGTGGTTGACAAGAAGCTCAAACTTATCCAAGAGAGAATCAAGGCTGTGGAAGCAGGAGCCCCCATCATCATGATGAGAGAGTGATCTTATCAAAAATTTATTATCTTATTATCTAATTTAATCTCATCGTTTTTAAAATTGTTTTCAGATTAAGATGTTTGGATTAATGGTGTTGACATTTATGTTCTATGATTTATGCTTTGCATTCTTAAGAAGGACTAGGAGAATTGTATCAATCTCGTTGGCCTTTGTGTTGTGTAATTTTTCATAGATTTAATAGAATGGATACCATGATTGATATATTCATTTTATGACCAGATTTGTTTTATATTTATGAAGATTTTCTCCCTTATATGTTTGCTATTTTATTTATTTCTATTTTTCTTTTTCAGTCACCGATATACTTTCTATATGACAGAAAACCATTTGTCTTATTTCTTACCAAGAAAAAACATTATTTATTATCTTCTATGATAATTAATAAATATTTTTTATATATATGAACTACATACGATTTAATCTGTGATTCATAGGAAGATTTTTTTTGGGTACCAAAAATAACTTTGACAATCGTTTGTTGTCAATTTGATAAATATTTATTATATAAATCAATAATAAAAATGTCTTGAAAAACTAAAATTTAAATTTGATTTATGAACGGTAGTTTTCTCTCAACAGTAGATGCAAACATAATATTCTAATTTATTTAATGTTTTTTCTTTAACTATGTTGTTATCATTCAAATATGTTTAAATATATGTAGCTTACTCACTTTATATGATAGTAGGGATGGACCTGCACGTACGTGCAGGGTTGATTTCAAAACCTAAAATTTATTATAAAATTTTCAATATATATTCGGATCGACATGATATGAGACCCATATCGAGTGTGAACCGGATTAGTGATAATTTAGAAATTAATTAAATTCGTGAACTATCACACCATATAAAAAATGAAAAATATTAAAAATTTTGAATAAAATGACCGAAATATAGATGTCAAGAGAGTCAAACTCGTTCACTATGCACGTTCTGCAACCAAATTAAATATTTGGGCCCACCCACATGAATAAATAATATGTTTTCTGCTTGTCCGTTACCCATAATTTCCTTCTGTATTTTATTAGAAATAGTTAAGATTATAATTTTTGTTTTCTAAATACCCCGTTCTCTTCCCATATTCGTTATTTCTTATCTTGATATTTGAAATATTTAAGTAATTTGAAACTTACTTTTGCTATTTAAATTTCATATTCTTATATCATATCCGTCATTTGATATATGAAAGTTGAAATTGAATTTAAGTTTCCATTTTTTTTTATATCATCTTGTTATTGATGAGAAATACTTTAGACTTTTTTTTTTTAATTACTCGCTCCTCACCGTCTGCTCCGTCTCACTGTCTCCTAATTGTGTCCTCTGTCTAACCGTCACAAATACCGTCTGCTCTGTCTCACCGACTCCTCACCGTTTCCACTGTCTCCGATAGGTATGTCTTCTCACCGTCTCCTCTATGTCATCGTCTCTTCTGTCCCACCGTCTCATTTGTCTCTGACAAGCCGAACTGAATCGAATCGAATAAGAAGAAGTTTTCATTTCTAGGGTTTAGTTAGATATATTGCTTTAAACTATTTTGAAAGGGGATTTCGATATGTTGTCAGTTTGATATTTGGTTTGGGAGTCTTAGTAGGAATTTCTTTTGGAAGTCGATGTAGGTTTAGTGACTTATGTTAAAAGAAATTTAGGTTTACAAATGATTTTCTGATGATATTCATTGTTTTCATATGGAATGGAAACTGAATTTACTGTAAACATGAACATAAACATCTGATTTGATCTCTTAACATGATGCATTTGATTTATCTGTAAACATGATGCATTTGATTTTACTGTAAACAACTAAACATGATGCATTTGATTTTACAGTAAACATGATGCATTAGATTTTACTCGAAACATGATGCATTAGATTTTACTATAAACATGATGCATTAGATTTTACTCTAAACATGATGCATTTGATTTTACTGTAAACAGAATCCTTAACATACGCTTTTTCCTTTGTTTCTGAGGATTGAAGGTGAGGAAACCAGGGAATACTCATTCGTATAATCAACCACATAGCAGCATTATCTCCAAACTTACATCTATGTCACACTTTCTATATAGTTAATCGAAGCTAAATAGTTAATACAACAGATTTTCCTGAATTGCGTGGTTCTTGGTGTAAAATGTATTGTCTAATGGTTAGTCATAGTTTGTTGTAAATTCAAGCTGTAAATTGTACTGTTTAATGAATTGTATTGTCTTGGTGTAAATTGAAGAATATTAAGAATCTAAGAACTACAAAAATTTCCTTATTTTAAGAATATTACTATGTAGTTAATGAGAGTTGATAGGTTTTTTGGTTTTAGAGTGTTATTACTAGTGATTTGACTGAGGTATGTAATTCTTAGCTAAGACTTAACTCTATAAACCTCAAACCAAAGCCTCTTTAACTCCTATCTTTTAATTATCTACTTCTTCTTTTTACCTATCTCTAATTTCTCTTCTGCTGGTTCTCTTCTTTCCTTCTTCCTTTCAACCAATCTGTTTGCTATGGATTCAAATAATAATCCATATAGTCAGTCTCCCGAATACTTTAGCCATCATAACTTTCCTTATGACAGTTTCTCTCCCAATGTTAACATTGGGTCATCACAAATCCCTTTTAGCCAGCAACATAGTCATGCTCCAACTCAATCTCAAGCCACACCAAGTGACCGTAGGGAGAGAAGGCAATGGAACAGCGCAGATGAGAGAAGGCAACGGAACAGCGCAGATGACTTAGTCTTGATCAACGGCTGGTTAAACACATACAAGGATGTCATTGTTGGCAATGAACAAAGGCCAAGGACCTTATGGAAAAGGATTGCAGACTACTATGCATCAAGTGATCATGTTATCAATGGTGGTGAAGCAAGGATGGCTGACCATTGCAAGCAAAGGTGGGGAAGAATTAGCTAGGACGTGAGCCATTTCTGTGGAGCATATGCATCTATAGAGGCTGAAAAAGCTAGTGGAATGAATGATGTAGACATTCTGAAGAATGCTCATCAATTCTACTTCAACCTTTACAAGAAGAAGTTTACCCTAGAGCATGCATGGACTGAGTTGAAAAATAAACATAAATGGTGCAGCCTTGGATTGATGAACCCTACTAGCAATACATCAAGCAAGAAAATAAAATGTGAGGATGCTGCATCATCTTCTGGATATGTTGTTGGTGAACAAGAGAGCAGACCTCCTGGTATAAAGGCAATGAAGTCCAAAAGGTGCAGAGGTAAAGAGAAGATTGCACCATCTGTAGAGTACCCAATCATCTGGGAAAACAAAAAAAAAGGATAATGAGGCCAAGAAAGAACTCCAAAAGATTTCCATTCTTGACACTCTCATTGCCAAGACACAACCACTTGATGAAGAGGAAGTAGCTCTTAAGAAGAAGTAGCTCTTAATAAGAAGCTGATGGTTGAACTGTTCTAACTAGCTTTGAAGTTTATTGTTCTAACTAGCTTTGAAGTTTAATTTATGTCTAAGTATTACCTTTTATTGTATCAGTTTCTGTCTAAGTATTATCTCTAACTAGCTTTGAAGCTTATTTGTCTAAGTATTATCTCTTATTGTATCAGTCTCTGTATGGTTGCTTATTAATATCAACTCTCTTGTTTGCTATATGAAATTGCTATGGATTCTGTATTATCTCTTATTATATCAACTTTCTTCCTGTTTTTTATATGATTGTGTATCAGTTTCTGTGAAATCTCTTAACTCTCTTCCTGTTTGTTTTCAAGTTAAGTATCAGATGGGACAAGATTATAGCTACTCTCAGCCTTCTTCTTCATATCAGTTTGATAGTTACACAGAGGACACTGCAGACATGGAAAGAGAAGCAAACATTTTTCTCGATGAAGCTTAGAGTAGCTTCAACAATGCTCAACCTCTCCTAAATACATGTTACACTACAAAAGATCCAGGGAGAAGGTAAGTGATATTTCTCTGATTTACCTTTTATGTATCAACTTACTTCTTGTGATTTCTGAACTTATATATGTGATCTTCTAATTGTTATTGAAGGTTCTTCACCTGTGAGAATGTTGATGATGGAGAGATGCATGTTCACAAGTGGTGGGATGTGGCTGTTATGGAGGAGATAAGAGAAAGGGCCATATTATATGAAGTGTTGACTGAGAAGTTAGATTACTTAACATTCTCGCATGAGTTGGACCTTAACCAGGTGAGAGAACAAGATACTAAAACTGATGAGAAGGTTGTGAGCCTTGAGAAGATTGTTGATGAGTTGCAGAAGAGTAGTTTACATTAAGAAATGAGTTGGTAGTTGGTCTCGGCTTAACTCTATTGGTCTTATTTGTGTCGCTAGTTATGTTAAGTGTAATAGAGATTATAAACAAGATATGATACTTTCGATTATTGTATGCTTGCTTTTGGATTATTGTGATTCACATGTTTTTGGTGTTATGTGAAAGTGGAAAGTGAATCAATCACATGCATTTGATGTGATTATTTGTGACTGCTATGTTTTGTTGTTATTCTTCACATGACTTTGTTAGTTTGTGAACAAAGATTTGTATATAAACCATGGTAAGCTTTGTCTCTCTTCTCACAACCAAATTTTCTTAAAAACACAATCGTTTTCATTACAAAAGCTATCATCTCTCTCATTTTCTCCTAATCGTTTCTATATTCACCTTTTAAATCCTCAACTTTCTATCTCTCATTTTTTATGGCATCTTCTTCCAACCATTTTTACTATCATCATAACTCTAGTAATGATGATAGTTTTGACGAATATTACCAAGAGCTATTTGATAATCAATTAGATGCTACAACAGAGGATATTCCGGCCGAAAGGAAAAAACGTACATATATGGAAAGAAATCGGGAAAAGGGCCATGCACGTTTGTGGAACGATTATTTTAGTGAAAATCCGACTTACCCCGAGAAGCTTTTTCGAAGACGGTTTCGAATGTACAAATCATTGTTCATGCGTATTGTGAATCATATCTCTACAGAAGTTCCATATTTTCAACCAAAAAAAGATGCAACATACTGAAATGGTATATCACCGCTCTAAAAATGTACTGTAACAATTCTACTATTACCATATGGGGGTGGAACGGACACGGTTGACGAATATATACGTCTTGGTGAAACGACAGCTCGTAAATGTTTGGAACATTTTATCGTGGGAATTGTTGACTTGTTTGGCGATGAATACGTAAGACGCCCTACACCAGAGGATCTCCAAAGGCTACTCTATATTGGAGAACAGCGGGGTTTTCTAGGAATGGATGGAAGCATCGGTTGTATGCATTTGAGGTGGAAGAATTGTCCAACCGTGTTGGTGATGGGGTTCGGCGATTAAAGCCCATTAATGACAGGCCCAATCCGAACGGGCAAGTTTGTGCTAAAGGGCCGTGGAGTTAATGATTATTCGAGAAAGCAGGGAGATCGAGCGGAGATCGAGGTGGTTTCAGGAAAAGGATCAGAAGATGTAGGATGTTAGTTCGATTAATAGATACGATGTAATAGTATAAATAGAAGAGTGAGTAGATTGGCAAGGACACATGTACTTTAACAGACCTAATACAGAATTCTAAGTCCACTTTCTACGCGATCCCGATATTCAATTGATCCACTTTTGCGAGTCTAGCCCAAAATCCCATTTTGATCTTCTCATTTACTTTCTTAATATTGTGAGAGGTTTTTAGCACCCACAAACCGCTTGGTAAGGAATGTATTCACGAGGAATCGGAAAACCAACAATTGTTTTGGAGGCGCTTGCTTCACAAGATCTCTGGATATGGCACGCGTTTTTTGGAGCGCTAGGTACTTGTAACGATTTAAATGTTCTTGATCAGTCACCAGTATTTAATGAAATTATACAAGGTCAAGCTCCCCAAATGAACTAATATGTCAACGGAAGGGAGTATAATTTGACTTACTATCTTACGGATGGTATTTTTCCCGATTGGGGGACATTTATTCAATCCATTCGACTACCACAATGCCCGAAACATACTTTGTTTGCAAAACGTCAAGAATCTGCACAAAATGATGTTGAGCGTGCATTTGGAGTCCTTAAAACTAGATTCGCCATGATAAAAAATCCATATTTTTATGGGAAAAAGGCAAAATAGCATATATTATGAAAGAGCATGTCTCATACTCCATAATATGATTGTTAAAGATGAACGCCATTCATACACTCTCTTTGACGAAGAAGAATTCCAAGAAGGTGCCCCGGATCTTACGTTTTCAGACGATATGGCTACAAATCTCGAGGGTTTAGGTGATCATCGCAGAAGAATTCGTGATAAACAAGCACATCATCAATTGAAGGAGAATTTGATTGAGAATATATGGACTAAATTTAGACATCTTTCAAATGATTAACAAGGTTTATACATTTTGTATAAATCTAATAAAATGTTTGTGTGCTTTAATTAATATGTTTACATCTTTTTGTGTTTTTCATTTTTATCTTCATTGTTTTTTTTGTTATTAATAATTTTGAATTGTATTTTCTGTTTCTTTTTATTTTCAAATAAATTTTATGTTTATTTTTTATGTTTTCAATTTAAAAGTTATTTTTTTAATTTTAAAAATTTTAAAAATGTTTTACATTATTAAATTATTTAATTTTTAAGATTCTAGAGGTTCAACCAATAATCAACTCTATAACTTTAGTCCTTAACTTAACCTTTTACATTATTATAATAATGTAATTGAGCAATACTTGGGTTCACCCCTAGGGGCAAACCTCCTCATTCATCCCCTATTAGATTAACCAATTAAAATGAAGTAATTTGCCACGTCATATTATATATAAAAATAAATCAAAACTAAAATCATTAAAACAAAATAGATTAAACAAAATCTGTATAATATAACCATTCTTTTATAAACCTAAACCGAAATAGAATTTCGCTTAGTTAAAAAATCTAAACCCAAACCAAAATATAATTTTGTTTAATTACAAAGTCTGAACCCTAACCATTATTTTGTCAACCCAAACCGAAATATAATCTCGTTTAATTACAAAATCAAAACCCTAACCACTATTTTGTCAACCCAAACCGAAATATAATTTTGTTTAATTACAAAAAATCTAAACTCTAACCACTATTTTGTCAATCCGAACTGAAATACAATTTTGTTGATGTATAAAATCTAAACTCTAACTACTCTTTTATAAAGCCAAACCAAAATATATAATTTCCTTAATAAAAAGGGACAATTTTAAAACTACCCTTTTTGAGGATCACATTTTTAAAAATACCCCAGTAGGGAGAGCATTTTTAAAACTACCCCTGTTTTGGTGCAAAAAGACGATCTGCCCTCATTTGTTTTAACCTAAAAAATCTCTTCTTCACCAATCTCTCTCTCGACGGCAAAAACCCGACTCATCTCTCTCTCGACGGTGATGGTGACTCCGACTCTGACTCATCTCTCTCTCGACGGCGACGGCGATTCATTGATGTTGGTTTATGAGAATCCTAGTTTACAGTTCATCCCGTCGCCGACTATACCCCAGTAGGGAGAGCATTTTTAAAACTACCCCTGTTTTGGTGCAAAAAGACGATTCTGCCCTCATTTGTTTTAACCTAAAAAATCTCTTCTTCACCAATCTCTCTCTCGACGGCAAAAACCCGACTCATCTCTCTCTCGACGGCGATGGTGACTCCGACTCTGACTCATCTCTCTCTCGACGGCGACGGCGATTCATTGATGTTGGTTTATGAGAATCCTAGTTTACAGTTCATCCCGTCGCCGACTATCTCTACGTTCCTTCAAGCCCCTGAATTTATTGTTCTCTGTCGTGATTCATTGTGCTTGGTCGTGGTGTGCTATGGCGAGATGAAATGTGCTCTGCTCAGTTCGACGTGGTCTGGTAACTCACTTTCAGCATCTCGTCAAGCTTAGCACACGTATTCGCCTAGATTCTCCTATTACAGTAAGATGCTGGAATTGGTACTTTTATATACTTTTAGTTTGGATATAATCTGGATTTGAATGTTATAGACAAGTAAGGTTTAGTGAAGGTATCATATTTAAGAGATCGACTTCAGTATGGCCAACATCTCTAATACGGTCTGCATTTGTTAGTTTGCTGCATATTTCTATGATTTTACAGAAGGATGTTTGTAAGTGAAGATGTTTTGCATCTGCACTCGAAATCAAATGGAAAAGATAAGGCATGTTTTTAGTAATAGCTGTAGGATATGATATTATTAAGGTGGTGGAATTGAATGTGTGTGATTTCCAATATGATTAGTTCATAGCAAACAATTTGTGAATTTGCAAGAAAACGAAAGGTTGTCGTCTTCAGATAGGAAGAACCATCTCAGTCCGAGATATTCATAGCAAGGGTACGAATCTCCAGCTGCAAGACACTAACAAGGTACTGAGGTAGTGAATGTTTCATTGGTTTCATTTCCTGGCCCTATTGTATAATCAACTATACAAGCTGTGAATGAATTATATCTAGATATATTCATGGTTTGTGTTGCAGGATTACTGTTGGATATTAGAATTTTGGAATTATTCAAGAAGCTTCGAGCTCTGTTTTTAGTACTCGACCAAGAGGAGTGGAGACATGTGAGAGCCAGCCTTGAGTACACTGGTGGAGAAGTAAGAAGTGCTGGTAGAAAGCGGTATATCTAACGATAGTTTCAGACTAAGAAACAAACTCATGTGATAAGAAAATTGGTGCTTAAGTTGAAAATATGCTTCTTTGTTTGTCATCTAGTGATTATGTATTTCAAGTACAATGTGTGTGTGACCTTTTTTTTTTAGTTTGTTAAAGGGCTTATGATTAAAGTGTGTATGGATTTATAACATTTTAATAAGAAGAAACTAAGGATATAGAACATCTTTTTAAAACCTTTTATAATCTGTATACAAACTTTTAAAATCATGTAAAATTTAATTTAGTAATTTTGCAAGGTTTTTATGAAGATTTTATAAGGCTTTTATATGGTTTTAAAAAAGTTTTGAAAAGTATTTCTTTTACAACGTATTAAAAAGGTTTTACAAAGTTTTATAAGGTGTTGAAATGAATACTAAGGTATTAAAAACTATTTAAAAGTTTTTATAAGGTTTTATAAGGCTTTTATTAAGATTTTATAAGGCTTTTACAGGGTTTTTAAAAGTATTTAAAAGGTTTTATAAGGTGTTTAAATGTATATTAAAGTTTAAATAATAATTTTTAAAAGTTTTACAAGGTTTTTATAAGGTTTTCCAAGGCTTTTATACAGATTTTATTAGGCTTTTATAAGGTTTTTATAAATATTTTATAAGGGTTTTAAAAGTATTTAAAAGGTTTTATAAGGTGTTTAAATGTATATTTAAGTTTAAAAAATAAATTTTAAAAGTTTTACAAGGCTTTTATAAGGTTTTACAAGGCTTTTATACAGATTTTATAAGGCTTTTATAAAGTTTTATAAGGCTTTTATAAAGTTTTTAAAAGTATTAAAAAAAAATTACAAGGTTTTTTAAGGTTATTTTTTAAAAGGGCTTTCAATTAAAGACTTATGCCCAATGGCTTACATATTTCCGGAGTATGCCCATACAATAACCACGATGTAGCCGCCGTCCAAAGACTACAGATGTAGCCGCCGTCCAAAGACTACAGATGCACGCCGGATCAGGACCTCCGGTGTGCCTGGATGACGGGGTCAAAAGGAGTAGGTGATCAAAGCTTTTATAAGGTTTTTATAAGGTATTTATAAGGTATTTAAAAACTATTTAAAAAAAATTACATGGCTTTTATAAAGATTTTATAAAACTTTTATAAGGTCTTTATAAGGTCTTTATAAGGTTTTAAAAAGTATTTAAAAGGTTTTACAAAGTATTGAAAAGGTTTTACACACGGTTTTATAAGGTATTTAAATGTACATTAAGGTCTTTAAAACTATTTAAAAAAAATTACAATGCTTTAATAAGGTTTTTATAAAGATTTTATAAGGTTTATAAGGGTTTTATAAAGATTTTATAAGGCTTTTATAAGGTTTTCAAAAGGAGTTTTAAGAAACGTTTTACAAAGTACAAAGTATTTAAAAGGTTTTACAAGGTTTTATAAGGTGTTATGTATATGAAGCTTTTTAAAACTATTTAAAAGGTTTTACAAGGCTTTTATAGGGTTTTACAAAAAAAATTATAATGGTTTTATATGGGTTTTATAAGGTTTTTAAAAGGTTTTAAAGATTATTTAAAAATTTTTACAAAGTATTTAAAAGGCTTTATAAAATAGTTATATGGCTTTAACAAGTACTTAAAAAATTTTACATGAAATTGTTATATATGCTTCTCGTTAACAAACAACAATTCGCATAAACTGGTATGATTTTTAAAAACAATATTTATAAGGTTAAAAACAATATTTATAAGGTTAAACTGTTTTATAATCTTTACAAAAAGCTTTTAAAGATAATAATTTTTTTAAAAAAAAGTCTTTTAAAAGTTCTATTATCTTTGAAAAACCTTGTAAAGTATTTTTAAAACCTTTTAAAACGTGCTAGTGCTACTCCTTCATTTTTGGTTTCATACATACTGTACATGTGAGCACGCTTTTTTCAAAACTTCTAATGTATATTACTAATAAACATATTATATATTCAAAGATTGTTATTAAACAAGTACAAAATCAAACCAATTCATCATCATGTGAAGTGAATGTGGTGACAACTCACGAAGAACCGGAAATCGGGAGTGAAGATGAGGACACAAGTGTTACAGTTTTGAAGTGTTTTTCAAGTGAAAGCCAACGAACATGTTATAATTATATACAAAAACTCTTCACTCCTAATCCTGTGTATTCACTTCTCCTTCCTCACGTGGTACTCCTTCATTCAAATCACAAAAGAGATTGCTACCTTCTTCATAACTTGTTACTGCAGGCTGCAGTTCTTTACTGTAACAATCAATAATATCACGGCAAACAAAATCATATAAGCAACAAAGCTTTGAAAACGAGAAATCCAATCCAATCCATGCCCACCATTGTTAGTCTTCAACCCAAGAATCTACCATTAACTTCTTCAAAAACCCCATCAACCCCACAAATCGAACTTGAATCAAACAATCAAAATTCAATTTCAAGCTATCATTGAATTAGAAAACACATGTCTGTCTCAATGGATGCTCTTCTAAATTAGATTAGAACGTACTCAGATACCACAAATCAACAATTCTTGTTTATTTGCTTCAGATTTCAAGCTGATTTTCAAACCCTTGAGCCAATTTTTTTCATTAAATAAAATCAAAACCTTAACAGATTTCAATGAAGCCAACTAAAGAGTGAATCAAGCTCTAAATCGCATGAAAATAATCATGCTAGAAGAAATCAATACAAGAGGGGTGAATCAAGTTCTAAATCGCTTGAAAATCAAGCTTTTATTCGCGAATTTAGATCTAGGGGCAAAAATGACGAATGAAACAGAGAAGAGAACATGAGGAAGCAAAAACAAGGATTAAAGCATGATACCTGAATCTGGACTCGACCACAATTTTGAACGATTTCAGCGTGAATAATCTCTTGTCTCTATGGATGATTGATTTTGAGATGAGGCGATTTGGAGTTGAGAAACGAAGGCGAGATAGATCCTAGCAACAAAGAGTTCTCCAATTTCAACAACGACGAGATCGACGAATGACAGATACGGGAACAACAATCTTCCATAGAGAAAGAAACAACGATGGCGAGTTCCGAATTTTGACGACGGTAAAGCATACGGAGACGGCAATCTGAGAAAAAAAAAACAAATCGGTGATTGCCAGTTTTGAGAAGAAAGGTTGAGTAAGAGATGAGGGTAGAATAGTCTTAAAAGATTAAAGAAGGGTAAATTTCAAAATGGCAAAAAATAGGAGTATTTTTAAAAATAAGTAATCCAAAAGGGGTATTTCTAACAAATTCTCTAATAAAAATCCTACAATTTTGTTTCTTTAATTTGTTTTTTTTTTTAAAACACTTCAGCAACTTTATTAATAACTTGGTAGTAAAAACCAGAATTGAAAAAAACAGAGGAGCTTGTAAAAAGCTGAAACATAAAAATGCAGACACCAAGCCTCAACCGCTACCACGACGTTCTTGCTCAATCCTATCCAACAACCAAGCCGGGCCGTCCAAAGCAACATAAGAAGTGAGGCGTCCATCTCTTGTCACACTCCTCGCAATGTCAGAGACTAAAGAATTGGCTTTCACATGTGACAACCTAAACTTCACCTCCCCCATAAAATGTAAAAGCTTAGAAATTATTTTCAGTTGAGCCCGATACTTAGACCAGAGCAAAAGAAATTGTTTTATTTTATTATTTATTTTTGATATGTGGCATATTGTTATATTTTGATTGGCTATGGAGTTTCAATTGTGCCGCAACTTATATATTTTTAACTTTTTTTTTTTTCAATGGATAATAGACACGTTGCATCTTTTATTCCCACCATTGCATCATGAATACTCTTTCCCTCCATTTACTCATACCGAACCCTATCCTCCTCAAATCCCCACGCGCCGCCTCACAATTCATTTCACGCGCCACCGTACCTTCATCTCTCCGCTTCGTCTCTACGTTAAATCCACGCGCCGCTTCTTCCGACGAGTCACAGTCAATCGAAACCCAAACTCTCGACGTCCTCGAATGGCGAGCTCTCTGCAATCAGCTCTCTCCCTTCGCCTCCACATCCATGGGTCTCTCCGCCACCAAAAACGCGGAGATTCCGGTGGGAAATTCGCCGGAAGAGAGTAGGAATCTCCTTGACGAGACGGCTGCTGCGTTGGCGGCTATGGAGATGATGGAATCGCGGCGATTAGGTCTTACTGAGATCCAGGACTTGTCTGGTATCGTCGAGCGTGCTGTGGCGGGTCAATTGCTTACTGTTAGAGAGCTTTGCACTGTTCGCAGCACTTTAATGGCGGCTACATCAACGTTTCAGAAACTTCGAGAAGCAGCCAATAGTGATAATCGGTATAAGCAGTCTTATCCTCTAATTTCATGATTTGTGGTTTGCTCATATGAAGTTATGTAATGTTCTTGTCATCTTGTAGGGTTACTCCTCTTGTAGAAATACTTCAGGCTTGTGATTTCAAGGATACATTGAAGCAGAAGATTGGTTTTTGTATAGACTGCAACATGTCTATGGTTCTTGACAGAGCTAGTGAAGATTTGGAGATTATAAGATCTGAAAGGAGGAGGAACATGGAGAATTTGGATTCTCTGCTGAAGGAAGTATCAACTATGATTTTTCAGGCTGGTGGGATTGACAAGCCTTTGATAACGCAGCGCAGATCAAGGATGTGCGTAGCTATTAGAGCTACGCGCAAAAGTTTACTTCCAGGTGGTGTTGTTTTAAGTGTTAGTAGCTCAAGGGCAACATGCTTTATTGAACCAAAAGAAGCAGTTGAGCTTAATAACATGGAAGTGAGGTATGCGAACGCCGAGAAAGCTGAGGAAATGGCAATTTTGAGCATTTTAACATCTGAAGTGTCTAATGCGCAGAGTGATATATTGCATTTGTTGGATAGAATACTAGAACTTGACATTGCGTTTGCAAGAGCATCACATGCAAAATGGATGAATGGTGTATATCCCAACCTAACTTCAGAACACAGTAAAACACTGGACTCAGATGGAGACCATAAATCTTTAGCTGTAGACATTGAATCTGCACAGCACCCGCTACTTCTTGGTTCAGTATTAGGCAGCCCAAATGATGGAAACATTTTCCCTGTGCCAGTAGACATTAAAGTTGAAAGCAGTGCCAAAGTAGTCGTCATCTCGGGTCCAAACACAGGAGGAAAGACTGCGTTATTAAAGACATTGGGATTAATATCTCTTATGTCGAAGTCGGGGATGTATCTGCCTGCTAAGAATTGCCCTAGGTTACCTTGGTTTGATCTTATTCTGGCTGACATCGGGGATCCCCAGGTATTATGTTACAAATTTCTTGCAAAGTAGCACAAGCTACTAACGTGTTGATTTATCTCTGTGTCTAGGTTTACATGCTACTAACTTTGTTGAGAGCAATTCTAAAAGACCTAATATTAATTTTTAGTTTGAGTCACATATATTTCAAAATCCCTGTGTGTTTCTCTTTTCTAAGTCCTGCTTGATCTCTTGCAAAGATTCTCTGTTCAAATTTTTTATGTTTCAAACTTTTATTTGCAGTCTTTGGAGCAGAGTCTCTCAACCTTCAGCGGCCACATCTCACGAATACGTCTGATACTTGAAATTATTTCAGAAAATTCGCTTGTCCTACTAGACGAAATCTGTAGTGGAACTGATCCTTCAGAAGGGGTTGCACTTGCTACCAGTATCCTACGGTATATGAAAGATCGTGTAAATGTGGCTGTTGTGTCCACACATTACGAGGACTTAAGTCGCTTGAAGGATAACGACTCTCAATTCCAAAATGCTGCTATGGAGTTCTCCATGGAAACTTTTCAGCCTACATTCCGAGTACTCTGGGGAAGTACCGGTTTATCAAATGCATTGAGAGTAGCTAAGTCCATTGGATTTAATAGAAGAATTTTAGAGAATGCACATAAATGGACAGAGAAATTAGATCCAAAGCAGGAAGTAGAACGGAAAGGCTCACTCTTTCAGTCCCTTGTGGAAGAAAGGAATAAGCTAAAGCTTCAGATAACCAAGACTGCAGCATTTCACAGAGACTTGATGAACCTTTACCGTGAGGTACTGCTTTTTTCTTTTGCTTTAACATGTGTGATTATACCATGTAGTAATTATAAAAAAGGGTCTTACAGAACATTATGTTTACTTGAGGAACTGAAAACGATCCTTGATACCGGTGTCGAAGTAATGAGTGAAATAATTATGAGGATATTTTTCTGTTGTGTAGTCGAATATCAGTTGTCTAGTCTGGAACATATTTGTGGTTGAAAAATTAAATTTTAAGGTGGTTGAGATTTCCCTTCAAGGGTCCTTTTAGAGGACACATTAGATGGTTTCACTTAATATATCTCCACAGTAAAAATGAAATTTATTAACTTTGTTTTGTTGCTATTGTTAAACTCTTGTAATGTATGTTTTTGTTCCTGATCATTCTCCACTTTCTTATCCTGAAGCTTGAGCATGAGTCGAATGATCTTGAAAAACGTGAGAGGGCTCTTCTGAAGAAAGAAACCCAAAAGGTACAAGAAGATCTAACCTCTGCTAAACTAAAGATGCAGAAATTGGTGTCTGAATTTGAAAGTCAACTAGAAATCGCTCAAGCTGATCAATACAATTCCTTAATTCTGAAAACCGAAGAGGCAGTTGCAGACATTATTGAAGCTTGCTGTCCTAATGATCTTGTAACTACGGAAGAAGCGTACAGTGACTACTCACCTCAAGCAGGTGAAAAAGTTCTTGTAACTGGACTTGGAGATAAGTTAGGTACTGTGGTTGAAGAACCTGGAGATGATGAGACAGTGTTAGTCCAGCATGGTAAGATAAGAGTACGTATAAAGAAAAAGGACATAAAACCCCTTCCGCGTACCACAAGCAGCCAAACATCCAATCGTTCTCTACGTTCTAAGAGACAGGTATACATCATTTTGTGGTTTTAGACTTTTCAGGTCCCATTCTTGCAGTATCTCATTATTATAGCTAAGTTACCTAACCATATTGGTATGTCATCATAAATTCTAGCTTGACGAAAACTGCACCATGAAAATGAAGATAGTAATAAAGTTGAGAGTTACTGACAATGAGAATGGTACTTTGAATCCCTAAAGACTTAATCACCTGATTTAATGAGTGTTTTATTGTAGCATAACATCCGAAACAAGCTCAACGCTCCGTAGTTGAATTACAATTTTAAAAATTTGTGACCTGACAGTAATATCTTGATTTGAGTTCTAACATCAGTTCTTTGTGGTATCTGATACTTGCACAGATAAACATGAAAGAACTAGGAAGTGTGTTGCAGATGCAGAGTGAACCAGTGCGGATTCAAACATCAAAGAACACATTGGATCTAAGAGGAATGCGGGCGGAAGAAGCGGTTCACCAGCTAGACATGGCCATCTCGGGAAGAGACTCGGGATCCATCCTCTTTATCATTCATGGAATGGGGACAGGTGTTATAAAGGAGCTGGTGCTTGAGAGGTTAAGAAAGCACACTCGTGTCTCAAGGTATGAACAGGCAAATCCTATGAACCACGGATGTACAGTTGCTTACATTAAATAATCTCTCTCAAACACATTCTTTGTAAATCTTCTTCAAAAGTTAATGTCTTCGAAAGCAATGTCCACAAACTAGTTTCGTTTGTGATGAATCAACGTTCAAATGTACAAGAATTCGTGTAAAGTATAGATATTGATATTGTAAATATAGTAATTCTACTTTACCACAAACATCATTGGTTTCGAAGATACCATGCGGACACGAGTACCTCGAGATGTACGCAATGATGGCTATGGCTACAATACTTGAGGTAGCGAAGATGGATGAAGTTAGTGGCCGATTATGATGTTGATATCGAATATCATTTGGGTAAGACAAACCTTGTGGCCGATGCGTTAAGCCGGAAAAGAGTTGCTTCAAGTACTGAGAAAGAGATGGAAAGATTGGTTAACATGGTTGGAACCTTGCGCTTGGAAGCGATATCGGAAGAGTTAGAGCTTTTAGGTTTGGATGCCGCGGATCAAGCCGATTTATTGACTCGTCTTCGGATGGCACAAGAAAAAGATGAGGAACTCATTAAGTTATCGAAGAATGACAATATTGGTAATGGGACGATATTAAGTTTCAGACTTCGAGTAATGGGACGATATTGGTAAAGGACCGTGTGTGCGTTCCGAAGGATAAGGAACTTTGAGAAGAAATTCTCAAGGAAGCACATCAGTCTATGTTTTCCATATATCCGCGATCAACAAAAATCTATTGCGACTTGAAAATATATTATCATTGGCAAGGTATGATAGAGGATGTCGCTAGATGGGTAGGTTCTTGTCCGACTAGTCAAAGAGTTAAAGCAGAACATCAAGTTCCAGGAGGACTGTTCCAAATTTACCGATTCCCAAATGGAAATGGGACATGTTAACCATGGACTTTGTCTCTGGATTGCTTGTGTGCGAGGAGACTGATTCAATTTGGGTTATTGTCGATCGATTAACGAAGTTTGCGCACTTTCTGCCGATGAATAAGAAAGATGGAGTCAAGAAGCTTACAAAGCTTTATGTGGAGAATATCGTTCTGTATGATGGAGTACCGACGAGCATAGTATCGGATCGTGACTCTAAGTTTACTGCTGGATTTTGGAAAGCTCTTCAAAAGCGATTTGGTACAAGGCTGAACATGAGCATAGCTCATCATCCACAAACGGACGGGCAATCCGAGAGAACAGTCCAAACAATTGAGGATTTGTTGAGAGCGAGTGTTCTGAATTGGGGTGGAGATTGGACTAATTACTTGCATTTGGCGGAGTTTACTAATAACAACAATTATCAAGAAAGCATTAGAATTTCACCATATCAAGCGTTGTATGGTAGACCTTGTCGAACACCGTTGTGTTGGACACAAGTGGGAGAGCAAAGTGTCTATGGTCGAGACTTTGTGGAGAAAACGACCGAGAAGATCAAAGTGTTGAAGGTTAAAATGAAAGAGGCCCAAGATAGATAAAAGAGTTATGCCGATAAGCGTCGGCGAGAGTTAGAATTTCAGGTTGGAGACATGGTTTACCTTAAGACGGTTACTTATAAGGGTGAAGACTGTGCATCCGTGAACACAAAGGTAAAGGTACATGGGACTGTACTAATTTCTGGAAAGATTCGGAGCAGTGGCTTATCGACTTGAATTGCCTCCAGCAATGAAAGAGTTTCAAAAAGTGTTTCATGTGTCTATGCTAAGGAAATGCATAACACCTCGGGAGAATGTCTCATCATAACTTCCAGCGCATTAGCAAGCAAATTTGACTATTGTTGGAAGACCGGTTCGAATTATTGGAAGGAAGGTGAGAGTAGATTGGAAGAAAAAATTTAAGTTTATTCAAGTTGTGTGGGATTGTGATGGAGAAGAAGAGACTACTTGGGAACCAGATGAAGTAATGAAGGTAAATTTTAAGAAATGGTTTGAGAAGCGAGAAGTTTCAAAATAGAAAGCTTAGATTCGAGGACGAATCTATTTTAAGTAGGGGAGAGGTGTAACGCCCGTCTCCTACAAAGTTTAGCCGGTACTGGACATCCCAATGGTCGAGGGAAACTAAGTTAGTCGAAGAATTCAGCAAATGGTCGAGGTTTTATTGGTACATCGAAGTTCATCAAGAAAGATCGGTATAAGCTGCTTGAAATCCGAATGATCGAAGGAAAAGTGGAGTGTTCGGACAATCATTTGATTGGTTCGGACAATAAAGGACTTTTGAACAATTTTGTCGGAAGATTACCGATAATTGGGTGGTTATCGGTCCGTCTATCGGGAATCTATCGAGCGGCTATCGGTGATGCGAAGATCCGCGTGTTATTTTTCAACCCGATTTGGTAATCTGCGTGTTGGTAAGCCGAGATACGTGGGATTGGATTTTCTTGATGGTTGTTCGTGGAAACGGATAAAATCTTGAAGAATATCAGAATAATGGATATTCCATCAAATATTTTCGAACGATCGAGAATTTTCTCGAGCATATAAAAGGGACTATTTGTTGGCGTTTACATGCATAAGCACGCGGAAGGCGATTGGCAAGCTTTTCATCGAGAAAGTTAGAAGTTTGTTGAGAATCCGTGATTAAGGTCGAGAAGATCGAGTAGTTTCTCGAGAATCTAGGTAAGTATTGACTAAACTCTGTGTTTATTGATAGTTTACCGAGTGTCGTCGGTAAGGGAGTATTGATCAGTGTTGTTTGCATAGATCTGTGTATTTTACGAGTGTTTGTTGGATCCGTTCGAGTGAGTTAAGCGATAAGAGGTGTCAGGAAGTCAATCCGTGTGAAAAAGGTGAGAGCGTGACTGTGGCCGAGTCTTGAGCCGTTTTATTGATTGATTCATTGATGTTGCTTGCTTGTCATGATTTATATGTGTTATCGCGATAATGTCTTGATAGTTAATCGATGGTGGTTTTGATAATTATCTCAATGGTATGTTATGTTTATGACTTGCTTGTTTGACTTCTTGAATCGATAAAAATGAATGTGATTTCTTGACTACGCCTAGTGAGACGGGATGCCTAATCCACTAAGCAAATTTGTTTGCTTACGCCTCTTTTTGGACGCAAGAAATGGAAATAATCTAAGTGGCTGAACCAGTTTGTGAGACGAAGGCGAGGTAAGGGAAGGATGGTGGATTGGGTAGTTTTAATAAATCGGTCTAGTATGTTAAAAACGATGTAATAGCTTATTAGCAAACTTGTCGTTTGTACTAGAACCTTATTTGGAAATTCAAGTGATTGATTTTGCATTATTGACTTGTCTATCGATCTTATGAGCATATGTTAAGTTTTATCGAAATGAACTTGAACTTGGATGAAATTTTGAAAATTTGGGTTAGGGTCACTACAAGAAAATTACGTATTAATTGCAACTGAAAACGCTATTTATTGATACGATAGCGTTTTGTTAAACGCTATATCATCGACCGCGATCGAAAGTCTTAGACTTTTGATAGCAGTTTTGACATGTGCTATGGTATATTCTTTTAATATAGCAGTTATTGTATGCAATGTATTATTTTACAATAGCATTTCGTAAATGTCATGCATATGTAAAACGTAGCAATCGTAAAATGTTATCTATAGAGATTAAACATAGCAATTTGCAAATGTAATTTATTTCGGTTTGTCGATTACATATTTTTATTTTATTAGACCATAATTTAATTTAGTTTAGACCATAATTTAATTTAATTTAGACCATATTATTATTCATTGTTCATATTATTATAAATAAAAGACCCTCAGTTGAAGTTTACAAACCATTGTTCACATACAAAATATAAAGTTGAAAGTAAACCATACAATTAAATAGATAATTTAACCAAAGTTCATATTTAGATTAACTAACACCTTCAGCTTCTGCCTCTTAGTTTCGACGATGCGACTTGCCTCTTGAGGAGTCTCCTTGTTCCTGTTTTGGTCGTTTCATTGCAGCGGAGAGTTTTTCGTGTCTAAGCCTTTGTTCTTCGTTTCTGAGGTTTTGGAGAAGTCTTCGGAACTCAGGTTAGATGTCTTCTTCGTCTTCCTCTACCCGTATGAAGCTGTTTATACAACACCAAATCTCCACGACCAAGTATATATACATATAAAGTAAGAACATGCAAGTAGATCAGTTAGAGACATAATGTAAACACTTAACCATCCAACACAGAGAATAGGAGAAGAAATTAGTGAAAATTAGTGAATGACTCACCTGATAAATTTGTGTTTTCCTTTGTTGATTGCAAACCCAAACTGCAAAAAATTGAAAGCATCAACAGTTTCAACCCGAAAAACAAACTTCTAACTCGATTGCGAATTTGAAACAGTGGCTAACACAGATTCAAAAGGAAATCGATTGCAAATCGATAGAAATAATGGCTCAAAAGCACATATTCAAATGGAAATCGACTTAATTTTACATACCTCTGCAACTATTAAAGTGATGAGAGTGAGCGACAATTTAACTGCAGAATTGAGATTCAACACGAATTAAGGTTTTTGGGTGATAAAGGAAACTGATTCGAGATAAAAACTAAGGTTTCAAGTGGGTAATTAGGATTTTGAGCTCAAAAGGATTCAAAGACTTCGTGAGAATTGTATCGAACTCAAAAGAGAAAAAGATGACCTTTGATTGTTTTCCCCCTTTGTTATTTTTAGAATTTCTCCAAAGGCGGGGACAAAAAAATAATAATCCCGCGACACTATCAAATAGCGTTTTCAAATATTAATGCTATCTAAAGACAAACGCGAAAACGAAAACACACCCGTGTATTCAACCATAGCATTTTCATTTTTATAAACGCTATCTATTTTTAGCGGTTTAGTTAAAGATAGCATATCTTACCAAAACGCTATATTATTGTGCTATTAATACTCAGTTCTCTTGTAGTGGGTCTTTCAAGTCCCGAGTACAGAAAATAGAGTTTTAACTTTTTTCAACTCTAAATGTAATGTAAGAATCTCTTATTTATATGTCTGTTAATGAACAAAAAAAAAATATCCATCAAAACACTGTTAAAAAAGTCAACATTTACCGTTAAATCAAAACGCCTCACTTAGAGTGGAAACAAAAACGACACGTGATTTCTTATGGCACATCCTCCCATCTGTTAGTGCGGATGAGACAATAATATAGTGCAGAAAATAAACAAGACACAAAGTTTGTTAAAGAGGTTCGGTTTTTTCTACTCCCCGGGACCAATTCCAAATTTCGATTTCACTAGAACATGAAAGCAAATAAAACCAATTTGCAAACGCATAAATCAAGCACAACCCTCTAAATCTACCGCTCTGAACTATAACATCAAATCTTAAGGATAAATCTCTACCCTTAACTAAATTCCCCCATGAGTCTAGATTTAACCAAGATAACCTAATCTTGGGGAAAACGGCCTATTCCCCCCATGAACTATATTACTTTATCGCACACCTGTACAAAACTTTCATCTGTGCCTATTTCTCGATAAACTAAGATCAAATTTGAATTTCTTATACCAACTATACAAATCCGGTGAAAACCACCAAATCGTGAAACAGTGTTAATGTGCCGTCAACGGATGCTAACTAGGACGACATGTAAACGTTGAAACGACTGCATTTTAGCACAAAGCACACCCGATTTAACACAGAAACAAAACGACGTCGTATTGTGAATTGGGATTTTTATTTATTTAGGGTTTATATCTTCTTCAGAAATAATTAAAACATATCCATGGTGGGATATGGATGAAACACAAATATTGACAGTTTGACACCACCAGGAACAAGTTATTTTGCTCATTATGGTCGTCTATCTCTTGTACTAGAAAACCTATAAAATACAGAGATTTTACACACTTTTAAAATCTATAATTTACAAAATGAAAAATAAAAAGATGGAAAAAGAGACACGAGGATGTGGAGAAGAAGATGGATTAAGAGAAAATCATGTTGACCCAATACAAACCGACATCACCTCTCACCTTATTCCCTTGGATTCCCATTTTTACTCTTTGCTTTCTTTTCACAGGTGTCTGACTCCTATGTTCCTCTCTCTTATTATTCTCTAATCTGTAAGTTTATTCATATTTTTATTTTGCTTTCTTTCGTTTACGATCTGGGTTCTGGTCCAATTGAAAGAATAGGTGAATTGTGTCTTGTGTTTTTTGGATTAAGAAGAATGATAAAAAGGAGGAGAAGAAGAAGAATATGAACCCTAAATTTAAAAAAAAAATCCTACTTCACGATACGACGTTGTTTTGATTCTGTGTTAAATCGGGCGTGTTGTGTGCTAAAACGCAGTCATTTCAATGCTTACGTGTCGTCCTAGTCAGCATCCGTTGACGGCACAGTAACATCGTTTCACGATTTGGTGGTTTTCACCGAATTTGTATAGTTGGTGTAGAAAATTCAAATTTTATGTTAGTTAATGGAGAAATTGGCATAGATGAAAGTTTCGTTTAGGTGTGCGATAAAGTAATATAGTTCATGGGGGAATATGCCGTTTTCCCCAATCTTTGGCTAAATTCACCCTGAGCCTAGACTTCAATAGTCCAAGTTTCTGGAGCAACCTTCACACACACGTCACACCGATGAACAAATAAGCTTGATCACAAAGCACCAAACCGCGAAACTATGTCACACACAAAACCAAAAGAAAGCTCTCTAGGATTATTCTTTATGCCTCTGCTCTCTTGATTCTCTATGATGTGCCTAACACCTCTATATATAGCCACCATGATTCCTAAATCACATAAGAAAACTTTTCCAAATTCCATTAGCAAAAGCCTTTTTCTTTTTGCTATTTTTCATTTCCTTGTCAAACGCCAATTTCATTAAGCAATGAAATAGTCTTTTTCCTCTTTGATTCATCCTCCAATCATTCTTTAATCTAGTCTTCTTAAGTCTTCTAGAAACCAAACACACACATAAAACATCAGCATCCTGAATCATGTTCTATATCAGACAGTCACTACATCATACAAAATAATTGCATCTACGTTCTCCCCCTTTTGACACTACAAGAAAACACGTGTATTGCGAGGGAATATTGCGAGTAACACAACGGGCGTCGTAGCTCCCTCACAAAATTGTTAGGGCACATTGCCTCGCAATAAATTGCAACTAACTTGCAAGGTAGTAATCATCCGTCGCAAAATACTAGCTAATTTGCGAGAATTTAACTAGGCTACAATATTAAATATGTTAGGCACAAACTTTCTTGGAAGTTGGGTAAAACCCACGCAAGTTGGTTGCAACTGCATAGCTTTATCCCTAGCAAATTCATAGCAAAGTCAGGTGATACGGACATCAGAACTAGATCAGACCAAGAGCACAGCAAACCGGTCTACATGGAGAATTTTGGAGAATCTTTGTCTAAATGAAGTTCTGAACAAGCTCAAGAAGACCAATGGTCAGGAGGAATCATTTACCAAGCAACTGATTCTACGATGGTACATCCTGACATACGAGCTGAAGTACTCTCGGACGGATCAGAAGCACTCGCTGACGAACCTGAAGTGCTTCTGATCCGTCCGATAAAACATCAGCATCCTGAATCATGTTCTATATCAGACAGTCACTGCATCATACAAAATAATTGCATCTACGTTCTCCCCCTTTTGACACTACAAGAAAACACGTTTATTGCGAGGGAATATTGCGAGTAACACAACGGGCGTCGTAGCTCCCTCACAAAATTGTTAGGGCACATTGCCTCGCAATAAATTGCAACTAACTTGCAAGGTAGTAATCATCCGTCGCAAAATACTAGCTAATTTGCGAGAATTTAACTAGGCTACAATATTAAATATGTTAGGCACAAACTTTCTTGGAAGTTGGGTAAAACCCACGCAAGTTGGTTGCAACTGCATAGCTTTATCCCTAGCAAATTCATAGCAAAGTCAGGTGATACTGACATCAGAACTAGATCAGACCAAGAGCACAGCAAACCGGTCTACATGGAGAATTTTGGAGAATCTTTGTCTAAATGGAGTTCTGAACAAGCTCAAGAAGACCAATGGTCAGGAGGAATCATTTACCAAGCAACTGATTCTACGATGGTACATCCTGACATACGAGCTGAAGTACTCTCGGACGGATCAGAAGCACTCGCTGACGAACCTGAAGTAGTACAAGAGCAGATGAAGTTATTCAAAGAATTTTTTCTTGTACCACGTAATGGTGTGTATGGACATTTGAATTGGAGCCTAGAAGACACTTTACACCATTCAAGGCCCATATCACACAAGAGTTGGTGCACCTCATCTCACATGATCTTTATGGAGCTTAAAATGGATGTTTCCTTAAATGGCTCATTCCAAATATTCCCATGGCGGCCTGGAGAGTTTCCATATCACTTAGAAGCTTCACTACACCCTCTAGGATGCACCACACCACACTTGATCAGGAGGATCAAGTCTGAGCTCTACTTACCTTATTTGGACCCGTTTGGCATCAACACACAACGGCTCCTTCCTTCTTTGTTTGTGTGCGTGTTTAAGGATATTTCTAACATCAAGAAGCTCCCAAGACCCTCAACATATCCCCCAAAACCGTCCAGATATACGCCCAATCATATATCACCTCTTTGGCTAAGGATTTCACCATAAAAGACTCCAACTGCTAGTTTTTGATCACATATCTTATTTCTTTGTTTAGATTTTAGAATGTTGTACTCAGCCCTATATAAGCTGATCCTTAGTCACATTGTAAAAACACCCTTGATCAATTTAAAGTAAAAGAAAGTTTGCTTCTTGTCAAAGTTTGAGTCTTTGTCATTGTTATTCTCCTAAGCCTATTGGAATCTGCGGATTAAGTTTGTTGAGTGATTCAACATCATTTCTTTGTTCATTGATCGAGTGAGTCAATTATCCCACCGATTGAGCAAGTCAATCACCTGAACTACCGAGTCAATTACCTGAACTACCCCCTGTACCACCCCTTGATTCACGAGAGAGTGCTTCAATTTTTAAAAATTTGAATAAGTGTTTTTGTTACTTGAATAAGTGATTTACAATTAGTTACTTGAATAAGTGATTTACAAAATGAATATGATGATTAATTAGTGGTTTTGTTTGTTAAGATGTATTTGTGTTTTTTTAAAACAATTTTAAAGATTTGCGAGGGAATTGCTACGAAGTATAAGGTGTGCCTAGCAAGTCCCTAGCAGTTTTGCAAGGACATTACGAGTCCTCGCAATAATAGCGAGTCAAGTGCTAGGAAGACGTTCCAATTTGCGAGTCGCGATATTCGAGGGATCTTCGTTTCTCGCAAATCCCTTGCGAAAGGTGTATTGTGAGGGAAACGGTAGAAATTCTTCTCGCAATACGGGTGTTTTCTTGTAGTGTGACTATGGTTGTGAACTCAATAATTCTCACTCCAAAATAACATCACTAAGAACATCACCATTCTCCCCAAACTTGAGTCACAACATGGTCAAAAACTAATTGGAAAATACTCCCCGCTTTGCAAAACGAGGTTGATAACCTAGTGCACCATCTCCATATAACTCATTTTTGCTAACCCAAATCTTCTTGCATCTTATGTCTTCATGACTAAATTCTCGAATAAATCTGAAACAGTTCCTCTTAATATGCCCTCTAACTCCACAATGACAGCATGTTGGAACATGATAACTCACATCATAAACCTTCTTCATTTGATTCCTCTCCCTCATCAATCTGAAACACCTTGGCCTAATAGTCCTAACAACACCATAATGATGACAAGTGGGACGAAAAATTCTTTGAGGTTCACTCTCCAAGTTAGAATGTTTTGTTCCAATTTTCTGAACAACTGCAGTCTCTGATGTAGAATCTGTCTCAGTTGCAGTTTTACTAACAGTTGCAGTTTTACTAACAGTTGCAGTTTTACTAACAGTTGCAGTTTCTGCTACAGTTCCTGATGCAGACGTGACTTTACTCCCACAAACAAACCAAGGCCATATCTATCTACTTTGCTTTGTCCCATTATTAAGCATCCTTAAATTCTTTTGATTTTTTTCAAGCTGAAATTTAGCTTGTGATGCTTCTTCTTCTTTTTCAATAGCATATTTCTCTGTTTTAGCAACTTTAGTTTCCAACTTGAGCTTCTCCTTAGTCAAAACAGAATTCTCCTCAACTACTTTAAGCCAATGTTCATACAACATCTCATACTTCATAGCAAGTTCTTCATCATCAAAACTCTTTGCATCACTATCACTTTTTGCAGATTCAGATGCAGTTGCAGGTTTTGCTGCATATTCAGCACAGTTGCAGGTTTTGCTGCAGATTCAGACGCAGATTCAGACACAGTTGCAGACGCTAATTCAGGATTATGTTCAAAAGTTGTATATGCCACCAAAGTCAGCAGTTCTTCTTCATCTTCTGAATCAGTTTCAGAATCACTAGTAGCAACATTCATAGGCTTATTATTATGCTTCTATAGATTGGCACAATCAGAACGAACTTGTCCATACCCTTTGCATTCAAAGCATTGTATATTCTTTAAAGATACTCTCACATCTTCATCTCTTCTATTCTTCATCTCTTTTCCCTTTCGCTTTAGAAATTTAGCAAATTCCCTTGATAACATAGCCATTGAATCTTCAGATGATGATACCTTAAGAGCAACTCCAATGTCAACTTTCTTCTTCACAGTTTCATCTTCCTTCTTCTTAATCCTTCAGCTTCATGTACTTTGCTTAACTCAAAAGCTTTAAGTATCCCAAAAAACTTATCAAAAGCCATCTCATCTAAGTTATGAGCTTCTTCAACTACACAAATCTTTGACTCAAATTTTGCAAACAATGATCTGTTCAACTTCTTCACCAGCTTCTTGTCTTTTCATACCTTTACCAAGAGCAAAAGACTCATTGATATGTCACATCGCTTAGCACTAAATTCAGCCACAGATTCCTTCTCTTCAATCCTTAGATTCTCAAACTGTGATACTAACATATCTAGCTTTGTTCTCTTAACACTTGTAGTGCCCTCAAACATATTGTCCAATGACTTCCATGCTTTCTAAGCTTATGCACATTGAGAAACTAACTTGAAGTGGCTTAAATCAATAGCATTGTAAATCGCAGTCTTGGCCTTAGAATTGGAACTTGATAACCTATTTTCTAAAGCAGTCCAACTCTTGGCTTAAAAATTTCAACACCCTTATCATTCGTGATTGTAGGAGGCTCCCAACCTAATTCAATCGAATTCCAACAGTCTTTATCAAGATTACTAATAAAAGCTTACATATGAACCTTCCAATATCCATAATTTGCTGAATCAAGCAATGGGGGTCTTGTCATAGACGTTCCTTCTTTATATCACTCCATCACACAAATCTCAGCTCTGACTTACTTCCTGAACTACTATCCTCACCCTTGATCTACTCGAAACAAGAATGAATCTCTATCGAGAACCCGCTCTAATACGACTTGTTAGTGCAGATGAGGCAATAATATAGTGCAGAGAATAAACGAGACAAAAAGTTTGTTAACGAGATTCGGTTTTTCCTACTCCCGGGGACCAGGTCCAGATTTCGATTTCACTACAATAAGAAAGCAGATACAACCAATTTGCAAACGCGTAAATCAAGCACAACCCTCTTGAACTACCGCTCTAAACTATAACATCAAATTTTAAGGACAAATCGCTACCCTTAATAAAACTCCCTCTGAGCGTAGACTTCAGTACTCCAAGTCTCTAGAGCACATTCACACACACGTCACACCGACGAACAAATAAGCTTGATCACACAAGCACCAAACCACGAAACTATGTAACACACAAAAGCAGAAGAAAGCTCTCTAGGATTATTCTTTATAGCTCTGCTCTCTTGCTTCTCTAGGACGTGCCCAACACCTCTATGTATAGCCACCATGATTCCAAAATCACAAAAGAGAAATTTTCCAAATTCCATTTGAAAAAGCCTTTTCCTTTTTGCTATTTTCCCTTTCCTTGTCAAACTCCAATTTCATTAAGAAATGAAATCGTCTTTTTCCTCTTTGATTCATCCTCCAATCATGCTCTAATATTTTCTTCTTAAATCTTCTAGAAACCAAACACACACATAAAATATCAGCATCCTGAATCACGTTCTATATCAGATAGCCACTGCATCAGATCAAATCCTTGCATCTACACCATCCACAACTCTTGACTAACTTTATGTATTGATCCACATTGAGGGCTTGGACATTTGAATATACTTTTTCTTTTCTTTTTTCAAATATTTTTACTTTGTATTCAAATGTGGGTTTGAGATGCGTGATTTTCCCCTTATCATCGACAACTTTAAACAAATGATCAAACGGGAGTAGCTTTTCCATGCTTAGCTACGTCTTGGTAGCTTTGACATAGGATTTACCCATTTCACGGAAGCAGTCCGCAACTGGTTTTGGAATAGTATCAAGCTTAGGGAATATTTCTTCAAATCCAAAATCCACGGTTCTCTGAAATTCAGCCAAAACTAACTTGCATTTTAACAAAAACCTATGATTCCAAAACCCTAAACTTAACAAAAAGAAACCCAAAATCAAAGAGATCTGGAAGTTTGGCATTGTACAAATTCTACATTCCTAGGACAAAAGAAATGTACCGGGAATCTGGGTGGAGAAATTTCGGAGTTGTTCGATCAATGAAGATAGTCCAAGCTGCTTGAACCCTAGAGCTGTCCTGCTTCTCCTCTCTCCACTGAAAATACACAGGAGAGACCTCGATGGCAAGACCCAAAAACCAAAATTGATTGGGAAGTGTGTGTCGCAATGCAATGTTTTGCTCTGACTTGAGTCCGGTTCTTGGGATTAAATCGGCACAATATATAAACTGAACCTGCCATATTAGAGTTGAGTGGTACATCACGAATCATGAGCTCAAGGCTCGCCGGTAAGGTCTTACATCTCATAATCATCGTTTCATTTGTGTGTCAAGCTGGATTTTGTACACCATTAAAAGCTCACCAATAATAATAACCAAATATCGATTAATCTTTTTGTGCAACAATCTATATTTACATCTCTCTACTCTAGGTGGTTGAAAATAATAAATCTTAATTTAAAAATAATAATTAATATTTACTAAAATAGAATTCTTTAAGTGTAAATTAAAACTAAGCTAATAAAAACTAAAAAATTAACAACAAAATTCTTTGAAAATATTTCACCAAAAATATAATATTCATGCATACTAATGAAATGTTAAAACAACTCTTTAAAACATGAATAAATTACAAGAAATAGAAAAAAAAAAAAAAAGAAGAAGAAGTAATGTATAGGAGATGGCGATTGCGAAGGAGATTTTATCGATGAACATCGATCTTCGATGAAAAAGTGGCTGCTGAAGGATTTTGGATTCTTTGCGGTTATTTTGGGTTTTGTTGATGGTCTCTCAAGGATTTGGGGATTCGTTTATGGTCACTTGGAGGTGAGACGAGATAATTGCAGAATCTTGGCTAGGCCTGAGCGTTCGGATATCGGATCGGGTTCGGTTTGGATTTTTTCGGTTTTCGGATTTTTTGGATATTGATTTTAATATCCATTCGGATATTTATAAAATTCGGTTTCGTTTCGGTTTGGATATTTCGGATTTTGGTTCGGTTTGGATATAATTGTGATAATTAAATTTTAACCAAAATTTATTGGATTCGATTTTATTCGGATATTTTTAAATCCAATTATTCTCAAATAATCCATGCTATCCAAGTATATATAAAAAATAGAAATGAGGCAAATGACAAGTTCAAAGAACCAACTAACATAATACCATACCAATATATAAAAGTGAAGCATAAAACTGTGTCGATGCATAAAAGCTTTAAATAAACCAAACAAAACCATAAATTCCTAATGAAAAAGTAGCAAAATTCAGTAACATCCTAAAATCAATTAAAAATAACTTTTAATCCGATATGCGGCAAACGTTTATATCCTAAAGATATTAAAGTATATATTATAAGTTTGGTTATATATGGATATCTATTGGATATCGGTTTGGATCGGGTTTAATCCGATATCCAAAAATAATGAAAGCTAACAACCGATCGGTTATTTCCCCAATATCGGTTCGGTTTTAATCCAATTTTTTTGGTTCGGTTCGGTTCGGATTTTTGGATTCGGATTTTATGCCCAAGCCTAATCTTGGCGATCGAATCATGGTATATGTTCTCTTTATCTCAATGGCGGTTGTTTTGCGGTATGTTCAATGTATTTGGGATCTCATTCTCTGGATTATAGGAAATCAGATCTTATATTTGAAGATGGAATCTCTCAGCGATGCAGGATTGATATCCCATATTGATAAGATTGGCTTAATTAGTAGGAATTCACGGGATGAATTAGCTAATTTAGATCCCGTAATTGGTGTTGTCTGGATTTGGGTGTTCCCATGGTTAATGCATAATCTCTGGAGACGGAAGGCAGGTTTGAAATCCTATAAAAACAGGCGGTGGAGAAACAATAGTAGAACCAGTACTCTCTCAACTTTCTTCAGTCAATTGTATTCCATCACCTTTTGGGTTCGAGCAATGGGAGTGCAAATACACTTCAGGGATGTGCCTACTTTCATGAGTATATGTGACGGAATAGGATATGCAAAGGAGGTTGATCTAGATAATGGAAGAGTTCAAGTTGCTCTCATCATCGACAACTTTAAACAAATGATCAAACGAGAATAGCTTTTCAAGGCTTGGTTGCGTCTTGGTAGCTTCGACATAGGATCTAACCATTTCAAGCAAGCAGTCTGCGACTGGTTTTGGAACAGTATCAAGCTTGGGGAATATTTCTTCAAATCCGAAATCCATAATGGGTCGGTTTTCTGAAAATCAGCCAAAACAAACTAGCATTTTACCAAAAACCTATGATTCCAAAACCCAAAATTTAACAAAAATGAACCCAAAATCAACTAGAGTTTAAAAAGAATCTTCTATTTCCAAAGCAGCAATGACTTTAGGGGACAAAAATGATGCATGATTGGGGACAACCTTCTTCAGAACCTATGCTTTTGAGATTCTTTATCAATATACAAAATATATGAATTTTTGAAATCCAAATGGTGAAGTTGGAGGCTGAAATCAAGAACAAAGAAAAACCTTAGAAAAAGAATATGGACGTGATGTAAAGGTGATTGAACACAACGTCGGTTTTTGCATGGATATACTATTCTTATAGCTGTCAAGTTTATGCAATTATGTTTAAAAAACATAAATACCAAACTATGATTCAAATTCTTCTGACAAAAATTGTTGAAAAATTCGACAGTTGATTGCTTTCAATTAGAACATCATCAAGATGCTCATACTGGATTTGCGAACTCTAAAACTTTCCATGCAAAAGTTGATGAAGGTGACAATTGCATCTTCTATCCTTATCTCAAAGAAAATTTCTTACTTATCTTCTTTCATATTAAAACCTCTAAAAGAATTATCTTTACCCTTGTCCATGGCTGCATAAATATATGTTATGAGTATTTTTTCCTCTATATCGTCCATTATTTATTCTTTAACGACTGTATTTTCAATTAGAAGCCATGGCTCAAATCTATGTTAAATATTTGTTCAAATACTCAAATTGTTACTAACTTCAAGATAAAGCATCTCATAATTTCTATATGAGAGATAAAAGAAAAAAATTATCTTTAGGTTTAGGTAGATAAATATTATGTTAACACATATATAAAAAGCAAGGTTTTTTTGGGTTTTTGCGGTTTTGAGATTACTGGATTTTAGCACTAAACCCAAATCGGAGAATTGTATGGGTCGCGTGTTAACCGGTCGGACCGGCGGGTCCAGTCCGGACGTGAAAACACTGCTTTAGGTAGATAAATATTATGTTACATATAAATTGATCTCTTTGTTTAGTATGACATATGCAACCAAGTATTTTTTTTGTTTTATTAGAAATTAAAAATCCCAATTAAATAATAAATATAAAATAAACTATAAAAAAAAAAAACCTCTCTCTCTCACGGCTTTTCATAAGGGGATTAGAAAAAAGCAGGCTTTTGTGTGTTTTCTGGACTGCCGGCGATTGCCGGTAGTACAACTTTGTTGTTTAATTATTTTTTTATCATGATTTTAGTAATTATGATAGAAAACTTTTTATTCTGTCAAATTATTTTCATATCTATTCTCTTTTTTAGATTTTTCTTCACCTTTATGGTGATGGTTGCTATTACTCTCGTCGGTGATGTGATCTTCTTGGGACATCTTTGCATTCTTCGACGGTCATCCCCACATCAAAGCCCATGATTCGATGTGATGCACTCTTGTTTTCACAGATCTACAAATCTAAATGGCCATATCATGATTTGGTGTCCTCACAACCATTATCACAAATTCCGATGGTCAATGAAACCACTGACGCCAATCGATTCTTCATAGTTGGAAGGCCATCGAATCCAAGGCGTCAAAATCTCATACTTTGGAGATATTCAGATGTGCTTTGGAAAAAACCTTCATGGAAACCACCATGGAGATACATACGATTTAAGATGAAGATGGAGTGTCACTAAGTAACTATATATGGAAGAATAAGGCAATATCTCGGAGGAGTCAAGTTTCAGAATCAAGTCAAACAACATTCAGTTTCAGTTTATTAGTCAAGGTTATGCCAAAGGCATTTTGGAGTTTCATCGAAAAGATGATAGCCATTACGAGTATATGAAAAGGGGACTTAACATATATTTTCTGTTAGCCGATAAAGTTTTTGATTCGAAAGCAAGGTCACTTCCACTCTTTCATCGAAATTGTGTTCTATTTACTTTTATTTGTGACAATGGTTGTATTTGATTTGTTTCTGTATCTTATAAACTTTTTGTGATATTATATATTAATTTGGTGTTAAAAAAAACAAATTAAAATACTAAAATCATAAGATGGATTCGACTTAATGATGTGTACTAGTGTTGTCGACAAACAAAAACAAAACATTTGTATAAATATTACTTTATGACTTTATTCACTAAAACAAGACAAAAAAAAAATGGTGGCTAGTTTATTCTTTTCATCTAAACTCAATGATATTAAATCGAAATTACAAAATCAATACACAAAAACTTTTTCGAAAATATAAATTGTTACATAAACATACTTATATGTCATATAGTAAAAAATATACACAAAACCATTCTTTTCATAAATAAGTTTTACATGCTAAATAGATTTATTAAATTCATTATTTTCCTTCTTCATATTTGATGGTTTACTTTACTCAAATCAAATAGTTTGTGGCTAGTTATTTATATACGCAATATATGTAACATTATTTTCATATTTAATATTAAAAAATGACTATACACAAATACATAAATTAAAAAAGAGAGAGTACATATAAAAGAAAGACAATGAAACCTACCAAACTAAACGACCCTCCATTCTCTTCTATCAGCCGTTCCCTCTACCTACCTCCACAATTTCTTCTCCTTAACCTTCTCTCCCCACAATATTTATTTCATTTTAGACAACTCTTCTATTTTCATCTCCACCTACACACTCACAATTACTATATATTTACATAAATATTTCATTCCTAACTATAATCAAAGAGAGACTCTAATACATTCACATTCATATCCCTTCTTCTCAATAACAATACAAATCCACAATGATCACTGCAGCTATACACGAACCTCAGACGATTCACAATACATCCGTCGTCGTCTCCGGCGATGTACTTCCTCCTCCTCCTCCTCCTACTCCTTCGAATCCTCGTATTTTCCGGTCGAAGCTTCCGGACATTGACATACCAAACCACCTACCTCTCCACGCTTATTGTTTCGAGAAACTCTCCTCTGTTTCCGACAAGCCTTGTCTCATTGTCGGCTCGACAGGAAAAAGCTATACTTACGGAGAAACCCATCTCATCTGTCGGAAAGTTGCTTCCGGGTTGTACAAGTTAGGTATCAGAAAAGGTGACGTCATCATGATCCTTCTTCAAAACTCAGCTGAGTTTGTCTTCTCTTTCATGGGTGCTTCAATGATCGGAGCCGTCTCAACCACCGCAAACCCTTTCTACACTTCTCAAGAGATTTACAAACAGCTCAAATCTTCCGGAGCTAAACTTATCATCACTCATTCACAATACGTTGACAAGTTAAAAACCCTCGGTGAAGACCTAACTCTGATCACCACCGACGAACCAACGCCGGAGAATTGTCTTCCTTTCTCAACACTCATCACCACCAACGAACCATACCCACTTCAAGAAACCGTCCACATCTGCGGTGACGACGCGGCGGCGCTTCCTTTCTCCTCCGGGACAACAGGGTTACCTAAAGGAGTGGTTTTGACTCACAAAAGCTTAATCACAAGCGTTGCACAACAAGTAGATGGTGATAACCCAAACCTTTACCTCAAACCAAACGACATCGTACTCTGCGTTTTACCTCTTTTCCATATCTACTCTCTCAACAGCGTCCTCCTTAACTCCATCAGATCCGGTAACCATAAAACGACGTCGTACTCTACACTATACACTTTTAATCTTTAATGTTGTGTTTATATCTAAGTTTAAATGTATAATAGGTGTGACGGTTCTTTTAATGCATAAGTTTGAGATCGGAGCTTTGTTGGATCTAATCCAAAGACACAAAGTTACAATGGCTGCACTTGTACCACCACTAGTGATCGCTCTAGCTAAGAACCCTGCGGTTAACTCTTACGATCTTTCGTCTGTAAGATTGGTTCTCTCTGGTGCAGCTCCTTTAGGTAAAGATCTTCAAGATAGTCTTCGTCGCCGTCTCCCTCAAGCTATCCTTGGCCAGGTCTGTCTCTGTCTTTGTTTTTTTTTTTTGGAATAATCAAAGAGGTTCTGGGTCGATACTCATGCATTTCTTCAGACCGAGACCAAAATATGTTATATGGTCTCGTATCAAACGCCTTTGTCTTTGTTTTTTGCTACAGCCCTATTATAATTATGCGGGAATCATTTATTTTCTGCATATTTTTAAAATTATCAAGAAGTATATATTTTTTTTATTAATGCTTAGTTTCATTTTCTTACAATTTTGATCAAAATGAATTAATTAAAAAATTGAAATATATTTTTTTTTTAATTAAAAAAAAAATGAGAGGAGGGTGCACGGGAAGAGAGTGAGGAGTGAGTTACGTCTAAGTCATCGGCATAAATTTTGGTTACGTATGTTCTATCTGACCTCAAGCTAATTTCGCATTGTACCACTTTTTTCTAATCTTGTAATTTTATATTTTTTAAAAAATTATAATAAATGAAACAGTTGTAGTTTAGGTTTAATTTGACTTATTACAAAAGAAAAACGAAATATTAGAATACGGATATGATTTAGGTAGCTGCTGCAATGGATACTGCATTTAAATTCTATGACAACAATTTCATATTAAGTCCTCTTTATATATATTTTATATAAAGAGTTTTGTTGTATATAATTCCAACTTCTCAAATTGTCTTCTTCTTTATTTGTTTTTACACTATTGTGTAGAGTCTGGTCTTATTGGCCGAAAATTCGAAAAACAGTCCATTATATTTATACTTTTCTATAAGTTTTTTTGTTTGTTTGATTAATATACTTTTCTACAAGTTTCTTCACATGAATTTAATTACTTGTGAAAGCTTTTCTTTTCTATACTTCTTTTAGAGATTTTTGAATAATAATAACATTATATTTTACAGCATTAATTTAGAGTATACTATTAAAAGCCATGAGGGTTTAAAATCAAAAATATTATTATTACACATAGTTTATAGTTAGTTTTTTTTGCTAACTACTAAATTAAATTTTTATTTAATATAGGAAAAAGTAGATGAGGGTCTCGAGATATGAAAACATTCTTATTGCTAAAGAAAACCACAAACAATTAAAACACTGATTTAACACACAAAAAAAAACATTGTTATGTGACGTGGTCACGTTTCTTTCACACAATATTTTCGTTTTTTTTCTTTTCGTTGATTTCTTTTTACATTTTATAATCTTTTAAAAGGATATGTAAAACAAAAAAAAAAACTTATCTAAAATTTGGAACAAGCTCGTATAGTCATATAATTTAATATTGGTGAATACATACTACAATAGTGCCAAATTAATATGTAATTAGAGAGGTAGTAACAAGTTAATTATGAATTAATAACAGGGTTATGGTATGACGGAGGCAGGACCAGTGTTGTCAATGAGCCTTGGGTTCGCTAAAGAACCAATCACGACAAAATCAGGTTCTTGTGGGACTGTTGTCCGAAACTCAGAGCTTAAAGTGGTTCACCTTGAGACACGTCTCTCTCTTGGTTACAACCAACCTGGTGAGATCTGTATCCGCGGTCAACAGATCATGAAAGGTTCGTTTTATTTTATTTTTATTTTTCTTCTCGTTTGGGAAATAAAATGTTGACAATGGAAAGTGAAAATGACCTTAATTAATAGAATATGTAGTTTAGAGAAAGAAAAAAAAATCTTTGTTTTTGTCAACAGAAATTATATAAAGAGTCAAATGAGCCAAAAAAAATCTTTATTATTAATTGGAGAATTAAAAAAAGTATCACACTCTTTTATTTTAAACTGAAAATACTCTAAAAATAGTATATTTTTTAAAACAAAAACTCCTCATAAATATTTAAGAAGATTAATGTTATTATAAAAATAAATTTTTAATTCCACCAAAGAAAAGAAAAAAAAATTAAGATATATTTTTGGAAAGCATAAGACAAAAACTCATATAATTTCTAGCAAATTTTTTTAAAAAGGATTAAAAAAAAAATAGAGTGAGTTGTCAAAAAATCTTCATTAAGTAAAAAGAAAATAAATGATACAGCATTTTATTAGGTTTGCGTATCAACACATGTACGTACATAAGTACGACATGCATGTTCTTTCCAAAGTACCTATACCTCACTAACATTTTCATGTACGTACGTGACATGACTTTTATCTTCTTCTTCTTTTTTTTTTGTCATCAGACATGAATTTTGTCTAGAAAATAAATCATGGGCTCAAAAAATTACAAATCCATAGTAGAGAGTAGAGAGACTAACATTTGCCGACAAAAAAAATAAATAATAATAACATTTGCCGACTTAACATTTGGCGTGTAGAGTACTTGAACGATCCAGAAGCAACATCAGCAACAATAGATGAAGAAGGTTGGCTACACACAGGTGACATTGGGTATGTAGATGAAGATGATGAGATCTTTATCGTTGATCGACTTAAAGAAGTCATCAAGTTCAAAGGCTTTCAGGCTAGTTCCACTAACTCAATACTAGTTTAAACTATAGTATAAGATAAGATGGTTAAGAGAATATGTGGTGAGATGATGAAATGTGAAAATGAACAGGTCCCTCCAGCTGAGTTAGAGAGTTTGCTCATCAACCACCATTCAATTGCTGATGCAGCTGTTGTTCCGTAAGTAAATCACACATGTTACTACCATGTTGGTTGAGTACTCTAAAACGGCACCGTTTTGTTAAATTATTCTTTGGACTTATATGTGTGTGTTATAGGCAAAATGATGAAGTTGCTGGTGAAGTTCCAGTGGCTTTTGTGGTGCGATCTAATGGAAATGATATTACTGAAGAAGATATTAAAGAATATATTGCTAAACAGGTATATACAAATCTTTCTTTTTCGATTTTTTATAATACAATTTTTGGTTTAGCTTATTGAATACTTGGTTTTGTAGGTGGTGTTCTATAAGAGATTGCACAAGGTCTTCTTTGTACCTTCAATTCCAAAATCTCCTTCTGGAAAAATTCTGAGAAAGGATCTCAAAGCTAAACTTTGTTAAGACTTAAGAATTATTTTTTTCTCTTAATTAAATGTAATTTTCATTGATGATTCAAACGTTCTTTTGTATCCCAAAATATGTGTGTCTTTGTGTTACATCCTTTGTCATTGATTGTCACACATTATGTGGAATATTTAAGAAGTTAAAGAGTGATTAAGTATATATGCAATTTATAAAGATGAGACAACTTGCAATAGAAGATAGAGAAGAGGAAGTTGTTAACATCAACCACATATCTAAATATTTTCCCTTCACGATCACACCATTCTTTTTAGAGAATTTGTTAGTAATGCCCCCTTTGAGATGTCCATTTTTTAAAATACCCCTCTTTTTAACAATTTTTAATTGTACCCTTCTTTAATTTTTAAAGACAAATTTGCCCTCATTTATATTACTTCTCTTTTCTTCATACCCTAAAGCAACGCAGACATCTTCTTCTATCCTTGTCATTGAGCTTCACCGTCGTCGTCATCATCGTTGAGCTTCGCCGTCGTCGTCATCATCGAGCTTCGCCATCACCGTCATCGTTGACCTTCTCTTCAGATTTGTCGTCATCATCGATCTCCGTTGTTGCCGTCATCGTTGAGATTCTCTTCAGATCTCATACACTGTCTACAACCATCGTGATTTTTAAGGATGGTAAAAGAAGCTCTCTCTCTCTCTCTATCTCTCTCTCTCCCCCCTTCTAGAAGATGGTTTTTCAGTTTTGAAGAGACAAAATCACGATTTGAAATTAGTATTGATGTTCAAAATGGAGATGACTTTACAACTCTTTGTTCTCTTTCCTGGTATTGGGGGTTTTTGAATTTGGCAAAAATTAGTTTTTGATGAATTGGTTGCTAATTATGTATTGATGTCTGCAATTTTTGTATTTAGATGATTAGATTATGCTAGTGTAATGGGAATTGTTGCATATGAATTTGAAATAAATGGTGAAGATGTTTGTTTTTTATGTGTGTAGGAAGTGTAAATTTGATATGAGAGCCAATTGACAACAAAAGATATTTAGAGTTGTAGAGAAAATTAATATCTATAGGTTTGGTGTACTTAGGTTAGTTCTGTTGTCTAGAAGAGTTGATGTGTTTAATGGACTAAATGAGAGTCATATACCATGTATATCGGTAATGGAAAAAGAAAGACTGGAGTTCATGATTATAATACTCAATAAATTCTCAGATTTTCAGTGGTGGTTTCTCTGTCCTACCTTTTGTTAATTTGTTCTTTAATTGCAGGTATTGCTACATACTACAGTTTTTTGGATGGCTAAGGGATGAGTGACGCCAGACTTGCTACTGAGATGACACATGGAGGAGAAGAAACAGAGCTAAGAAATGGAGTAATTGAGGACAAGGGGAAGATCAAGCTGAAGTGCTCAGAAAGAGAGCGAAGTTCTCTGGTGTCGAAAGCTCCTCTTTTCTGTCACATTTTGGGTCAGTTTGAATAATTAGATTAACTGCTCTAGTTGTTGTTCTGTATTGTCGATTTTGTTTGGCCGTGATATTATTGATTGTAACAGGTAAGAGCTGCAGCCTGCAGTCACGAGTGATGAAAAATGTAGCAATCTCTCATTTCATCTACTTCTCCTTCTCCTCATCAAAGAGAGTGGTTCCCTAATTTCTTCTAGTCTCTGCAGTCTTTGTATAATTCTAAAAGTACTGAAACAAGCAAGAAGTATGAAGGACAAGTTTGAGAAGTATTAGGATGTATTGATCAATATAAATCCACTTGTCATGGTGGAAGCATAATAGTCTGAACTATGTATGTTTAGGAACCTTATAAAATATGTTTTTTTAGACATACCGTTTATGCAAATTGTTGTTTGTTAGCGAGAAGCATATATTCATCTAAAGTTTTATAAATTCTTTTAAAAGCTATATGTAAAACCTTTTAAAAACTTTTAAAAACCTAATAAAAGCCTTGTAAAAATTTTTAAATAATTTTTACAAGTTTAAAGTTTAAACACCTTATAAAACCTTTTAAATATTTTTAAAAACTTTTTAAAACCTTTATAAAAGTCTTATAAACTCTTTATAAAGGCCTTATAAAATCTTATAAACTCTTTATAAAGGCCTTATAAAATCTTTATAAAGCCTTGTAAAACCGTATAAAAGCCTTGTAAAACTTTTCAAATAGTTTTAAAACCTCAATATCCATTTAAACACCTTTTAAATACGTTTTAAAACCTTTTAAATACTTTTCAAAGCTTTTTAAAAACCTTATAAAAGCCTTATAAAATATTTATAAAAGCCTTGTAAAATCTTAGTAAACCTTTTTTAATAGTTTTTAAAACCTTAATGCATTTAAACACCTTATAAAACCTCGTAAAAACCTTTTAAATATGCTGTAAAACCTTTTAAATACGTTGTAAAACCTTTTCAAAACCTTTTAAATAAGTTTCACAACCTTTTAAAACCCCTTATAAAATATTTATAAAAGCCTTGTAAAACCTTATAAAAGTCTTGTAAAACTTTTTACATAATTTTAATTTAAAACCTTAATATCTATTTAAACACCTTATAAAATTTTGTAAAACCTTTTAAAGACTTTACAAAACTTTTTTAAAACCTTATAAAAGCCTTATAAAATATTTATAAAAGTCTTGTAAAATCTTACAAAAGCTTTGTAAAAGTTTTAAAAAACCTTAATACATTTAAACACCTTATAAAACCTTGTATAAAACCTTTTAAATACGTTGTAAAACCTTTTAAACACTTTTTAAAACCTTTTAAAAACCTTATAAAAACATTATAAAATATTTAAAACGTTGTACAAGGATTTTAAAAGGTTTTACAATTTTTTACAATTTTTTTTAAAGTTGTATAAAAATTTTAAGGGATTTATAAGAAATTTATACGGTTTTCAGATAGGTTTTCAAGGGTGTGTGTGCCTTTGTGTCTATAACAAATATTCAGAGATTTTCCTTGACGAATCCTCCACGACATCTTTTGTTTAAAGGAATCCTTCTCCTCTATCTCTTCTCCTTTATCTCTCGTTTGCACAACACAGAGGTTGATACTCTTGCTAAAACTGCTCTCTGTTTGTTGTCTGTTGTAAACTCTTCCTCCATTGCTGGAGGCTAACTCTTTCTTCCTTCTCGGTTTAATATATTTATGTTTGATCAAAAAAAATATATTATGAATCCTTAATATTCTATATCTGATGTACTACTTACATAATCAAAAATATAAATAAGAATTGCAGGAAAGTTAAACAAAGTAACATGTCATATACAATCTAAGCTCTCCTGCAATATAAAACCAGCCACGATTCTTGCCAATTCTGAAACGTTCGAGCCGTGTTTCACATTGTTTGATCCTTTCACACTAAATCCACATAAGCATGAGGTCCTAACTGTGTTGCACGTTGTATGTCCCACCTTCAACAAAAGCAACTTGAGCCAAACCATTAAACAACATTCCTGACTTGGATCCAACATTATTCAAAAAGTGATGGATTTGTGTTCTCTGCAACATTCATAATTTTAAAAGATAATGTATTACCTCAATGCAAGTGAAGATCTCTTGGGGTGAAAGAGATTGTGAATATTGGGCATCTCTCCTCTATTGTCTATAGTCTCAGGTGCTCCAACAAAGACACACCAATCACTATACATTTACATCTTCTCTTCTTCTATGTACAAAGACAATCCAAACAGAGACAACACACACAAAACAAATGTCACTCTTTACGAGCTATAAACATTACAACTAATCAAATCATGAGACCAAACCTTAAGTATCAATCTCTAACCGTGGTTATCATCATCAAAACAATCCCCCTTGTTGAATTAGCCAAATATCCTACAATTTTCTCTTGAGCTACAAACGTACACCTTTGTAAAACTAATTAATAAGAACGATTATGTTTTCCACTATGATATTCTAGTTTGGTTTCTACGGATGAAGCATCGAAAGCCAAAGAAATATTAGTCCTATCTTGGTAAATTTCAAAGTACATACGAGTTCCACCTATAAATCCAGCATAAACCATAAGTACAACAAACAACGACGAAGGAAGGAAAAGCTGATATGAAGCTGTAGAGATTAAAAAGGGATATAAGAAGAAGCATTAATCGACGAAGTCGGGGCAACAATCAGAGAAATCCTCACGAGCCAAGCAACAAGAATCGATTGTAGATTGAAATCGAGATCCGAAACAGATCTACCCAGCAAACAGAACACGACCAAGAGAGACGAAAACACGGCGAAGAGACACGAGAACACGACGAAAGAAACGAGAACACGGCGATGAGAGACAAGAACACGACGTAGAAGACGGAATCATCGTGAGAGATCGTCGGCGATGAAAGACGAGATCGTCGCTCATTGTCGACAGAGAGATTGTAGAAGAGAATCAATTTCTTTAGGTTAAATGATTTAAGGGCACTATTGTCTTTTTACACTAAAATAGGGGTATTTTTAGAAATGTTCTTTCTACTGGGGTATTTTTAAAAAGCTAATCCTCAAAAGGGGTATTTTTAAAATTGTCCCTTCTTTTTAAAACAAAAAATTATGTGCTTGACAAAATAAAACAAGTCTTTGTTTCTAAATTACCCGTTCTCTTTCCGTATTTGTTATTTATTGTCTCGATATTTTCCCTCCACGATCACCATTTATTTTTTCTAAATTACCCGTTCTCTTTCCGTATTTGTTATTTATTGTTCCGATATTTGAAATATTTAGAAAATTTGAAACTTACGTTTGCTATTTAAATTTCATATACATGTATAATACCCGTCATTTGATATTTTAAATTTGAAATTGAATTTAAGTTTCCAAATTTTTTATATCGTCTTCTTTTTGATGAGAAATAGTTTAGATATTTTTTTTATAAAAATTATCTGTCCCTTTTTTCTATCTGTTCTTTCCTTATAAGATAAAATCATATATTTTTTATATAAATGACACCATTTAAATTTTTATTATTTTTTTTTTGACATCATTACAAATTAAAGTCTCTTTTTAAGAGGTACCGGGCTCAAACTCGAATCTGGTGAGAAGGCAACAGAAGTGAGAACCACTAGCCCATTTAAATGTTTGTTTTAAAACAATATTACGTAAAATTTTCAAATAATCGTTCCAAAAATAGAGATTTACATGTTTCAAAGTCAACCCTTACTCAAGTTAGTGAGATTTTGAAAGGTAACTATAACTATCAATTTTTTTTTCCAACATGTTATTTAAAATTTAGTGTCTTATTTTATCAAAAGTAGTTCGGAATCTCACATAATAAAATTTTTAAATTTGTTAATGTTTTATTTTAAGGAAATACATAAATATCTCATTCCTAATCAATATATTTCAAAAAGGTTGATTTTTTTGTTATATTTGCGAAATTGCTTTTCAATATGAATATTTATAATGTGAATATAAGAGATTTTATGTAATATGAAATATTTATTCAATTGAATTTAGAAAACACATTTTTATTATTGAGTTACTTAAACATTTTTAATTATTTAATAAAGATTCAGTTCTGTTGAATATTTCTCCACATTTTATGCTATTGTACAATTTGATTACTTGCTTATTTTCTAATCTAACATATTTTTTTCTTTTTATTTTTCCTAAAATATGATTTTATATATTTTAAAAATATGTGATGATTTGTTTTTTTAGATTTTATTAAATATAAACTACGATTTTAAAAAACATTTCAAAAAATTAAATATGTTTATATATGCAAATTTTAAATTTAATTGTCCACTTTTATGGCAAAAAATATCATTCCCATAAATATATATTTTTAGTTATTTTTTGCTTTTAATTAGGTTTATGTAGTAGATAAATTTAGATTTTTATTTTAGAATTTAGATCAATTTTCTTGTTTAGATATTTTTGAGAAATCATGAAGATTTGATAATATGTTAATTGTGAAATTAATAAAATCATTGATATATGGTAGTCATATATATTAAGAAATTATATATGAAATACCCAAAATTAGAATTTGCCTATATTTAGATACTTTCATTTAAAATCAATTTGAAAAGTTCTAGTATCTGTTACTCTAAAGTAGTTGAAATAGTACATATTAAAATCTGTTAAAAAATAAAATCTAAAACTAATTTGTTTCTATAACTATTATTCGAATTTAAATATAGACGTTGGTTATGGAAATCTATTCAAATGTTAAGACTCAAATTTGGTCTGAATTTTTTTTTTTAATTTGGTTTTTATTTTATTTTAAGGTAATACATAAATATCTCATTTCAATCACATATATTTCAAAAAGGTTTAATTTTTTTGCAATATTTGCGAGATTTTTTTTCAATATAAAGATTTCTAATATGAAAATAAGAGGTTTTATTTAAAGCTTCTTCCTAAAACCCTGTAGTTAAAGCTTTACCGAAACATTTATTTAAATCAATAAATTAATATATACATTTTTCACAATAAACCAAAATAATATAAGAATTTCTAAAAGGGCTATGTAAATTTAAGAATGACGAGTATGGTATCTTATATTTATCAATCATAAAATACCTTCAGTCCAATCTAGTCACAATATTATCGAATAATGCATGTGAAATAGTATATTGTTCGACAAATAGACTTGTTAAAAATATAGACTATAACTGAGTCTTTTTTATTTATTTTCTTGATTAATAACTGACTTAATTATTTAAAAATAATAGTAAATTTATTTAACTATAGCAGATGACTAGAAAATTGAAGATATATAGACTATGATAAAGGCTTTTATTTTTATATACAATAGGTTTGTCATACCGCCATACACATATATATTAATTAGAGCGTACCTTTTAACTTACATGATAATAAACATAATCATCAAACGTTGTTGTCGGATATGGGCCTTGCCACCTCCAAATATTAGAAGGCCAATAAATATAGACTTGTTAAAAATATAAACTATAACTGAGTATTTTTTATTTATTTTCTTGATTAATAACTGACTTAATTATTTAAAAATAATAGTAAATTTATTTAACTATAGCAGACGACTAGAAAATTGAAGATATAACTGACTTAATTATTTAAAAATAATAGTAAATTTATTTAACTATAGCAGACGACTAGAAAATTGAAGATATATAGACTATGATAAAGGCCCGAACAATTCCGTTACCACACCTTTCTGGAGCAACGACAGCAGGCGCCGGAAAAGAACCCATCCCGTTTTTTTTTTAAACATGCAGACCGGATTAACCCAACTAATTGTAAACCATATAAACCAGCCCTAAATCAATTCAAAACGATCAAACCACACATAACATAACCAGCAGAAGACTTAAGCACAATCCATGAAAATAATTCTATTAAACCAACAAGTTCAACAAAACATTATTCCAGAAACATAAGCACCCTAACATGCTTCTAAATTCCGTTCTAACACCCTAACAAATCTCTCAATAATCTAAAACACCAATGAGCGCCTAGATCATCCTCCTCTGCTCGCCATGATTCCACGGATCACACTTTAGCTTTACCTGCATCACAGAAAGAGATGCATAAGTATTTCATAAATACTTAGTGAGGCAATCATCCCACCACTGGCTATACACACACGCACATTCAACCATCATTGAAGGAAAAGAACCAAAACAGGCAGTAAAAGACAAACAATAAGTCATTTCTGATTGTCGGTGTCGATCGACACCCACCACTGGTGTCGATCGACACTCGCTGTCAACCTTTACGGTCGACACCGGGCTCGACACTCCATTCGCGAATCATAGCTATCCTCGCGGGACAAAACATTGGTGTCGAGCGACACCCACCACTGTTGTCTCGACACCGCCGCTCTCATGTTCAACTTCAGAACCCGAATCTTCTCTAAAGTCTCCTGAACAAAATCCGCACCATAAATGCTCCTCTCCCCCACTTGAGTCCAGCATAGAGGTGTCCGGCATGGCCTCCCATACTACGCCTCATAAGGAACCATCTCAATACTCTCCTGGTAACTATTATTATAAGCAAACTCAACCAAGCTCAAGTAATCTGCCAATGGACCACCCCAGTCCAACACACACATCCTCAACAGATCCTCAAGTGTCTGAATGGTCCGCTTAGACTGTCCGTCTGTCTGAGGATGGTAAGCCGTGCTCAAATGCACCTTAGTGCCCATCTCCTTCTGGAAAGCCTTCCAGAACGCCGAAGTGAACTTCAAATCCCGGTCTGACACAATACTGGCCGGTATTCCATGAAGTCTCATAATCTCCTGCACATACTTCTTAGCTAACACTGCCACTCCATCAGTTTTCTTGATAGCCAAGAAATGTGCAGACTTAGTCAACCGGTCCACAATGACCCAAATGGCATCCTTGAACCGAGACACTGGCAAACCTACCACGAAATCCATCGTGATCATGTCCCATTTCCACTCTGGAATAGGGAGACTCCGCAATAACCCACTTGGCACCTGATGCTCAGCTTTCACTAGCTGACATACATCGCACTCAATGACCCACTTAGCCACGTCCTTCTTCATCCCGACTCAATAATAGTACCTTTTCAGATCTCTGTACATCTTGGTCGCTCCCGTATAAATAGAGAATCTACTCGCATGAGCCTTGCTTAAAATCTCCCGTCTCAACTCCTTATCCTTGGGCACCCAAACTCGCCCATGCACAAGAATAGTACAATTGGCTGCAACTCTGTATCCTACTCTGTATCCTTAGAAGCATTAACCAGCTTTGCATCCATCTCCTGAGCCGCTCGAACTCTGGTTAGAAGATCCGCTCGGTTAGCTACTTCTAACCCTAGTGGCTCCTGAGAAATAGCACACAGCCGCAAGGTGCTAAGTTCTCCCACCAAGGTCTCCATATCCTGCCCTCGAGCTGAAGCCGCCTGCTTCTTGCTCAGAGCATCAGCAACCAGATTAGCCTTAGCGGGATGGTAAGCTATCTCCAGATCATAGTCTGCAACTAACTCCATCCAGGCTGCGTAAATATGTACTTCAGACTCTTATGATCGGTAAACACCTGAACCTTCGTCCCATACATATAAGATCTCCAAATCTTCAGAGCAAAAACTACCGCTGCATCTCCAAATCATGAGCAGAGTTGTTGCCCTCATGCTTCCGCAACTGCCATGAAGAATAAGCAATCACCTTACCCTGCTGTATCAACACACAACCCAAACCAACTCCCGAAGCATCTGTGTACACAACATACGGCTCTGCTTGCTCCGGTAAAGCCAAAACCGGCGTACTTGTCAACATGTCCTTCAGCTGAGCAAAACCCTGCTCACACTCGTGAGTCCATACAAAAGGAACATCCTTCCCCGTCAGCTTGGTCATCGGCTGAGCTGTGCTGGCAAAGCCCTTCACAAACCGTCTGTAGTAATCAGCCAATCCCAGAAAACTCCGAATCTCTGTGGCATTATGCGGTCTAGGCCAATCTCTGATAGCCTCGATCTTCTCTGGATCCACATAAACTTCCTCTGCAGACACGATATGACCCAGAAAACCCATCTCTCTTTGCCAGAAACTGCACTTGCTAAGCTGAGCATACTGTTTCCGCTCCCGCAGTTTCTCCAACACTGCCCGCTAGTGTTCCTCGTGCTCCTCAGGATTCTTAGAATACACTAGAATATCATCGATGAAGATGATAACGAACTCATCCAGAAATGCCTGGAACACGCTGTTCATCAGCCTCATAAACGCAGCTGGTGCATTAGTCAACCTGAAATGCATCACCACGAACTCGTAATGCCCATACATCGTTCTGAACACCGTCTTACGGATATCTGCCTCGTCGATAGGAATCTAATTGTACCCCGACGCCAAATTAATCTTAGAGAACCACGTAGCTACCCTCAAATGATCCAACAACTCGTCAATCTGCGGTAGAGGATACTTATTCTTTACTGTGACTCGGTTAAGTCCCCAGTAATCGATACACAGCCGAAAACTGCAATCCTTCTTCTTAACGAACAACACCGGCGCTCCCCACGATGAAATACTAGAAAGGATGAAACCCTTACCCAGCAGATCCTCCAACTACTTCTTCAGCTCAGCCATTTCCGCTGGAGCCATCCGGTACGGAGCTTTAGATAACAACGTTGTCCCGAGCTCTAACTCAATCGTGAAGGATCAGACCGAGATGGTGGTAACCCCTTTAACGACTGAAACCCATCCTCGAACTCCTGGACCACTCGGATCTTATCCACTGCTACCTCTCCGATCGTCTCTAGCATCACAATCGTCGCCAAGTAGGCTTTCCGCCCCTTCCGGATCATCTTATCCCCTTGCATCGCCGAAATCACTAAACTCCCCGAAATCTGTCTCACACCCTGGTAATACATCTTCGGCTTGGGCCGCTCGAAATAGACTCTCTCCCAGTGACAATCCAGATGAACTCTGTGCCGATCCAACCAATCCATGCCCAAAATTACAGCATACAGCTCCACCAGACTAATCTACAGATATGCCGACATCGACTCTCCTGCAATCTGTACATCCACACCACTAGCCCGTCCCTGAACCGCTAGTAGTGCGTCTCCTGCACTAACAGCTCCAAAACAACCATCAGGATCTCCTTGGATGTTACCACCTGCAGCGCTCTCCGGGGTAATGAAGCTATTCGTACCTCCTGAATCAAACATCATGTGGGACAAGAAGCTGCCCACTAACAGGGTCCCTACACAAACCCTTTTCACTAAGACCGCCCACCCCAAAATCACAGGAAAACAACACGAGTTTTAAAACAACAGATGGAATTATACTGAGTCTTCGAATTAAACTTGTGATCAGCCGTCCAGTGCTTTGCTCTCCTGTCTCCGAGGTCGAGTACCCGCGCGATCCCTCGATCTGTGCCACCGGCGGTGTTCCCAGCTAAGCCAAAGACTGCCCTCCCAGCTGCAATCCTGGCTGCACACACTTCTGCACCACTGGCTGCATCACCGGCTGCATCACTGGCTGCACCGCTGTACCGCCATCTGCTGCAACTTAGGACACCTCGTCTTGATATGCCCTGTCTCTCTAAAGTGGTAACAGACACGTGTATCCACCCACGGTTCGCCCTTCTTCCGGCAGCTCGGTACCCTATGATCCGTGCTCCCACACCTGAAGCACTTCCGATCACCCTGACTCGCCCCGGAAGTGTCATCCCACTTCCTCTTCTGTTCTTTGGTTGCACCGACGGATTAGGAATCACCCTGTGACTCATCAACTCGTCCTCGATCCCCACCGCCACCTCAACCAGCTCCACACGCAATGCATATGCCCGCACCTTGCATTTTGTACCACGTAATGGTGTGTATAAACATTTGAACTGGAGCCTAGAAGACAATTTACACCATTCAAGGCCCATATCACAAAAGAGTTGGTGCACCTCATCTCGCATGATCTTTATGGAGGTTAAAATGGACGTTTCCTTAAATGACTCATTCCAAATATTCCCATCACGACCTAGAGAGTCTCCATATCATTTAGAAGCTTCACTACACCCTCTAGGATGCACCACACCACACTTGATCAGGAGGATCAAGTCTGAGCTCTACTTACCTTATTTGGACCCGTTTGGCATCAACACACAACGACTCTTTCCTTCTTTGTTTGTGTGTGTGTGTAAGGATCTTTCTAACATCAAGAAACTCCCTAGACACTCAACATATCCCCCAAAACCGTCCAGATATAAGCCCAATCATATCTCACCTCTTTGGCCAAGGATTCCACCATAAAAACTCCAACGACTAGTTTTCGATCACATATCTTATTTCTTTGTTTAGATTTTAGAATGTTGTACTCAGCCCTATATAAGCTGATCATTAATCACATTGTAAAGACACCCTTGATTATCAATAAAGAAACCGAATTTTCTTCCTTTTTCTCCTTAAGGGTTCTTAAGAGAAAAGCTTGTTATTTGTCTTGTGTGTGTAATTCCACAAGGCTGAGTTCGTGTACTGTATAAGAGACTAATCACATCTCTGTGGTGTACTTCAATCCGCCAACACTTCCCCTCCAATCGATCCCACAGGAGAGAAGCGACCGCCATCGTGTCAGATCTACATCAACGACCATCTTTCCTTCACAAGAGAGAAGCGACCGCCATCTTGTGAAGCCATCATATCTATCGTAGTACAAGCTCACCACCGAGTCTTGTATCAAGGAGCCTGCACCTCAGGCCCAACAAGAGCATGCACCGGCGGTACCGCACCTGGTAAATGCTCCAAGAGCTGCGTCAGCAGATCCGCAAGTCGATCATTCTGACCCTGGGCTACACCTTCTGGAACACCCCCAACCGGGTATCCAACCACACTAGTACCGTTCCCGGACGAATCGGCTCCTACGGCACTCACACTCTTACCACCCAAGGATCTCTCCTGATGCGACTGGGACTCGCTAACAAAATCGGTCGTAGCACTCCGGTCCACCCTCGTATCGCTACCCAAGGCGACACCACGCCCCCTACCGCGACCACGCCCACGACCACGACCATGACCACGACCATTACCGACAGCTCCACCTCTAACTATCTGCATCACAACAGAAGGCTAAGAACACCAAACAAAAACACCAAACCACACAACTTACCGTGGAATTTCATTGAACACCCAAATTAATCAGCTTGCAATCCATATTATCATTCCCCATTAATAAAATTCACACATCACATCACAATTCACCATCTAAATCTCGTGCTAGAACCGTAAACGCTCTGATACCAAAATGAAAGAACCCATCCCGTTTTTTTTTAAAAACATGCTGACTGGATTAACCCAAGTAATTGTAAACCAGCTAAACCAGCCCTAAATCAATTCAAAACGATCAAACCACACATAACATAACCAGAAGAAGACTTAACCACCAAAAACAAGCCTTGATATCTCCAAAAACTCACTCAAAGGCACCAAAAGAAACAAATTCACTCTCTGCTGAGAAAACGACCTTCACAAAGCGACCAAAAAGTCCCTTAATGAGAAAACGGCGCACCTTAAAGCATTTAAGTCGTCCTAGGTTTCCCTCAAACCACACCCAATTAAACTGACAATTTAAAACTTAAACCGTCGAACCAAAAATTACTAGTGTCGATCGACACCCACTTGATGTCGATCGACACCACCTGAATTTCCAGACACGGGCGTTACACGCCGAGCCAGCGAATGTCGACCTAGAACATGCCAAGCCGGAAACTGCATAGACGAAGACCGCCAAGCCTGGCCATAGACCGCCGAACCGCCGTGATAAGCCGAAGACTGTCGAGGCGGAAGCTGCCGATCCGAGACGGAGACCCCCAGCCCGCCGAACTGAGCAGGAGCATGCTGCGCCAAAAAACACCAGGCCAGTGAAACTCACCTAGACGGCCTGATGCAAACCATTCTTGACCGCCTCGACGAACAGGATGTACAAACCTCCGAGAGGATCAACGCGCTTGAAGAAGCAAACAAAGCTACCCGAAGTAGGATTGACCGGCTCTGACATCATTGACACAACTCACAAACTCACAATTCCCGGCCAGAAGAAACATCACCCCCGCCTACTCCGTTGGATGAACGCACTAGAGGCCAAAGACGCCAACCCGCGTCAATTATCGTAGGATCCATCAACAAGCTCAAACACGAGAACCGGCCTAGCAGTCACAACAGAACAAACGACCATCTCTAGCGCCGCAACCAGCATCCGTCGAACGGACGACACCTGATTAGCCGACCCACGAGCGAGGAAAGCATGGCCCGAAACCCAGAACTTGCGCAACTACAGACACAAGTCAAATACTTGTTTTCCAGAATGCGACAAGCCAGCACGACACCAATCTAGAGAAGGTTCTCGAAGAGATGCAAAAGTCACCTTTTACTTCTCGAATCATGGACATCCACGTACACCACGTCACAAAGATGAAATTAACTCCTTACATAGGTTTTACTGTCCCGAAGGAGTTCGTAAGATCAATACAATTGGCCATCGACCATGCAAACTTCACGCAAGTGCAGAGTGACACCATAAGTTATCATTTACTTGTCGAGCATATCACTGGAGAAACTTTAAATTGGTTTTCTCACCTCGATCGCAACTCGATCGAGAGTTACTAAGACCTCAAGAAAATATTTCTTCAGCACCACATGGTCTTCATGAAGGATGGCACGACAAATGCCGATCTTTGGACCATGTCTTAGAAGGAGAACGAGCCTCTTAGAGATCTTATGAATAAATTCAAAAAAGTTGTTAGCACAATCGTAATAGCTGACGACACGCCATCGTCGCTCGCAGAAACGCGCTGCTGTTTCATTCAAAAATGACCTCCCACCAATCGACGACATGTATGCCGGCCAACATCGTGTGGAGATGGCATGATAATGCTGTTAATTTACGTCGAAGGAACAATGCAATGTTTTAACTTTGCCATTATATAACGTCATCTTGGTCACGCCCTGGCTGGACAGCATGAAAGCTGTCCTACTGATCTCAACATAGCGTGTCCGAAAGATAGCTTCACTCTTCCATGTATTGACTAGCTCGTCGTAGCTACTGCTAGGAACAAACTCCTCTCTTTTATGGATGTCTTTTTCTGGTTACAACCAAATTTTGATGCACAAGAACGATCGCGAAAAAATTGCAATCATCACCGAACAAGGAACCTATTGCTATAAGGTGATGCCATTTGGTCTGAAGAATGCCGGAGCCACGTATCAGCGTCTGGTGGACCAAATGTTCGCGAGTCAACTCGGCAAAACAATATGCTCGTCAAGTCCAACAAATCCTCCGAACACGTTTCACACTTGCAGCAATGTTTTGAAGTTCTGAACAATTACAACATGAAGCTGCACCCTACTAAGTGTACTTTCGTGGGATACCTCGTCACCCAAAGAGGCATCAAAGCAAATCCTAAGCAAATCTCTGCGATCATCAACCTACCCTCCCTAAGAAACACTCGCGAAGTGCAACGTCTCACTGGACGCATTGCAGCGTTAATTCGATTCATATCACGTTCAACTGACAAGTGTTTCCCGTTTTACCAGCTGATGCGTAGCAACAAATGGTTCGAGTGGAACAAAAAATGAGAGGAGGCCTTCAAACAGCTCAAAAACTATCTTTCGTCTCCTCCAGTGCCCGTCAAACCCGACCAAGGGGAGACTTTGTATCTTTACATTGTCGTTTTGACTTCAGCTGTTAGTGGTGTCCTCGTCAAAGAGGATCTCGGCGAGCAGTACCCAATCTTCTACGTTAGTAAAACTCTCGACGGCGCTGAGATTTGCTATCCCACTTTTGAAAAACTCGCATATGTGGTTGTTATCTCAGCTCGGAAACATAGGCCGCATTTTCCATAGTCCTAGCCAGTCCAGCAGACTCGCAAAATGGGCCATCGATCTTGGAGAGTACGACATACATTACAAATATCGCACTTGCACCAAGTCACAGGTCCTCGCTGATTTCCTTGTTGAGCTCTCGCCAGATCTCGAGCAAGGGGTATCACCCAATGAAAAATGGACTTTGTATGTGGATGGCGTAGGCTCCAAACGCGGATCAGGGATTAGAATACACTTGCAATTGCCCTCGAACAATGAAGCAGAATACGAAGCGTTGATTGTAGGTCTTTGGCTGGCACATGGCATCAAAGTCAATCGAATTCAGGCATACTACGACTCACAACTCATGGTGAACTAATTTAGCAGCGACTACGAGGCCAAGAATGATCGTATGGATGCATTTCTCAAAGTCGTCCGAGACCTCTCAAAACTATTCGAGCAATTCGACCTAACTAAGATCCCCCAAAGTGACAACGCGCCAGCCGACGCACTCGCAACGCTTACGTCCACATCTAATCCAGATCTCCATCAAGTCATACCCGTCGAAAGTATCGACTAGCCAAGCATCGACCTAAGTTTTCTAGCATAGCATGTTATCACTCCCATTGCCGTGTCGACCTCGAACACTGCCACCCCACAAACAAAAAGCCTGCCGCCTAGGTTGTAGATCCGACCTCTACACAAACTGTCGCATTGGTTGTCGATTCGAGCTTGACTTGCTCTCAAGGTGTGTCAACGTCTATAAACTCCGAAGCTATCGTTCTAAAAAACGATTCGAGCTCCGCATATCCAATTGCTGAACTGACTCCCAAAAAGATTGCTTTGGAACTAAATGCGGCATCACTACCGTCCAAACAGATCCTCGCAATCTCCGCGCTTCCAAACGATGTCGATATCGACAGCAGTATCGATTTACCAATGCAGAGTCCGTTCACTGCCATCAATAATCCCATAAACAGTCAGCCTGCAGGCCGAACCAACTGGCATTATGAAATAATCAACTATATCGTAGATGGGATAATATCGGCAGATAAGTGGGAAGCCCATTGTTTACGAACACGAAGCGCCCAGTACACAATGTTGAAGGGAGATCTATTATGTGTAACTACATTCGCACTCCTCACCTGCGTAGGTCCCGATCAAGGCGACGATAATATGGGTGAAGTTCACGAAGGCACCAGCGGAAACCACTCTAGCGGGCGAGCTCTTGCATTATGATTCCGCAAAACCGGCCATTTCTGGTTAACAATGAATACAGGCTACGACAAATTTGTGGCAAAAAATGCTAGAGGCACGTGCCTCTCATCCACGCTCCGACCAAACTCCTTCGCACAACGTCACAACCTTACCCGTTCATGCATTGGGCAATGGATATCCTCCCGTCAAAAGAAGTACATCCTTATCATGACTGATTATTTCACCAAGTGGGTTGAAGCCAAATCCTATGCTAGAATTCAGTCAAAGGAAGTGCAGAACTTTGTTTGGAAAAACATAATTTGCCGGCATGGACTTCCATACGAAATTGTCGAGGACAATGGAACCCAGTCCACCTCGCTGCAATTCGAACGATTCTGCGCACGTTGACGGATTCGTCTGAGCAAGTCCATTCCACGACACCCCCAAGGTATGGGCCAGACCGAGGCCACAAACAAAACGATCATTGACAACATAAAAAAACGATTTGGAGATAAGAAAAGCGTATGGGTTGACGAGCTCGATGGTGTCTTATGGTCCCATCGAACATCACAGCGAAGATCTACGGGAAGAACTCCAATCTCAATTGCATATGGCATGGAAGCACTCGCCTTGGCCAAGGTGGGGATACCGACGCTTCGTCGCTCAATCGTCGCGCATTGCTCGTACACGATCCCGCGCTGAACAACTCGATGATACGTGACAGTCTCGACTGCCTCGAAGAAGAAAGGAATAAAGCACTCATTCTTATCCCGAATTACCAACAGGCCGCAGCAAAATTTTACAACAAAAAAGTCAAGGCGCGTCACTTCAACGAATGCGATTTGGTCTTTCGGAAAGTCTTCTAGAACACGGCCGAACTCAACGCTAGCAAACTCGGCGCACACTGGAAAGGACCTTACCGCATCTTGAAAGTCTCCTTACAATGGACGACACACCAGTTCTTCGATTATGGAACTTTGGCAATCTCAAACGCTACTACTACTAAACGCCGCGCTGCCCCATAAAAAAAAACGCTCGAACAATTGAGCTCGTAATATGAACTACGAATGGCTTGATCCCTTCGCAAGGGTACGTAGGCAGCTTTTAACAAGGCACATCTATATCTTTAAAAAGAAACAAAGAGCGCTTTAGCAAGCAATGTTCAACAAACTCTTTCGGGTGAGTCCGCCTAAACCGATTAACAATATCAAACATCGTCTCCCTGGCCAGGAGTTTGTGGAAAAACTTATGTTTTTATTAATGATCAGTTCAATGGTATAGATACATCTTTCGGAGAAGCCTCTGTTGTTTTTCATGATCGGCCAAGAAGGGTACTTTGGACAGCCAATGAAGAAGACATGTTGAGGGTAAGACCAGCTCCACTACCTCCACTTGTTCTTCTTACAATATATTTTTAGCTTTAAATTCATAGTGTATATTAATTTTGGATAGGTGGGAGCGGAGATATTTTCAACTAAAATTAAGAAAAATATGCCATGGAAAAAGATTCTGGAGATGGGAAAAGGTGTTTTCCACAATATTCGTAGTCCATCCGAACTTAAGAACAAGTGGAGAAAAATGGTACACATGTGATTACTGATTAGTACGTCCTTTCACTATAGAATCTTAAGAAGTATTATATGAGGCATTTGATAGCATACTTTAAGACAGATGCTAGTAACTTTTCGAAGCGGTATGATAGTAGTATGAAGAAACTAGGAGACCTTGATGATGGTCTTCCCATATAATCGCAGTATTAGATTTCTGCTTGTAAATCTTCATTTTGGTAACAATAGTCCTACCTTCACGTATCAGGATAGGACTTCCGCGCGAGCTCCTCTTCCAAGCCTTATCTCCTCTACCGGACGATGGCGGAGAACTGCAACTAGCGGACCTCGATACTTTCTTCCCATCACGTGCTGCCCTCACTTCTTTGGATCTGGCCTGGCGCGAGCAATCATGTTCATCAGTAGGCACGGTAGCATCCGTGGTTCCACCACCACGTCCACGTCAGCAACTGGAGCGTCATTCTCAAAATCGCGCTGGAGAGAATCGTTATGCAACATCAACGGGCCGAGCTTAACTTGCGGTTCATCAACATGCGCCTCGTCTCCATCAAAATAATCGGCATAACTCGATATCTCACAAGTACCCATCTTGAGACAAGAGCGAGAACCTACAACATACTCTGTTTAGGAAATAAACAGCTTGGTTCCCACCGTAATCATCCGCAAATCCATGTTCAAGTTGACGATAGTCATCTTTTCGAAGCTCCTCGGGAACGCCATCAAACGGGTCATTTCCACCAACGTGATCTCCCGCAAGCCGAGACATAAAGACCTTGGAAAAGTAACCAAGGAACGAATAAAAAAACCGCAAGCCGAGAAGCGTCTCAAAATCTTTTGTATCCCACCAATAATCTCAAACTTGAATTTTAGTTACAGCCCGACAAGTCCATGATTTGAGCTTGAGAATCTCTTGCTTAAGGAACTTTTGTCAAAGGCAAAATGCCATAAAACCAATCCCATCATAACAAGTTTGGTCGCGGCAAGAGTATTGGCGTGGCATGAGCTGGCGCATAACGAGGCCATGGCTGCGGCATCAGCTGGAGCACAACACCAAAATTCCACCTATCGTGGCCCGCACGACGCGTTGCAACCGGAACAGTCACGACTCCACTCGGCACTAGCCCGACAAAAATTCCCACGGCTCCTTGAGCTCGGCACGGCAAAAGTTCACCGCCTCGTCACAATCCCATCTCGTCATAGCTCTCCTCGGCGTCGCCTCGCTTGCCTCGGCAGAACCTCAATCTGTCACCGCTGCTCCACCTCTTCGCCACGGCTCGAAGCTTCACCCCGATCGGCTTGATTCGTGGCCAAACCACACATTCTTCATCGTTTCTCGTCTTCTCGTCCTGGCCGAGATACCTGGCCGAGATAAAACCAATGAGCACAAACTTGGCAGGACTGGAAGCATCACTCACACACCATCAGAAACGGCGTGAGTCCGCCTCAACCGATTGACAATCTCAAACATCGTCTTCCTGGCCAGGAGCTTGTGGAAAAGCTTATGTTTTTGTTAATGATCAGTTCAATGGTATAGATACATCTTTTGGAGAAGCCTCTGTTGTTTTTCATGATCGGCCAAGAAGGATACTTCGGACAGCCAAAGTAGAAGACATGTTGAGGGTAAGACAACCTAAACTACCCCCACTTGTTCTTCTTACAATATATTTTTAGCTTTAAATTCATAGTATATGTTAATTTTGGATAGGTGGGAGCGGAGATATTTTCAACTAAAATCAAGAAAAATATGCCATGGAAAAAGATTCTGAAGATGGGAAAAGGTGTTTTCCACAATATTCGTAGTTCATCCGAACTTAAGAACAAGTGGAGAAAAATGGTACACATATGATTACTGATTAGTACGTCCTTTCACTATAAAATTTTAAGAAGTATTATATGAGGCATTTGATAGCATACTTTAAGACATATGCTAGTAACTTTTTGAAGCGGTAAGATAGTAGTATGAAGAAACTAGGAGACCTTGATGATGGTCTTCCCATATAATCGCAGTATCAGATTCCTGCTTGTAGATCTTCCTTTTGGTAACAATAGTCATGCCTTCACGTATCAGGATAAGCCGAGAGACGTTTTGCTCCGCAAAATACGTCCCGGAACCAAGCGAAACTTTCAAGGGTTCTCTCGCCCATAAGTAAGCCGAGATGTCCTTGCATAACCTGTTGCATCACAAGCAATTCTACGACAAGTATAGACAAACAAAAGTATGAAAATCAAACATTCAGCAAAGAAATCCCAATGTTCATCAAGATTCAACTAAGGAAATCACAACACAAGTTCAAGTTCATAAGATCCAACAGAGGATCATGAATACAAACACCAATCCGACAAGCCACAAAAGGCTAAAAAGCCGGAGAACAAACAAATCGCCAAAATAAGAAACTACGATAGAACAGCAATAGCTTCAATCTTGGGCACCTTTCGCACCTTCTGCGCCTTCTGCATCTTGCGCGTCATCTCCTGGAGGTACACTCAAAGGACCATGCGAATAATTTAAAACCAAAACATGGAACGAACCTGAAAAGTACGGCAAGCCCAATCCTCGTAGAAAGTCAATAAGGGAAAGTCTGAGAAATCTTCGCAAATCTTGCTAGCAAGATCAGCACACGCAACTCCATTAATGAAGAACATGTGATCCTTCCGAAAATAATTGAAAGAGAATGAATGGTCAACACCTTCAGCGATCTCTCGGATGGGCTCTTCGCGCCTAGCTTCCTTACAAACACTCGGCGAACCACCAATAGGACTCCCGCGCGAGCTCCTCTTCCAAGACTTATCTCCTCGACCAGACGATGGCGGAGCACTACCACTAACGGACCTCGATAATTTCTTCTCATCACGCGCCGCCCTCACTTCTTTGGATCTGGCCTGGCACGAGGCATCATGTTCATCAGTAGGCACGGCAGCATCAGTGGTTTCCACCACCACGTCCACGTCAGCAACTGGAGCGTCACAACACCAAAATTCCACCCATCGTGGCCCGCACGACCCATTGCAACCGGAACAGTCACGACTCCACTCGACACTAGCTCGACAAAAAATTTCTGCGGCTACGCTTCACTTCGGCAGCGAAACCCGCCACGGCTCTAGCTCCCCGCGGCTCCTTGAGCTCGGCACGGCAAAACTTCACCGCCTCGTCACAATCCCGTCTCGGCCATAGCTCTCCTCGGCGTCGCATCGCTTGCCTCGGCGTCGCCTCGCTCGCCTTGGCAGAACCTCAACCTGGCACCGCTGCTCCACTTCTTCGCCACGGCTCGAAGCTTCACCCCTATCAGCTTGATTCGTGGCCAAACGACAACATTCCTCATCGCTTCTCGTCTTCTCGTCATGCCCTTTGACATTGGGACGGCGGGACGACCACATATATGTGCCGGTAAAGATGAACCCGACTTGGCGAGAAGAAGGAGCTCGATTTTTTTCTTTTGTGACTGCGTACACCTGGTCTCAACCTGGCCGAAACAAAATAAATGAGCACAAGTTTGGCAGGACTGGAAGCATCTCTCGCACACCACCAGAAACGGCGCCGGCGCATCAAGCGGAAAGAAAGGAGACAAGACGAGGAGAGAGAGAGAGAGAGCTTGCTATGTGGGGGAGAGTTGAAGAGAGAGGACCAAAATCACGACAAAACCAAAACAAGGGAGAGAGAAGAGAGAGAAGAGAAGAAACATTACCTTTTACAAAAGAAAAAGAAGTTAAAGAGTAAACAAATAAAGAGGAGATATATATTGTGGGAGACCATGCACGTTTACTGAGGTAAAAAACATAAGACCTAATTTTTGCTAACACTTAAGCTCCCGCGCATCGTAAAACGTGCCAAGTCACTATTTTCCCGAGAATGATCCGCTCTTCTCGAGAAACGTGCCAAGTCACTATTCATCTTGAGAATGATCCGCTCTTCTCGAAAACCAAGTCACTATTTTTCCCGAGAATGATCCGCTCTTCTCGAGAAACATGCTAAGTCATTGATCCGCTCTTCTCGAAAACGTGCCCAGGCACTATTCGATCCGAGAATGACAGTTGTCGTTGTATTTGTAAATACAACGATAAGTATTACTTTGCTAAATCTGGTCACTGTAAGGATTTTTGTAGCGACGATGATTTTGTTTATTGTTACTTGATGTATGTTAGATAATTTACGAAATTGTGCAAGACTTATGAACAATTACATGCAATCCATGGAAACGTCTCGCGAGATTTATCATAACTTTCCGTTAATTTACTAAAAAAAATTAATCTGTTTGCATTTATATCAAGCAATTTATCATTTAGGTAAAATTACAAATATACATTAAGAACATTTTTACCGAGAAGTAACTTTTTGTGACACATAGTTAAGAAAGAGAAATAGAAATATCATTAAGAAGATATTAAAACCCCAACTTCAAGCTTTCTTAACTATGTGTCACATTTTGATTGGTTTTATTTTTTTATATTTTAAAAATAAAAATTAAAGATCCTGATACAAGGTTATGTAATGAGGATAGCCTAGGGTTTCTCATTAAGAACCCCCCTAAAAATATAACAAAGTTCATCCCATATGTTTTGATTTTCAATGCAAGTAGCTCTAGTGGCATGAAAAGTAAACCAGCTAAATCAAATATATATCGCGTAACAATACTAGGACCGGAGGTTTCATGAGTTTTTTTTTCTTTTGGAATAATCAAAGAGGTTCTGGGCGAAGCCCATACATCCCCTCAGGCCCGAGACCAAAGCATGTTATAAGGTCTCGTCCCAAGCGCTACTCGAACTGGCGACCTCTAAACTTTTGCCAAAATTATTTACCAATTGAGCTATTAGCGCTTGACCTCTAAGGTTTCATGAGTTTCGTTCCTCTCGTATTTGATTTTTTTATATTCATTTTTTCTTAAACATGCATGCATGCATTTTCAAGTCATAATACAAATTCGAATCACATATCCTCTTATGGAAACGTACATGAATGGTATGAAGTAAGTAAACCCGCCGACTATGTTCTGTAATGCATTTTTCTTAGAAATCCAATATTTTGTATTTTTTTTTGGTTTACAATAATTTTTTTATATAAAGTTGGGTTTTCAAAATTAGTCACTAACAAAATCGTAACACGTGTTAATTGGATTGATAAGATGTTAACACGTGTCAAATAATTAATAGTAAGAAATTATATAAGATCTTCTACTGGCTCTCCAAAATTTTTTATTGTTTTCCTTATCTAAGATCTGGCTCTCCAAAATTTTCTCTGAGATGGCTGACCAATTGTCATTTCATCAAGTCTAACCAATGGCTGCTTTGAGATGGCTGAGACCTTCGATATGGTGGAGAACCTGTAGTTAGGCTATGTTACAGAATCTGAGTTTAAACTGGTAGCTATATTGTATCTTTGCTATTTTTGTTTTAGAAGTTATGTTTTATAACTATTTGTCTAAAAATATTATGCATTTGTGGCTATAAGTAGCATGTTGAAAACCACGAAGACAAAACGATATATGTTTTGTGGTACTGTATACTATCATATGGCTTCGATTTTATTTTATTTTATAAGAATGTTTTGCTTCAACTGTATGCCTTTTTATAAATTTTGAATTGTTTCATGATTGACTTAATAATCTCATTTAGAAACCAAATAAATGTTTGGCGAATAAAAAATAAAAGTATATATATGAACTAACCTTTAGAAATTACATTATATTTATAATGTGAACATAACCATAAGGATTGTGCCAGTTCTCAATATATTTAAAATTATACTCCTAAATACAATATATTAATATTCGATCCGCGGTGTACCGTGGGTTTAAATCTAGTTTTGAAATATTTAAAAGATACAAATTCAGACAAATTCAATTATTGAACTTTATTGGGGGAATTTCAAAAATACCCTTTTTCCAATACCACTTTTTAAAAATACTATTCTTTCTAATTTGATCAAAAAATCACTATAAAATTTAAAATTTATCAAAACCATATGTGTAAGCTTATATTTATAGACACAAATTATCTTTATATGTGTGTAAACTTATATATATTTCATAAATATTGTATAAATACCTTTTAAAAATCATTTAAAAACCTTATAAGAACTTTGTAAACCTTTAAAAACTTTATAAAAACCATATAAATGCCGTTTAGAACCTTTAAAACCTTATAAATATTTGGATTTAGTCTCCCAGTAGTAAAGATGATCTTGATGTACCTTATCAACCATATAAAAGCTTATAATTTTTCATATTTAGAAAAGGGTATTTTTGAAAATGTATAGAAAAGATAAGTATTTTTAAAAAAGGGTACACCGAAAGGGGCATTTTTCAAAAATTCTCAATTTTATTTGATTTCCAAAAAAAAAAAAAAAGTCTTTGTTAAGTGTTGTGACCGTGACTCCATTAATTAAGAAGCTCATTCGTATCATACGTTATTAACATTTCTTGTAAAGTTAATTTATGGTTGTTGAATGTGTTAAAAAAACTAGTGTCCGAGTAGAATTTGTAGAAGAGTATCATACTTTATTAACATTGTGAATGTGTAGAACTTTTATGATATTGAACAGTTTGATGGTGTAGGCTCATTTATTAAATATGAAGAGATCTCATTGATAGTTTCTGGTAATGCATCTTGGCTTCCAGTTTATAAGCACCTCTCGGGGTTAAATTAAATTTTCCCTAAGTCATCTTGAATTATGAAAACCATAACAACTCTTGGCATGACCTACAATATAGCCATATATCGATAACATTAAGAGCTAGACGCCTAGACAGCTGCAAATTTTTTTTTTTTTTTTTTTTTAAAATTGGCCATTTTATTAATTGTTGGGCTTCCCAAAAAATGGGCTTGGCCACGGATCTACACAAAAGACACAGTGACAAAAGCAAATCGAAAAAAAATGTTGGTTCCGGAAAAGAGGATTGTATCGCGGTAACACCGCGAAGCAGAGAGTCCGACACATTAGCGCCGGCGGATGCAAGATCCACAACTTTGAGGCGGAGTCGAAGTATGTAGACAACGAATAGGGAAGCATCCGATTTCCGTCTTCGTTCCTTTTCCGAAGACCCACCACACCCGCCACAACTCTCCCGGCATGGTGAACTCTCCGACGACACGGCTCGCCGTTGTCGGCTCCCGTTCCTAGCAAACCGACAAACTCTGACATAACCCCTCCTTCCCAAATCCAACACGGCTCCGATTCACTGAACAAGAACCTTCAATCCGGCCACGAAGAAGCAGATCGCGGCGGCATCTGAGGTCGGTGGCTCAAACAAACATCCAGACACCATACTTCGCGACAGCCTTCTAAGATCCAGGAAGATCTACAGTTAACCTCCACGACGAATTGGCTCAACCCACCTTCTCCGCAACGCCTTCCGCCGCAGCCGTAACAACAAAACGCAACGGTTGAGCCACGAGATGCATCTGCTAAACCCTATTGGCGTCTTCAAACCAAAGGCAGCAGAGATCTACTTCCGACACGTCTTAGCCACAACCACAACGAAGGGGAGAACTACCACACCACTACCAAACGGAGAAGAGATCTTGTTCACCACTGATTACTTGAGGCAGATCCGAGACCACCGGCGATGAAGATCCGAGGCCACCGAAGAAGAAAACGAGATCTAGAAACGGAACTTCAAGAGAGAGAGAAGCGTGTGAATCGAGGCAACGATTGTGCGGTTTTCCCTAATATCGACAGCTGCAAAATTTCTCTCTTCTTTCAGATAATCAAAGTCTTTCTTATGACTTGTTTCGATTCATGTTACTTTGTACGTTGAAAGCATTCTTCTAGCAAAAACGCAAGCCTCAACAAGGACTACTATCTGATATATGATATATGTGTTATAGAACTACTATAATATATATATATATATACATATATATATATATATATATGTGTGTGTGTGTGTTGTAGAGCAATAAAATAAAAGAGAGGAAGAACAATAAAAGGAGAGAGGAGACGAGAAAGTGTATGTAGTAGTAGACTTTATTACTTTCTTACACATACGTTTACAATGAAGTGAAAGGGGTATTTATAGTAGAGTTACTTGAAAGAGGAGTTATGTGTAATCATCAAAATGATAATTATCCTTTAGTTTTAACACTCCCCCTTGATTATCCATAATTACGTACTACCTCGTTAAAAACCTTATCATAGAAAAACACATCGGGATAAAAACCATGATAAGGAAAAGAGTACAGTAACATAATCTCCCCCTGGATGAGATTACTAATCTTTTCCTTATAGATCTCATAGATGACGCATTCCAATACCGTGAATATGTTTTCTGAATGTTGTAGTAGGAAGTGCCTTTGTAAATAGGTCTGCTGCATTGTCACTTGAGCAAATATACTGGATATCAACTTCCTTGTTTTTCTCGAGTTCTCGAGTGTAGGAGAAAAATCTTGGAGGGATATGCTTCGTTATGTCGCTCTTGATATAACCTTCTTTGATTTGAGTGACACATGCAGAATTGTCTTCGAATATTGTTGTTGGCTCCTTGTTGCGGACTATTCCACTTGATTCTTGTATGTGGTTAGTCATAGATCTAAGCCATACACATTCCCTACATGCTTCATGCAGCGCAATCATTTCTGCATAATTTGAGGAAGTGGCCACCAAAGTCTGTTTTTGTGAGCGCCACAAAGATTGATGTTCCTCCAATTGTGAAAACGTATCCAGTTTGGGATCGAGATTTATGCGGATCTGATAAGTATCCTGCATCTGCAAAACCAACTAGACCAGACGTAGAGTTTCTAGGATACAATAATCCCAAATAAATTGTACCTTGAAGATAACAAAATATATGTTTTATCCCATTCCAATGTCTACGGGTGGGAGATGAGATGTATCTTGCAAGTAGATTAGTAGCAAATGCAATATCTGTTCTAGTGCAATTTGCAAAATACATGAGACCACCGATAGCACTCATATAAGGTATTTCTGCCCCAAGTATCTTTTCGTTATCTTCACAAGGTCGGAATGGATCATTATCAACATTCCGAGATCTATTAACCATTGGAGTACACAAAGGAGACGCTTTATCCATATTAAAGCGACTGATGATCCTTTTTGCATAATTTGATTGATGCACAAATATTCCATTTTGGAAATGCTCTATTTGGAGCCCGAGACAAAATTTTGTCTTTCCAAGATCTTTCATTTCGAACTCTTCTTTCATATGAGTTCTTGCCTCATCAATATCTTTTCTAGTTCCAATGATATTTAGATCATCAACATATACAGCAATTATCACAAATCCCGTCATGGATTTCTTTATAAAGACGCACCGGCATATTTCATTGTTAATATACCCTTTCTTCAGCAGGTATTCGCTTAAGCGATTATACCACATGCGCCCGGATTGTTTTAATCCGTAGAGTGATCGCTGTAATTTGATCCCATAAATTTCGTTAGACTTAAAGTCTAATGTCTCAGGAACTTTAAATCCTTCAGGGATTTTTTTATATATATCATTATCAAGTGATCCATATACATATGCTATCACTACATCCATAAGGTACATTTCTAAATTATTAGAAGCTGTTAGGCTCATTAAGTACATGAATGTAATTGCATCCATGTCCGTAGAATACGTTTCCTCATAGTCGACTCCAGGTCTTTGAGAAGAACCTTGTGCAACAAGTCGGGCTTTATATCGTGTGATTTCATTTTTTCGTTTCTTTTTCGCACAAAGACCCACTTGCATCCAACAGGTTTTACATCTTTGGATGTAGTGAGAAGAGGTCCAAAGACATTTCTTTTATGAAGAGAGAGCAACTCAACTTGCATTGCTTTCTTACATTTATCCCAATCAAGCCTTTGTTGGCATTCTGATACAGACCTTGGATCTGGATCATCATTTTCATGAATGATCTCTTTAGATACTGAAAAAGAGATTATCCATTTTCATCATCGATTTCTTTTCTAGCCCACAATATTCCATCTTGGACATAGTTAATGGAAATCTCATATTTTTCTGTATCGTCCTCAGGACTTTCCTCTTTATTTAGTTCTTCTTGACCTTTTCATTTTCATCTCCCATTTTCTTTATCTTTTTCATTCGGGGATTTTTATTTTTAGAGCCCATTGGTCTCCCACGCTTCAATTGAACTTTTGGTTCATTGACTTTGCTTCCATCGAATTCCTCCCTAGGAATTTCGACTCTTGATGGTGCATTTGCAGCGGGGATATATGACTTTGTCACTCTTTTTGTATCTGTGAACGCATCAGGTAATTGATTTGCCAAATTTTGTAAATGAACAATTTTCTGAACTTCAGCTCCCGTTGATTTGTAGGGGGATCAGGATATACCAAAGATGGTGTATGCCATGTAATATCTTTTGGTACTTGCTTAATACCTCCCCCAAACGGTTGAAATTCATCTTCATTAAAATGGCAATCGGCAAAGCGTGCCGTAAACATATCACCAGTTTGTGGTTCAAGATATCGAATTATACTCGGCAATGCATAACCGACGTATATACCCAATCTACGTTGTGGTCCCATTTTTGTTCTTTGCGGAAGAGCTATATGAACATAAACCGCACATCCAAAAATACGGAGATGACCTACGTTTGGCTCTTGGCCATACGTTAATTGAAAAGGGGAATATTTATTATATGCGCTTGGTCGTATCTAGACCAATGACGCAACATGCAATATAGCATGACCCCATATAGAAATCGGGAGTTTTGTTATCAATATTAACAGTCTAGCAATGAGTTGTAGTCGTTTGATCGAGGATTCAGCCATTCCATTTTGTGTATGGACATGAGGAACTGGATGCTCAACATCAAATCCCATTGACATACAATAGTCATTAAAAGTTTGTGAAGTGAATTCACCAGCGTTATCAAGTCTGACTTTCTTTATAGCATAATCAGGGAATTGAGCTTTCAGCCTGATTATTTGGGCAATGAATTTAGCAAAAGCCGTATTTCGGGTTGCCATTAGACACACATGTGACCATCTACTAGATGCATCAATCATTACCATAAAGTAACGAAATGGTCCACACGAAGGGTGGATAGGTCCACATATATCACCATGTATTATCTTTAAGAATAGTGGTGATTCATTCCCAACTTTGGCTGGCGATGGCCGAATTATAAGTTTTCCTTGAGAACATGCATCACATGAAAGCTCAGTAGACTGAAAAATCTTTTGATTTTTCAATGGATGACCATTTGAATTTTGCACAATTTTTCGCAACATGACTGAACCAGGATGTCCAAGTCTTTCATGCCAAATCTTAAACGTACTAGTAAACTTTGAGTTTACTGTAACATATGATGCGAACATATTTATTTTGGTGCAATATAATCCAGAGGAGAACATTGGCAATTCTTCTAATATATGTTTCCTCTCAGATGTGATGCAAAGATATTCAATGCCATTTTTATTCATAGTCTCTATATGATATCCATTTCTTCGGATATCTTTGAAACTAATCAAGTTTCTATGAGACTTAGGAGAATATAATGCATCAATTTCAAATTTCGTTCCCCTTGCAATTGAAAAATTGGCTTTTCCAGATCCCATAAAAATCTTTGCATTTCCACATATAGTACTCACGCTCTCAGCGGAGTCGATCTTTTATATTGAGAGAGGAGAAATAATTTTTAGTTTTAAGTATTAAATGTGTTGTAGCACTGTCTCCTAGACACATATATCCATCCTCAATCTCAAAATTTGACATTCTCTAAGATAAAACATTTATAAAATATGTATTAATAAAAAAACACAAAATCTTACAAAGTTTTATTTATATTACAAGAAGACTATTATTCAAAATAACAAGAAATCTTACAAAAAGCTTATTTATATTACAAAGGACCATTATTAAAAAAAAAAAACTTTTTTGGAAAAACATAATATACATATAATATTATACAAGCACATCATGTCGTATTGATCGTATTCGGATGATTTCCCGTTTTCACGATCAACGAGAAAATCTGCAATAAAAAGATGGGTTTCATCATTTAGGCCATGGAAGGAAGGTCCAGCTTCATCAGAGATGAGGTTGGTCTCGATATCCTTTTCTTTTGCCTTTTGAGATGTTTGATACAGATCAGCCAAATGTTTTGGTATACGACATGTTTGGAACCAATGTCCTTTCATGCCACATCTGTAACAAGTACTTTCATCATGTTTCTTCGAAAGGCGAACAACATCATTAACTTGAAGATTTTTGTTGGTCTTTTTTGCGTTGAAGTTATTAGGAGGGGGACCTCTTCCTTTTTCTCGTCCACGACCGCGAGCACAGCCTCGACCGCGTCCGCGTCCTCGTCCTCGTTCTTGCCAATTATAATAGCTGGATGAAGCAACATTCACTTCTGAAAGTGGAGCAGTTCCAGTTGGACGAGTTTGATGATTCATCATCACGAGTTCATTATTTTGTTCAGCAACAAGAAGAACTTGCATTAATTCAGAATATCGAGTATATCCTCTTGCTCGATATTGTTGCTGTAGGAGTACATTTGTAGGATGAAAAATTTGGAATGTTTTCTCGATCATATCATAATCGGAAACATTCTCTCCGCAGAGAATCATCCTTGAAGTGATTCTGAACATAGCGGAATTGTATTCACTTACACTTTTGTAATCCTGAAACCGCAAATTTAGCCATTCATGTATGGCTTTTGGTAAGATCACATATTTCTGGTGATCAAACCTATCTTTGAGAGAGATCCAAAGATCTGCGGGATTTTCTCTCGTGATGTATTCATTTTTTAAACTATCGTGGAGATGGTGACGCAAAAACATCATGGGTTTTGCTTTTTCCTCTTCTAATCCCTTTTCCGATGGATCAAGGTTTTTAAGAAGCCCATTTCTTTTTAGATACATTTTTGCATCTAATGCCCATGTCATATAATTCTTTCCACATACATCAAGGGCAGCGAATTCAAGCTTTGTCATGTTCGACATGATATCTATATAAATTAAAATATTTCGTTAAATATAAATTTACAAAACCTTTAAGACTTATTTTAGTAATAAATAAAAATAGATTTAAAAATATTATAAATTATAATAGTAACAATCATTTAGGAGGCATAACCATCCATATGATTTTTAATGAGGCATTAGCTTTCAAAGGACCGAGGAGGCAAAGCCTTCTATTATGATCCTAATATATAGATCTGAACATGTAATTGAAAAGGCAGAGCCTAGCATTATGATCTAAGAGTATAGATCTATATGATCTTAATTACCTCTGTAACAACCCCGTGCTGCCTATTCAAATGTCGCGGCTCGGTTTTATACTTTTCTTATGATGAGTTTATGAATAAAAATGGCTAGATGTTGGTGCATATGCAACTACCAGTCTGTGTTACTTATCCAAATGCCTTCGCTTAGTTTAGACTTATATAACAATAAGTCTCCAAATCAGAAAGAAATTGGTGGTGGTGTATGAATTGTATGAGAGAATGCTTAATGTTATTATAATGTGTAATGTTACAATATATATAGAGTATACAAGTGAGATTAGGGTAGATTAAATGACTTATCTATCCTTCCTATACATAATACTAATATTCCCCCTCAAGATGGAGGGACCTTGGTGACTCCAATCTTGGACATAACTTCTTGAAACCTTGGACGTGTGATAGGTTTCGTAAGCGGATCCGCGAGTTGATCATGAGTAGAGACATGAGTAACTCGCAACTTTCCAGCTTGAACATTGTCGCGAATGAAATGAAAATCCAAGGCAAGATGTTTCATACGCGAATGAAAAACTGGATTAGCAGATAAATGCGTGGCTCCAATGTTATCACAGTAAATGACTGGAGTTGTAGGGAGTTGCAAACCAAGTTCAGTGAGCAGAGAAGTGATCCACCGTATCTCCGCAGCGGCATTTGCGACTGCTCGATATTCCGCTTCGGTCGACGATCGTGCAACACCCTTCTGCTTCTTTGAAGACCAAGAGACAGGAGTACCACCTAAATAGATGATATAAGCATTTGTAGACACAAAATCATCCACATCTCCCGCCCAATCCGCATCTGAGTATCCATAGAGTCCATTTGCAAAACCATGTAACGTAAGAGGCGTGCCTTTGCGGATAAGTATGCCATGTGATTGTGTACCCACCAAGTATCTAAGTATCCGTTTTACCGCTGTCCAATGGTCATCGGTAGGTTGATGCATGAACTGTGATAGACGGTTGACTGCGAACGCAATATCAGGTCGGGTGAACGAGAGGTATTGGAGACTGCCAAGAACAGCCCTATACTCACGGGGGTCTTCAAGTTTGGTACCCTTGTTAATAGACAGCTTGGGAGTAGTAGACATAGGAGTTGATACCGCGTGAGATGCGAGCATACGAGTCTTGGTAAGCAAGTCGACAATGTACTTCTGTTGCATTAGATGAAGACCAGCTGAAGTACGCGTAGCCTCGATGCCCAGAAAGTAACGTAATGGACCAAGATCTTTCAAAGAAAACCGAGCAGCAATAGAGGCGATAATGTGTTGCAAGAGTGAACGACTGCTACCTGTAATGAGCATATCATCCACATAGACTAGGATATAGACAATCTCATGGCCATGTCGTTTGATGAACAGCGACGTATCTGCAACAGAGTTAACAAAGCCAAGATGAATTAGATGAGAACGTAATTCCAGATACCACGCTCTCGGTGCCTGTTTAAGTCCATATAACGCCTTCTTCAATCGACAAACGTAGTGAGGGTGATCACGATCGACAAAACCCGGCGGTTGAGTAACGTAGACCTCATCTTGAAGATTTCCTTGTAAGAAGGCATTATTGACATCGATTTGCTGAATAGGCCAGTCCTTGTTGACAGCAACTTGTAGCACTGAACGCACAGTGGTGGATTTGATAACCGGGCTAAACGTGTCGCCATAATCTCGGCCGTGTTGTTGATGGAATCCCCGAGCTACCAACCTTGCTTTATACCTGTCAATGGAACCATCAGGTAAGTATTTTATTGTAAAAATCCACTTACAGCCCACCACATTTTGAGCTTTCGAGGGAGGAACCAATTCATGAGTTCCATTCCGGATTTGTGCATTGATCTCCTCACACATCGCAGTCCTCCATTTTGGATCCCTCAACGCCTCTACAACTGTTTTTGGTATCATTGGTTTCGGAATGGACATTGTATGAGCATATCGGGTATTAGGCTTGATGATATTGTTCTTGGCTCGGGTTTTCATTTGGTGGTGGTTTTGTGGTGGAGGAGGTGGAGGAGTAGGGCTCGGTGATGGTGTTTCATCGTTAGTCATCAACGAAGAAGATGAGGGAATTGGGCTTAAGGACGGTAATGGGCTTTGTGTGGAATTGGTGGGAGAAGTAGTTGAAGTGTTTGATGGATTTGGACTTGTTGGGCCGATGTTTAGTGGGCTTGTGTTTGGTAAGTGAGAGGCCTGGTTGGGTAGAGAGTTTTGAGGCGTTGAGGAAGACGACTCACCCGACGACATCAATGGAGGAGATGAAATCGGAGCAGGCGAAGCCAGCACCGGCGACGACAGTTCAGATGACGACGATGCTGACGTCGGAGCAGAGGGCGACGAACTCTGGTGAAGATCTGATATCCGAGGGTCCGAGAGCCGAGCGTGTACGAGTGGAGAGACAGGAACAGATGAGGCCGGCGAACACACCGACGGCGTGGCTCCCTCTCCGCTTAAGACTGGCGACTGTTTTGTACCCGAAAACGGAAAGAGATGCTCCACAAATTGTACATGGCGAGAGACGTACAACCGACCCAATGTTGGTTCCAAACAGAGATATGCACTCTGAGTGAGTGAGTACCCAACAAAAACACACGGCACTGAGCGAGCTTCCAGCTTATGAGTAGTGTAAGGTCTCAACCACGGGTAACACAAACATCCAAACACCTTCAATTTGAGATAGTTTGGTACGATACCAAACAGCTTTTGAAACGGTGACTCATTGTTGATAACCGGTGTGGTCATACGATTGATGAGGTACACGGCAGCGGAGAATGCATAGCTCCAATACTGTAGTGGTATAGAAGCTTTGCTGAGAAGAGTGAGTCCCGTTTCAACAATGTGGCGATGTTTCCTCTCGGAAATCCCATTGTGTTCCGGAGTATGCGGCGGTGACGTGTAGTGCGATACACCGTGAGACGAGAGAAACGGTCGGAGAGCAATAAACTCACCTCCATTATCAGAGTAAAGAACAACAATCTTCTGCTTGAAGCGATTTTCAACAAGTGCTTTGAAGGTAATGAACACTTCCTTCACTTGTGACTTCTGTTTAAGAGGATATATCCACGTATATCTCGTGAAATGATCAACCAAAACCAAGTAGTACTTAAAACCATCATTAGAAAGCACCGGTGATGTCCAAACATCACTGTAAATGTATTGAAGAGGATGAGTGGAGACAATTGTATTTGTATGAAATGGGAGCTTGTGGCTTTTATTGATGGAGCAATCAGAACAAGAGAAAGGTTGAGACGAAGCAGAAGTTGGTAACATAAACTTAGAAATAATCGCTTTTAAAGTAGCTAAAGCTGGGTGACCGAGACGTGCATGCCAAGCAGAGAGATCAGTCATAGGAGCAGAAGACGTAGAGAACACTCGTGG